>NC_067399.1:208927943-209527943 GCF_016432865.1 Antechinus flavipes | reverse complement strand
TTGAGTCTAAACTTTAACTGAAGTTTTCCTGCCTCTAGTTAAAATTCTTCCAAATGTGATATTTAGCTGCCTAGTTAGTGGTAGAGATAAGCTACTTCTAGATCACTGATGAAAGGAAGAAAAAGAAAGAAAGAAAGAAAGAAAGAAAGAAAGAAAGAAAGAAAGAAAGAAAGAAAGAAAGAAAGAGAGAGAAAGAGAGAGAGAGAGAGAGAGAAAGAGAGAGAGAAAGAAAGAAAGAAAGAAAGAAAGAAGAAAGAAAGAAGAGAGAGAAAGAAAGAAAAAAGAAAGAAAGAGAAAGAGAGAGAGAAAGAAAAAAGAAAGAAAGAGAGAAAGGAAGGAAGGAAGAGAAAGAAAGAAAGAGAGAAAGAAAAAAAGAGAGAGAGAAAGAAAGAACGAACAAAAGAAAGAAAGAAAGAAAGAGAAGGAGGGAGGAAGAAACAAAGAGAAAGAAGGGATTGAGAGAGGGAAAGAAGAAAGAAAGAAATAAGAGAAAAACCAAGAAAGAAACAAAAAGGAAGAATCTTTTTTATCCTATTTGTAACATTATTGATCTTTTTGTAACTTCAGATATGATTGTTACATTTACAGTACCTATATGTTCTTATTTACAATAGTCCTCCTGGGGAAAGGAACCCACATGTGCAAAAATGTTTGTGGCAGCCCTTTTGGTAGTGGCAAAAAATTGGAAACTAAGTGGATGCCTATCAATTCGAGAATGGCTGAATAAGTTATGATATATGAATGGAATGGAATATCATTGTTTTATAAAAAATTATCAGAAGGATGATTTCAGAGAGGTCTGGAGAGACTTACATGAACTGATGCTAAGTGAAATGAGCACAACCAGGAGATCACTGTACATGGCAACAACAAGATTATAGGGAGATCAATTCTGATGGACATGATTCTTTTCAAGCAATGAGATAATTCAAGCCAATTCCAATGATTTTGTGATGAATAGAACCATGTACACCCAGAGAGAGGACTGTGAAAACTGAGTGTGGCTCACAACATAGGATTTTCGCTATTTTTGTTATTGTTTGCTTGCATTTTATTTTCTTTCTCATTTTTCCCTTTTTGTTCTGATTTTTCTTGTACATCATTGGATTTAACATATTTTTACCATGTTTAACATATATTGGATTACTTGCCATCTAGAGGAGGGGTTTGGGGGGAATTTGGAATAAAAGGTTTTTCAAGAGTTAATGTTGAAAAATTATCCATGCATGTGTTTTGAAAATAAAAAGCTTTAATTAAAAAAAAAAGTATAATAGCCCTCCAGGAGTTATTTCCTCAGAGGGAATTCCATCTGACACTATTATAAACTGTCACAAGTAGGTTGGTAATTCCAGGGCTATGGTCTCACTGTCAAAGTAATCCCTTGAGTGACCTAACCGAAAGATGCATATTTTGTAGCATGCTCTTCCACCCAATTACAGTATTTCTAAAGAAAATGTGTATTTTATTAAAATGACTAAGCATAACTATTTGGTAATTGTGAATTACTATATAACAAATTAAATGGTATGCCATTTATATCAAAATATGTAAACAATAAAATACCAAGGGAGCAATTAGGTGCCTTGCTAAGCAACGTTTAATGTTCTCAATCATGGTTTAATCTAACTTTGCTTTTTATTTGAGAATTAAGTCCAGGGTCATAAAATAAGTCTTTAGAATAATGAGTTGTAGCCTTAGAACATATGAAATGTGGCAGATATAATTTATATTAGTAATAAAAAACAGTCCAACAAAGGATTTCTAAGTACTTGAGGGAATTTTAGTGTCAAAAACATTTGAAAAACTTTTATTGACTTCTTTTATCTGTATTATGTCATAACTACAAATGATCTATTCATTCCACTAAGACCCTTGACCTTAACTTTAAACCTAAGCTATAAAAACAACCTAATTTAGGCTTCCTAGAAAATCCAGGAATACCCACCATTTCACATCCTTCCCTGGAAATATTCCTCATGTTATATTAATGCAGAAATAAAAAGAAAATGTTATGGAGAAATAATGTCACTAGTTTCTGTGAAGATTTATTTTTGGTCATCAATATTTACTCTGTCTCAATTACAATTATTCATAAATTTTTATGAAATTTCTACTATATGTCATTCACTGTGCTAGGTACTGGTGATAAAAATGACAAAAAAAAAACAATCCTAATATTCAAAAAACTAACATGTATACAAATACATATATACAAATATGTGTGTGTGTATAAACTAAAGGAAGTAGGAAAGGTTTCTTGGTATTTGAGCTAAGTGCTAAAGAAAATTCAGGATTCTAAGAGTCAGAGAAAAGAAGGGAATGCATTAAAACAAAAGAATGAGTAATTGTAAAATCACAGACTGAAGACTTGTCCTTTCCCTTAAGGTATCTAGATATTAGGTTTTTGCTGATTAATTTGCATCACTTGATTCCCTAAAGTGATACTGTTACTTAGCTGATCAAATGATTACTCTTTATCAGACAACTTTAAAAAGTGCTTGGGAATACCAAAGAAAGAAGAAAAGGATTTATATGTACAATAATATTTATAGAAACATTTTTGTAGTAGTCAAAAATTGGAAGTGTGTGGGGGGAATTCTTTCTATTGGGGAATGACTAAACAAAGTGTAGTTTAGGAACATAAAATATTGCTGTGCCACAAGCAATGATGAAATAGACAATTTCGGAGGAAACTGGAAAGACCTTTATCAAATGATGCAGAGTAAAATGAAAATAAAGAGAACAATTTATACTGTGATAGTATTATATAGAGACTAAAAATGTTGAGAGACTATATACCTCTGATGAATGAAATGATAAACTACCAATTCAAAAGAATGGAAATGAAATATGTCATTTACCGCCTGACTGAGAAAGGATAAACTTAAAATGAATAAAGAGCCATACATTTATAGATTTGGCTAAAATGAACACATGTTTTACTAGACTATATAGAACTGTATTAAACATTTTTTAATTTATTCAATGAAGGGGAATGGTATGAGGAAAAGATTAATTTTTTTAATCTTATTACTTGAATTTTTTATTAAAATGAAAGATTTTGTGGGTACATATCCAAGGTATGCTAAGACATCATTTAAAAAAAAAAAAACTTTTTAAAAAGAACGTTCTCTGATTTCTTTAAGGAATCTGTGATTCCATAGGATCCTCAAATAGGTCCCATGGAATGATGTTTTCTCTTGTCTTGTTTGGATGCTCACACATACATACACAGCCATTCTTTTATTTCCTTCTTCAAGTGTGAGCAGATTCATCTTTCCATTTAATTGCAATTTCCATTTGTCTTCTGGTTTCATCTACAGTAACAATGTCAACATTGGAGGAACTGAAGTCCCTTTAATATATTTAATTATTTATATGTTATATTTATTATATCAATATATTACATATTTAACTAACTAATAATACAATTAATGTTTTTGCCATCTGACTTTATCATTTCATTTAAACTGCCCTTTCCAAAGTTATTGTCAATTTCTTAGTTATCATATCCAATGGCCTTTTCTAAGTCTTTGTTCTGCTTTACCTCTCTGCAGTCTCTTTGACACTACTGATCACTTCTCTCTTTCTTGATAGTCTCTTCACTCTACCATTCAGAACATGATTTTCCTCTTACTTATCTGACCATTCCTTCTTTGTCTTTTTTGTTGGGTGCCCCTCCAGATCATGCCCTAAAAACTACAGATGTTCCTCAGATATCTACCCTGGGCCATCTTTTTCGCATCCCTTTATACTATTTTACTTGATGATTTCATCAGCAACTGTGGATTTAATTGCTATTTCTATGATCAAATCTAACTGTCATTTCCCAATCTCTTTACTGACCTTCAACTACCTCTCAAACATCTTGAACTGGATGTCCACTACATATCTTAAACAAAATATGTGCAAAACAGAACTCATTATCTCTGTTGTTAAATCCTTCCCTACCTCCTACCTTCCTTAGTATTGTTTTGTTGGGAATATTTTTCATAAAGGCAATTGGGGTTAAATGATTTGCCCAGAGTCACACAGAGTTAAAGTTTCCAAGACCAGATATGAACTCAGGTTCTCCTGACTTCAGGGCTGATGCTCTATCTACTACAATATCTAGTTGCCTCCCTTATGTTGTATTATTAAGGGCAAGATCATCCTCCTAATCCCACAACCTAAGATTCCTTTTGGATTCCTCATTCTTTTTTGCCTCTGCAAAATCTAGGCAGAACCAAAATATACACAGAAATTTTCACTGCATTGTCAACTAATGATATAAAATGTCTATCAGTCTTTCATTCTTTTCCCTGCCCCATTTAATAAGAGCACACCTATTAAGAATAATAACCACAACTCTCTGCAAAACCATTGTTTGAAAGAATGCAAATAGAAAATGCATTTTAGAAGATAATGGTTCAATTTACTTGAAAATTTTAGAGAATTAGGTCTTGTCTACATTCAACCTGAAATTGATCATTTTCTGTTTGATATAAGCTGATCTCTGAGTAGCTGACCAGACTGTCAAATATTTCAGCCATTTCAACTAGAAAGATAACTGAAGTAACTATCTTACATTTATATGTAGGGTAGTTACTTCAGTAACACACACATGCACACATGTATGAATATATGTATGTGTATGTGTATAAAGTAAGTGTGCAATCATGTAAGGTGTATATATCAACATGAGATGTCTGAATGCTACTCAAGGGAGATCTTGATAGATATCTCTGGAATCTGGCTCACTCCTCTCTAAGGAAGACTATAATTCTTTGTTTGATCAGAAGAAAGTCTACAAAGTTAGGAATTCCTTCCTCCAATCTCTGAGAAGAGTTGAACTAGAATTATATGTTTCAGGTCCTCTCCTACCCAGCAATATTATTCTAGAAGCATGTATTTTTAAATAGTATTCTATTTTTCCAAAGACATGCAATAATAATTTTCAACATTCACCTTTGCAAAATCTTATATTCCAAAGTATTCTCTCTCTCTTTTCTCCTCCCCCAACAATTAACCTGATATAGGTTCAACATGTGCAAGTATTCTAAACAAATTTCCATATTCATCATGCTACACACACACAAAAAAAAAATTAGGACAAAAGAGGTGGGGAAAACATAAGAAAGAAAAACACAAGCAAGCAAATAACAACAAAAAGATAAAAATACTAAGCTTTTGTCTACATTCAGTCCCCAAAGTTTTCTCTCTGGATGAAGATGGTGCTTTCCATTACACTATTAGAATTGCCTTGAATCACCTCATTGTTGAAAAGAGCCAATTCCATCACAGTTGATCATCACACAAACTTATTGGTGATATGTATAATGTTCTCTTGGTTCTGCTCACTTCATTTAACATCAATTCATATAAATATTTCCAGGCTTTTCTGAATCAGCCTGTCCATCATTCTTATAGGACAATAATATTCCATCACATTCATATAGTATAATTTATTCAGCCATTATGAGAATCCACTCAATTTCCAGTTCTTTTCCACTACAAAAAAAGTGCTACAAACATTTTTGTATATTTGGGTCCTTTTCTCTCTTTCATAATTTCTTTGGGATACAGACCCAGTAGAGACAATGCTGAATTACAGAATATGTACAGGTTTATAGCCTTTTGGTTACTGTTCCAAACTCTAAAAGTATGTTCTTAAATTTAAAACAAAATTCTGCTTCCCCTAATTCTGACCCTCATCTTAAAAAGGAAGAATTGCCTTAAATCTACTGGCTTGACTCTTTCCCACAAATCAGTGATTATATAAAAGACCATCTTAAATAAAAATAGTAATCCTGTTTATTCAAGCAAAAGAGCAAAACAAAATTGAAGTTATATTGATGAAAAGCAAAATAGCTTAAATGAAACCTGGAGATCCAAAGGAAAATTTCCCAAAGTCTCTAGGTTAGAAAACTAGAAATTGGGAGTATATTTAGGATAGATTTCCATACATGGCTGAAGCTTCCAAAGTTTTTCTCTCTTCTTTTATCTGGACTCAGTCACAAATAAATTCTGGAATTATAACTGACTCTTTTTAAGACTACCTCCTCTATACAAAATTCTCACACCAACTCTGCTGCTCCAGCAGGTCTGCAGCCTTCTGTCAGCATTCCCTTTCACCAATCCAGATCCATATCTAAGTAGCACAAAACAAAAAATCACCCAGGATTTTAAAATTGTTAAATATTTGAACCATTTCATGCATCAAATAAATTCAGTTGATTAGTAATCCAATAAATTGTTCAAAAATTATCCTTTGTGATCAAAAATCTACTGGAAAATATATGATTTTATTTCATCTACATATGTGTATCATAAAATTTTATATCACTATAATTCTGAAACTATCTCAGAAGAATATATTTCCCTGATTTCTACAGATAAAAACAATGAGCAAATTGCTAAACTTCTGGATGTTTTAACTTATTATAGAATTTTATTTTAAGATAGCAAATAATATGATTCTATTCCTTAGTTCTGAAATATAAGACAAAGAAATTATGCCAATTATCTCATGTATGATTTTCCCCTTGAGCTATTCAGAAAATATTTCCTTCCACATGCTTAAGCTTATATTACAAAAGCTCAATTTTGGTAATGAAGAGAAAGGCTTACTGCTTTCTTTACAACAACCCTATGAAGCAGGTAATTAGATAGGGATAGGCACTGAGTTCATATTGATAATGGAATTTTTGAATGAGAAAACCCTGTCTATCAATACATTTTAGAACTCTTATTTGGGGGGAGGGAATATGAAGTGTTGGGGTAGGACTAGCACTTCTAGTGTGAAGGCTTGCCAAGCCCTTTTTCTGGGCTGCTCATCCCATTCTGGTGTCTGCCAGACATCCAGGTCTCACTTGTGGTTCTCAAGAAGTTCTTGTATGTGCAGTGGCCATACCCCAGTAAAACTATCTCAGCATTTGGGCTAATCCAGCTTGAAGGTAACAAATGGACCTCAAACCCATCAAGGAATGGGTATGTCTACTCTTAGAACTTAGGCTTCCCCTAGTGAAATGGGCAGATAAGAATGAGTTATTTCAACAACTATAAAAGCAGCTGAAGCAGGCATTGGAGCACTTAGAGCTTGATTAGATTTCAATTATGCCTCATAAAAACCCAATTCACACAGAGACACCACCCATCATCTAAACCTAACATCTTGATGTCATTGGTCCTGTCCAAAAACAAAGGATAAACAACAGCACCTTTTCTGAAATGTATAATCTTAGAGAGTTGTCTCAGATTAGAATTGAGAGGTTAAGTGACTTTACAAGGTTCATACAATCAATATGAGTCAGAGACAGAATTTGAACTCAAAAGATCAAGTCTATTTTACTGTAGGCTTCACTGACCCTGCTGAGATAGGTAGTAAAATACTATTATATCAATTTAATATATAAATGAGTAAAAAGGAGAGGAATGAGGGGAATGAGATTACCTGATATTATATCCAGTGTCTTTCTATTTCAGCATGCATAAAATCTACTAATTTCCTTCCCTAGTCAGAAAAATAGGCTTATGATAATGATCTGAATTTAGTTTAATGAATAAACACCCTCTTCTTACTGCTGAGGCATGTCAAAGATCTAAGTGACATTATAGAATTCCTCACCAAAAACAATATCGTGCAAATGTTCATTACCAATAAATCCATAATTAAAATGATTAAACTCAAAGAATCCACAAATCAATTTTTTACATTTTATTTTCAACTGATCAGATGCAATAAATCAATAATGTTAGTACATTCTGTATCAAGAACTTTAAAATAGAAATTTTACATTATATTATAAAGGAGAAAAATAAATAATATAGCATCTCCTTGTTACTTATCCAAATAAAATTTGAATCAAGAACTTTAAGATAGAAATTCTACATTATATTATAAAGGAGAAAAATAAGTAATATAGCACCTCCTTATTACTTATTCAAATAAAATTTAAGAATGCAACTCAAGGACTTTTTCCTTCCAAATAGCTTCAAGAAAAGTATTTTCGTTTACATAACAATCTATCAAAATAAACTTGGTCAGTAAAGGACATGAATATAGATAAGGATGAATAGGCAATTAAAAAGCTACATATATTAATTATCCCAGGGATAGGGACAGATGCTGAAAGTTGCTCTATTTTAAAATATTTTTTTTTAAAGGTGGATAAAAAAATCTTCCAGAGTAGAAATTCTGGTATACATACTAGGGTTGAAGAAGATAGAACAGGATGAACTAGGAAGGACTAAAATGTGGTTAATGAAAATATGAAGGTCATGATGCTAGAGAGAGACATTGCCTTGGGGTAAAAAAAAAAAAAAAAGTAGGAAGGCATGTGAATTATGGCCACTCTGGAAGGGGAAAACATGTCTTAAATAGGAGATCAACAATATTTAGAATAGGCCAGAGAGCGCTGATAAGTATATTCTAAGTGCACAGAGCAAGTATAACGTTTAGGAATTTAGGATATATTGAAAGCTATCAAATAATAGATCCAGCGTTCCTAACCTTTTTTGTGTCATAGAACTTTTTGATAATCTGGTAAAGCCTATATCACTATATTTTCTTTTTTTATTATACCTTTTTGTTGACAGAACATATGCATGGGTAATTTTTCAACAATGTCCCTTGCACTCACTTCTGTTCCAACTTTTCGCTTCCCTCCCTCCACCCTCTCCCCTAGATGGCAGGCAATCTCATACATGTTAAACATGTTAAAGTATATCTTCAAAACAATATACGTGTACAGATCTGTACTGTTCTCTTGTTACACAAGAAAAATCAGATTCAGAAGGTAAAAATAAAAATGCAAGTAGTCCACATTCATTTCCCAGTATTCTTTCTCTGGGTTTAGTTGATTCTGTCCATCATTAATCAATTGGAGCTAAATTGGATCTTCTTATTGTTGAAAATATCCACTTCCATCAGAATATATCCTCATATAGTATCGTTGTAGAAGTGTATAATGATCTCCTGATTCTGCTCATTTCACTTAGCATCAGTTCATGTAAGCTTTTCTAAGCCTCTCTGTATTCATCCTGCTGGTCATTTATTACAGAACAATAATATTCCATAACATTCATATACCACAATTTACCCAACCATTCTCCAATTGATGGGCATCCATTCAATTTCCAGTTTCTAGCCACTACAAAAAGAGCTGCCACAAGCATTCTTGCACATGGGTCTCTTCCCCTTCTTTAAGATCTCTTTGGGATATAAGTCTAGGAGTAAAACTGCTGGATCAAAGGGTATGCACAGTTTGATAACTTTTTGGACATAATTCCAGATTGGTCTTCAGAATGGTTGGATTCATTAACAACTCTACCACAATACATCAGTGTCCCAGTTTTCCCACATCCCCTCCAATATTCGTCATTATCTTTTCTTGTCATCTTAGCCAATCTGACAGGTGTGTAGTGGTATCTCAGAGTTGTCTTAATTTGCATTTCTCTGATCAATAGTGATTTGGAACACCTTTTCATATGAGTAGAAATAGTTTCAATTTCATCATCTGAAAATTGTCTATTCATATCCTTGGACCATTTATGAGTTGGAGAATGGCTTGCTTTCTTATAAATTAGAGTCAATTCTCTATATATTTTGGAAATGAGGCCTTTATCAGAACCTTTGAATGTAAAAAATGTTTTCCCAGTTTATTGCTTCCTTTCTAATCTTGTTGACATTAGTTTTGTTTGTACAAAAACTTTTCAATTTGATACAATCAAAATTTTCTATTTTGTGATCAATAATGATCTCTAGTTCTTCTTTGGTCACAAATTCCTTCCTCCTTCATAGTTCTGAGAGGTAAACTATCCTATGTTCTTCTAATTTATTTATAATCTCATTCTTTATGCCAAAAACCATTTTGACCTTATCTTGGTGTACAGTGTTAAGCATGGGTCCATACCTATTTTCTGCCATACTAATTTCCAGTTTCCCCAACAATTTTTGTCATATAATGAATTCTTACCCCCAAAGTTGGTATCTTTGGGTTTGTCAAGCACTAGATTGCTATAGTTATTGACTATTTTGTCCTGTGAACTTAATCTATTCCACTGATCAATTAGTCTTTTTCTTAGCCAATAACAAATGGTTTTGGTGACCACTGTTTTATAATATAGTTTTAGATCAGATACAGCTAGGCAGCCTTCATTTGATTTTTTTTTCATTAATTCCCTTGAAATTATTGACCTTTTGCTCTTCCATATGAATTTTGTTGTTATTTTTTCTAGGTCATTAAATCTTGGGAGTCTGATTGGCATAGTGCTAAATAAATAGATTAGTTTAAGTAATATTGTCATCTTTATTATATTTGTTCACCCTATCCAAGAGCATTTAATATTTTTCCAATTGCTTAGATCTGACTTTATTTGTGTGGAAAATGTTTTGTAGTTTTGCTCATATAGTTTCTGATTTTCACTTGGCAGATAGATTGCCAAATATTTTATGCTATTGACAGTTATTTTAAATGGAATTTCTCTTTGTATCTCTTGCTGTTGGATTTTGTTGGTGATGTATAAAAACACTGAGGATTTATGTGGATTTATTTTGTATCCTGCAACTTTGCTAAAGTTGTGGATTATTTCTAATAGCTTTTTAGTAGAATCTCTGAGGTTCTCTAAGTATACCATCATATCATCTACGAAGAGTGATAATTTGGTTTCCTCTCGACCTATTCTAATTCCTTTAATCTCTTTCTCAACTCTTATTATCGAAGCTAACATTTCTAATACAATATTGCATAGTAATAGTGATAGTGGGCAACCTCACTCCTGTAGATCACTATATTTTCTTGTGAGAATAATGTATTAAAATCTAATTTTCAAATTTTTAATGTCAAAATACTTTTCCACTCTTAAAAATTATTGAAGAGCTCAAAAAACTTTTGTTTATGTTATAGCTATTGATATTTATGATATTAGATAGTCCCCTGGGTGGCAAAATAGAGCAGTAAGCATGGAATCAGAAAGACTTGAGTTCAAGTCCAGCCACAGAAATATATTGACTGTATAGCTTTAGGCAAGTCACTTCATCTTTTTGCCTCAGTTTATTGTTTTCTGTCATTCAATTGTGACAACCTCTCCATACCTCCATGGACCATAGCCCATCAAGTCATTCTGTATTCCATTTTCTACCAAAGTCTGCCCAAGCTACTATCTATGGGGTTTTCTTGGCAAAAATACTGTAATTGTTTGCGATTTTTTTCCTCTAGTAGATTGCCTTCTGTCAGAGCTCTCTTCTGTGATCTGTCTGTCATGGGTAATCCTATACAACATAGCTTATAGATTCATTGAGCTATGCAACCCCCCTATCACCACAAGGTCGTGATTCAAGGGGGGTTGATTCAGTTTACTCTTCGGTACAATGGGGGTAATAATGGTACCCAGAGTTATCATCATGTTAAAAATTAAAATTGATACATTTTAAAAATTCATTATCCATTATAAAACAATAATAAACTTATTGCATAGTAGCATACATATTTTAATGAATAATACCTATATTTTCTAAACAGAAATTTGGTGAAATTATTTTACATAATTCGGCAACTCTTGTTAATGTCTGACAATTTGGTTTCAAATCAGCTTCTGCATTCATTTTGTTGTGTTATGTAGTTTTGTTTAAAACATGATGAAAAAAAAAATGTGGCCTTGCCTAAATATGTAACTGGGAAAGGGAAGAGTATTTTAAATGGGTAAATAATGTCTTAGTAATATCTTTAAATAATTTTGACCTCACAGACTTCCTGAACATCCCTAGGAATCCAAAGATAACACTTGAGAAATGCTATTTGAAAATAAAATGCTTGAGATTACCAAGGAAACAAATTAAAGTGAAACAAAATAACATCTATCCACAGGCATGGAGCCTAGGTTAAGTATTCCTTTAATAGAAATTCAACATGGTCCAAAGGATTTATGGGATACAACACAGTTCAGCCATTGTAGATCATCCATATGGTCAGTATTCAGGAGAACAGGCTTTGGCATACAAGAACTTAGCATATGAAGAGGTTAGCACTAAAGCTTTCTGATGAAATGACTCCTACGAGGATTCCTGTCTAGATCTAGAAGTAAAACTAGAATTAAATAAGAGATGGGTAAGTACATTTAATTTCCCTAGGCTTCACTTTTCCTAGGATCTTCTGTGAGAAGAACTAATTGAGAACTAAGATCCCTCAAATGCTATTGTGTTTTTTAATCATAAAGGTCATAGATTCTTTCTAGCTGTTAAAAAAAAAGAATGAATGAATATAAGAGGAGAGATTCTAAAATGGTGCTAAACACAGTCTCTGTTCAATATGTACATATTAAGCCTCTATTTTTGGTCCAGGCCTAGGATTTCATTTGCAATAGGAATTTCTCATGAGAAACCTATCTTGACCAATGCATAGTTGTATCTGCTCTGCAACTTAGAATTTTAGAGAGTTTCCTGGGCCACCAAGAAGTTAAGGAATTTGCCGGGATCACATAGCCATTACAAGTCAGAGACAGGACTTGACCTTACATTTTTAAGACTCCAAGTCCATTTCTCTACCCATTACACTATAATTTATATTACATTATGTATATAGAAATTCTATTAGTAATTATAAGTTATTAATGGATGTACAAACAATTGTTATTTTTCAAAAAACTCAAGACAGAGAGCCAAAATCAGGTGAGAATTTACAGAATTGTGTTTGTGTAATAAATTCTCTAAAGATAGGGTCCCAAAAGGCCCTATATAGAGATCGCTTCATGTTTTATATTATTTCTATTAGTGATTTCAATCATAATCTTTATTTATATGACTCTCAGATCTATTCATCCACAGCTAATTTCTCTTCTAATCTCCAATATCACTTCTACAGCTGTCTTGTAAATATGCTAAACTGTATGTCCTGTAAATATTCCATTGACATTTTAAGCTAAATGTGTCCGAATCTGAATCTATTATCTTTTCTTTCCCTCAAATTTTGCTTTTTTCTAATTTTTCTATTGCTATTATATCACCATCCTCTCAGTCCCCCAGGCTCACAACTTTGGTGTCATTTTCAACTATTTTCTCTCCCTTTACATCGCCATTTACCAAATTCTATCATGGTAGCATCTCTCTTATATATCCCCTTCTCTCCCATGATACTGCCCCTCCCCGTATACCTCTCATCCCTGGACTTTCACATTATCTGCTGGTTGTTTTCTCAAGTTCCCCCTGCCCCACTCAAGTCGTTCTACTCAACAGTCAAAATATTCTCAAAGGGCAGAACTCTAAACATCTCTCTGTGTCACTGTCTCTGTCTCTTTGTCTTTGTCTCAAGTCTATCTGTTTCTGTCTCTATTTCTCCGTCCCATACATACACAATCAATAAGCTGAGTAGCTCCCCGTCACCGCTGAATCAAAATCAAAATCTTTTTCTGTCTCTGTCTCACATTTCTTTGTGTCTCTCTATGCTTCTTTCTCTGTCTCTCTGTCATTCTATCTCTCTATGTCTCTGTCTCTCTGTGTGTCTCTGTCTCATGCACACACACACACACACACACACACACACATACATATGTGTGTGCATGCATTTGCATAATCAATAAGCTCAGTGACTCCCTCTCACCTCCAGAATCAAATGTAAAAATCTTCTGTTTGGTATTCAACAACTTGATCCATCACAACCCTTGACTCCCTCTTATCTTTCCAATCTTCTATACCTTGCTGTTTCCAACTGCCATATTCTATAATCCAGTGATACTGTCCTCTTTACAGTACCATCTTCATACTCTGGGCATTTTCACTATCTGTTACCCATATCTAGAATTCTCTCCCTCCTCAGGTCTATCTCTTGATTTCCCTGGCTTCCTTCAAGTCTCAGCTAAAGTCCCATCTTATTTCTCTTCAATTTTAATGTCTTTTCTTGGTTAATTATCTTCAATGTATCCAGTATATATCTCATTTGTATATAGGTTTTTTTCATATTGTTCCTCTCTTTAGACAAGTTTCCTTGAAAGTAGATATTGTCCTTTGCTGTTCTTTGTATTCTCAACACTTAGAACAATGGCTATTACATGGTGGGTACTTTATAAATGCTTATTGACTAACTGACAAACATAGGTAAGTGAAAAGATGGATGGATGGATGGATGGATGGATGGAGAGGGAGTGAGGATTGGGAAGGAGTAAGGGAGGAATGGGTGCTTTAAGGAAACAATAATTACCCTTAAATTTTGTTATATACAAAAGCTAAGTTTTATAAAAATTTTGAGACTAACAAAGATAAACACTTGATTCTATTTAATTTTGTGAAATGTATAACTGGGGAAATAGGCTTATTTTAATCTACAGAGGAAAAGTCTATCAAAGGACAATGCTTAACCCAGTCCTGCTGGGCATGAATTGAGGACTGCTGGCCATAAGCCTATTTTTATTTTGAGAGAAGACTACACACACATGTTGGCCAGAAATTCAGTCCATGGCTTAATGACCACATTTATTCTCTGAGGATCCTCTGAGAGTTAATGACAGCAACCAGATATATATAGATTGCTCTGTTTGTCTGACATCCTGATCTATCTAGCTCTTAACCTCTTTATATTGTGTTAGATTACAAAATAAAGCTATGTCATTCATTCTAAAATATTTACACAAAACCATATTGTATTTGTTGCAGAGATTGGGCATGTGTGTTTTGTCTCCATGGAGAATATATTTGCTTTGACTCCCAAAACTCTGTTATAAGAGGCTCCTGTTTAGTTCTATGATTTCTGTGATTAAGTGGCAGAAAGAAAGCTATATCAAAGAAGATTTATGATTGACACAGGATGAGCCATCCACTCTAATGTTAGTAAGGAGAAAAGAGAGAAGGACATTTCCAAGCTCAGTAACTACCTTATTAGTTAAGAGAGGTATGTAGTTCTTGAATTGGGTGTTGATTGCTTTGCAGATACTTCTTACATTTGTCTCCCTCCAGGGAAGATGATAACAGATAATCATACCGAAATAACTGGAAAATATGCACTTTGAGTCCACTACAGAGCTCAGATAGGACAGAATGAGGAAAAAATATAAAATCTGTTTGATAGTCCCTCAAGGTTCCTAGGAATCATTGCCATCTCTAACAAAAGTATAGTATTTATTTTCATTTATTTATTTTTGCTGAAGCATTTGAAGTAAGTGACTTGCCCAGGGTCACATAGCCAAGGAAATGTTAAGTGGCTGAGGTCACATCTGAATTCAGGTCCTCCTGACTTCAGGGCTAGTGCTCTATCCACTACAACAATTAGATGCCCCAGTATTTATGTTTTTAAGCATTTGTCAATTTATGCTTATGAGTTTTCTGTGTTTTAAACATTTATTTTTGGTGAAGAAAAAAAAAAATAGTTGCCATACCTGATATCGATTACTTTGAATACTAAGTAATTTTTCTAGAGTAGACCTGATTATTCACTTTTGGGAGAGAACCTAGAGCTAAGCTTTATATCAGAGATTTTTTTTTTCTCAAGATTCTGAGATGGAGACATAAGAGGGGGAGAATGAGAAAGAAAGACAGAATCCTCTCTTTTGTAGTCAGAAGATAAGAGTACTTGAGTCTAGATCTGGAAATTTTTGTGGGTTGACAACACCCATGGGTTTTTTTTTATGTTTTAAGGAACCTATTTGAGAATAAATCATATTATACTAGAATGAAGGACAATTGGTTAGCCAATTTCCAACCACTTCTCTTTCACATGTCTAACATGTCACATGTCTGACAAATTGATCTTGAATATAGTTTTACCCATGCCAAACCCTTCCTCCCATTCACATATCTTCAATGGTTCCCTATTGCATCCAAAACAAAATGTATAATAATCATTTTGTGAATTTTGTGGTTGACTATATACAGCTCTCCATAATTATTTCATACTTAACTTTTCATTTTACTCTCCCTTTACCGTCTCTCTACTCCAGTGAAGATGATATGCTAACTATTCCCTTTATTCTATATATTCCATTTTTCATTTCTGTTCATTTGTATGTCCCTCACTTCTGAAATTGAATACCTCCTTATGTCTACCTTGTAAAATTCTTGGCTTCTTTCAAAATACAAATCCCCTGATACATAGTAGGTGCTTAACAAATACTTGTTTATTTGTCCTCCCATAGGGCTTTTTTCATGATTATCCCAGTTATTAGCACTCTATGCCTCTTGGAATTATTCTGTATCATTTTGTTTGTACTTTGTATATGCTTAATTCCATGTACTTTTCATCTCTGCAATTAGAATACAAGTTCCTTGAGCTCAGGAATTTTTTTCATTGTTGTCTGTATTCCTAGTACAGTATTTGCCTAGTACAATGCATGGCACACTATAGGTTCTAAAAATTGTTTGTTTAATTTAATTGGATTTACTAAAAGGAAAAAAGTAACAACACAACACCTAAATAAAATTCATAGTTCTAAGAGGGTTTGTGAGGAAGGGAATCTCTTATTGAATAGCCTTGTCCTGGAATCCAAATCTCATTCTTCGTCATAACTGAATCCCTCAATTTCTAGACGTTATTGTTTGCTTGAACATACTCTACCTTTTTGAAAAATCTAAATTGCTATGAATGACTTATTTTCAGTATAAATACCTAATACATTTCTATATCAGATTAGTTCATTATGGAATAATGTACATCAATTTCATGGATAATTTGCACTTATATTGTTGAAACATCAAATAGAAACATTATCATTAAATGTTGATTCATGAAGCAAAAAAAGTCACATTTCATTTCATTTTAGGTCTTTAGCTCTATTCCAAGTTTATAGGACCAGCAGGAGCTAAGGATTTTGTAAAGACACCCCACTGTTGCCCTAAGAAATTGGTTTGCCTTGTTGTAAATCCCCTCTTGCTTTAGGCTGGTGCTGAAAAGATGATTTTGAGGGTAGGCTGCTCCCTACCCTCAAAATGTGTAGGTGGTCCCTACATATCATCAAGAAAACTATAAATCTTTTAGATATTGAAATGCAACACTTTTGATAGAGTAGGTATTTGTATCCCACTTTACTCATTAGCATGCCAGTTTTTGCAAGTAGAACTAATTCAATATTTGTAATTTAATTCAATAAATATTTATAAGGTGCCTAGTCTGTGTAAGGTATTATATACAAAGGAGATTTAATGTTTCTATCTTCCAGAATTTTACTGTTTTGTAGGGGAAGTAAAAGAGTTGTCCTCCAAGTTCAGATAGCCCACATCCAATCTGGTTATGTTGTTTTACTTGCCTTTTCCCTCTTTTATAGCTTTATTGGATCTTCTGAGGATTTACAACTAAAAAAAAAAAAAAAAAAAAAAGATTAAAAGCTAACTTTTCCAAATCCCTGGTCTTGCAAAAGAAAAAACTGATGTTTAGGGAAATTAAATGACTCCCCTAGGGTGATATTAATAGTGTCAGAGATAGAATTTGAATTTAGTCTTTTATTTGCACAGTAATCCTCCCTTCCCACTCTATCAGACGTCCTGCTAGATCTTTGGCATCTATTATCTACTATCTTTGCTTAATTATTTTCATACTCTTTTTCTAATTATATTTCCTTTTTATTCTTAAGGAAGAAAAATGTTGACCTCTTTCATTTGCTTTCAGAGGGATCACAATACAGTGAAGATAAAGCACAGGACAGTGCAAGAACATAAGTAGCTTTAAGTGTATATATCTTACAAACAGGGCTGGAAGTCTGAACATAGGTGAGTTTAATTTTTCCTCTTCCTGTAGGACTCTAGAAAATGTCTATTTTTTAAATTTTTATTTCCTTACATAAAAAAGGACAATAATATACTCCTACTTGCCTTAAAGCCTAGTTATTGGGGGGAAATTTCTGTAAACTATAAAGCCCTATAAAACTATGAGTGGTGATTATTTAAAACTCATTTCTTATTTTGATGCCAACTTTTCTTTCCCTTCCCCTACTCCTTGCCACACTATTGTAATTTAAGGAAATAAAAAAGTTTAAGATCCACCTTCAAAGAGAGAACAAGGACAGAGAAAATACTTTTAAACATCCAAGAAGAGTTATTACTTTATTAGAGAGAGATATTTAGTATATTTGATTAGCAAACAATAAAAATTCTCATGATACCAAATCACTGGATGTGATTCCTTCTCTTTCTTCCCCCATTACCACACACACATAGTTAAAAGTGAAAAATACAAATTACTTCATAGCCCTCACCAGCCTGGACTCATTATTACTAGCTTGGACTCAGAGAGCAGGACCAAGGTAACCCTTTATAATATAACTTGAATAGCACTCAGGACAACAAGGATGATGGTTTCATCTTGTACTGTAAAAGCAGAAACAATCTCTGTCTTAAAGTAACTTACATTCTAACAGAGAAAGACAAACTATGAAAAGAAACTGAAAAGTGTGGGAATGGAGAGGGTAAATATGATCCCAGAGAAGAACAAAGACAAGGCCTACCTGTGTACTTTCCTTAAAATTAGTTTTTTGAAGGAAATAACCAACCAGAATGAGGTTATTCTCCTGAAGAATAAACTTAACAGGATAACAACTCTGCTGTGGCATGGTGGAAAAAGTCTGGAGAGTCAGGAATGGATCTAAAATCTTTTGTTTCTCAATATTATTAAAGCTGTTGTTGTAGTTGTTTTTATATTGGCTTTGAAATTTAGTTTGGGTGAAGTGTCAACTACTGAATATTATTAGGTATTATATCAAGCAAAGCCATTGTGGGCAATAGTTTGATCTTTGATAATAAACTGGTTCAGTACAGTATACTCAGTTGATTCAGTTCTAAAGCATGTTTTAAGATCTATATTTATGGTATGGATATTTGTTATCTGTTAAGTCCATGAAAGATAACTGCTGCTATGTGAATTACCAAATCATATATTGCTAAATAGAGTGCTAGGTGCTAAAATTTTTTTGAGCTTTTTGTGGTAGGTTGCATAGTTGCTATAATTTCCCTGCATAATATGCATTGATTAATAAATGTGGATTCCTTAATGATCTTAATGTGGCAATGATCTGATGCTGAAGTGCCATCATATATTTCTATATACATTTTGCAAGACAGCTATATGTTCAACATGTATTTTCAACATATTATCGGTTTAGTTCATTGGAGGTCTTCACAGAGGGAAACATATAGGAATAGAGCAGCTTTTAATTATATGAATTGAAGACTGTAATAAAAAAAATGCATTCCTAGAACAAGGGATACTATGTCTCAAATTTATAGAAAAGGAAGGAATTTATATGGCCAAAAAAGAAACAAGAACATTATGAAATACAAAATGGGTAATTTTGTTTATATTAAATTAAAATAGTTTTGAACAAACAAAACCAATGCAGTTAAGATTAGAAGGGATGCAAAAAGCCTGGGAAAAAATTTTATATCCAAGGGTTATGATAAAGACTTCATTTCTAAAATATATAGGAAATTGACTCAAATTTATAAGAATACAAGCCATTCCTCAATTGATAAATGATCAAATGATATGAACAGACAATTTTCAGATGAATAATTTAAAATTATTTATAGTCATATAAAAAATGTTCTAAATCACTATTGATCAGAGAAATGCAAATTAAGGCAATTCTGAAGTACTACATTTCTCATATTGACTTAGCAGACAGGAAGAAATAATGATAAATGTTGGAAGAGATGTGGTAAAACTGAAATACCAATGCATTGTTGTGTTGGTGGACTTGTGAACTGATCCAACCATTTGGAGAGCAATTTGGAACTATGCCCAAGGGGTTATCAAACTATGTATACCCTTTAATCCAGCAGTGTCTCTCCTAGACCTATATCCCAAAAAGATCTTTGAAAAGGGGGAAAAGGGCCTACATGTGCAAAAATATTGGTAGCAGACCTTTTTCAAGGAATTGGAAACTGAGTGGATGCCCATCGGTTGGGTCTTGGCTGAATAAGTTATTCTATGTGAATGTTATAGAATATTATTGTTGTATAAGAAGTTATTAGCAGGATGATTTCAGAAAGGTTTAAGTGAAATAAAGGAAAAGACCTAAGAAACATCTAACACTAAAAGAGCATAGTTGATGAGACTGTTATAGAACTTCAAAAGTAGCAGGACTCATTGGATTCCCTAAGACATGATAAGACTGATACAGGACTTCAAAATCAGCAGGAATCATTGGATTTCCTGACACATGATAAGACTATTGAAGGATTTCAAAATCTGCAGGAATCATTGGATTCCCTGACACATGAAGTAATGGACAAATGATTGGTTCTGGACTATTTCTAGCACTTAAACACTTTCCTTGTGGTGGAGAAGGCTCCTTTCTAAACATTTGTCCCATTTCAACTGAAACACTACTTTAGCCTTCAACAAAGTTTCCTTCTTGTCTATTTTTGTACTCACCCTAATTTCTGGGTGACAGATGTAAGTCCTTAGCCCCAGGTTCATTCAGATGCCAAAATATAATGTTCTGGTTGGTTTTCTGGAGGTCTTGGAACCAGAAATATAATTGTAGAAATATGTATAGAAGAATTGCACGTTTCACATATATCAGATTACTTGCCATATAGAGGTGGGGGTGGGGGAAGTGAAGGAGAAAAAAATTCTTGGAACACAATTTTTTTTCTCCTTCACTTCCCCCACCTCTATATGGTTTTATAGGGCGAATATTGAAAAGTAACTATGTAATATGTTTTGAAAATTAAAAAAAAGTTTTATATTAAAATATTTGTCATATAACTACTAAATTAATAATAATAATTTGTTCTTTATATAAATATATATATATATAAATAATTGTTTTCATCTAAGTGTTCATAATTTTAGTGGTGTAAATTATGAATACTTTCTATAAAGTACAAAAACATAAAATTATTTATATAAATAGGAAAAAAATCTTCTATTTTGAGGGGTTATTGCTATTCTCATTTTTTGATGGCAGAGATGATATGCTTTCTATGAGTAATAGAATCAAGATTACTTTTTGGGTAGCTCAAAAAGTGATTTGCTATTTATTCATGGACTACTATGAAGCCTTTGAGTAAATTGTTATAAATTTTACATGGTTCCACATTTTAGATTTGTTGAGAAGCTTCAATTATCTTCATTTCTAAAACTGTTTTTTTTACTAATTATTATAAAAATTAATTTCTGTTTCTCATTTATCAAACTTGTGTATTCTTTTTTATAGTGATAGTCGTAGTAGTGGTGGTGGTGGTGATGGTGGTAGTGGTAATGGTGGTGGGGGTAGCTTTAGTAATAGTAATAATTATATCCATAAAATTTATTAAACACCTAATAGATGTCAGGCTTTTTGCTAAGTGCTGAGGATACAAAAACACATAAATCCCAGTCCCTGCCTTCAAAAAATTCACAATCTAATGGAGGAGACAGCAAGGAAAAATTGTGTACAAACATTCCCATTATAAATGGGAAATAATGAATAGAAAGAAGGCCCTAGAATTGAGAAGGCTTAGGAAAGTCTTCCTATAGAAGATGGAATTTTAGTTTGTCCCTAAAAATGTCAATGATACCAGTAGGTGGTGCAGAAGGACAGCATTATAGGCACAAGAGAAGTCGGTCAGAAAATCCCCGGAGGTGAAAGATGAAGTATCTTGTACATGAAATAGCCAGGAGGCCAGTCAGTGTTAATCAGAATATAGTCAAGGAAAAAAGTTTAAGAAGACTATAAAGGTAGAAGGGACTTGGTTATCAAGGACTTTGATCATGAAAAAGAGCATTTTGTATCTTATTCTGGAGGTGATAGTCATTGGAATTTATTTAATGAAGGGGTAGAAAGGAGGAGGAATGATATGATCAGACCTCAAGTTGGGGAAAAACATCATTTTAGTGTCTGACTATAGGATGAATTGAAATGGGAAGAGATTTGTGATAGGCAGGCCCCTTGGAGGTCTAGATATGGGGTCTAGGTATAAGGTAATAAAAGCTTGTACCAGAGTGGTAGCATTTGTCAGAGAGGGAAAGAGGATTTATTTGAGAAATGGTGCAAAGATGAAATCAAAAGGCCTTAATAACAAATTGAATATCAGGGGTGAGAGATAATGAGGAGTCAAGGATGACTTCTAGGGTCTAGCTTGAAGGACTAAGAGAATAATGGGTAATATTGGGGGAATGGATTTTTGGGGAAAAGATAATGAGTTTTGTTTTGAACATGCTGGGTTCAAGATGTCTACTAGAAATTCAGTTGAAAATGTATGAAAAGCATTTAAAAATTTTAAACTGAAAGTCAGCAGGAAGTTTATGATAGGATTGGTAGATCTGAGAATAGTTAGCACGGAAATAGTAATTAAACCCATGGGACCTGATTGAAGAGGTTTAGATTTGAGGTACCCAAATGAAATTAGGGTTTCTGGTGGTCAGGGAGTTAAATAAGGTCTAAATGAGGTCTAGTGGCAGCACAAGGGTAGGGAGTTCTGGGATTCCCTTTCTGGCAGTGCAGAGTCCCCTATGAAGGAATTTACAGACCCAAAAACCTAGATTGATAAAAGAGGTTTATTATAAGGATTGGAAGTAAGGTTAAAGTCTAGTCTAGTTAAGGAATTAGGTGAGAATCAAGAGAAGTGACACAATTTCCAGTGGACAGAGGCTCCTTGGGATGCCAAGCATGGCATAGCTGGCATGTTTAGAACCTCTGCAAAAAGAGGGTTTTAGTATGGCTCTTTTATAATAGGGGGCTTTGGCTACAAGCTGAAGGGGGCTCATGAGTGGAATCCTATCCTTGCTGGGTTTCAGCTAGGGTTAGAATTTGAATTGAATTCATTGGGTTTAGGGACTGAGCCAACCACACTCAGATAACAAAGCTGAAACTGTTTGTGCTTGGAGTGGAGTCCCTTCACTGAGGCAGAATTGAAGTAGGTTTTCTCCTTTAAGGATTTGCAGTTTGGGGGTTCGTCTTCATAATAATATCATCTTGGTCAAAATATTTTCTGTCCTTTGTAGCTATGTTCTCCAAAAAAGTCCTACAATAGGTGCCTTCCAATTTATTTTTCTTCTTAACCTCTTATGATCTGGTTTTGGACCCTATGATATCAATGAAACTGGCCTCTTCAAAGTTACCAGGGATTGAATTTGGAGAATTTAGCCACAAAAACAGAAAAGATTTTGAATAATAATGGAGATGGAAGGATCAAGTCAGATACAGGAGACTTGGGCATGTTTGCAAACTGCAGGGTATAAGCTGGTAGACAGGAAATAAATGAAAAAGTAGGAATGATAAAGGATAAAATCTGTTGGAGGAGACTAGATGGAATGGGATCATTAGTGAATGTTACTCTCATCATTGTTACTATTATTAGTATTTTTAGAGGAAGCAGAAGTAGCAGAAGCAACAGAACAAATTAAAAAAGAAAGAAAAGGTGGAGGAGGAAGAAGAAGAGATTAACAACAAAAGCAACAGGAACAAACAAGACACAACAGCAACAACAAACAATAGTTGCTCAAGTTACATTTATTAAACTCTAGGAATACAAAGGAAACCTCCCCCCCCCAAAAAAAAAATCTCTGTTCTCAAAACAACTGAACACTGCAGTTGTGTTCACAATGTTGCTAATGCCTTTAATACTTCTTGAACTTCTCAATCTTTTAAAAAAAAACTACAAAGTTTAATTCTAAATTAAACTAAAGTTGATATCTGGTGAAAACTCCCTTCCAAGTGGCAATTAAAATTCACTGAAAGGAAGGCAAACTCTTTATCTTTTGAATAGGAATTATTAAACACCACTCCAGCTCAAAGAGAAATCAAGTCAAGAAAATAGAAGAGCAAAAGTCCAGTACCTGAAAATCCATGGCAGTTATGGTTTGGCAGCCTCTGTCACTGAAAGCAAATAATACATTGCAACACATCTGTCCAAGGATAGAAGACCTTTTAATTCTAAGATTTGATGGGAAGGAGGCAGGGGAAGAGGAGGAAGCCAGAGTAAAAAAAAAGAAGAAGAAGAAGAAGAAGAATTGCTATAAAACTAAAACCCTCCTTTTACATTTTATCAAGGAATTGAAATTTTTTTTTTCCTTTGGCTTTTGTTGCAATTGGGTCCAAAGCTAATCAGTTGGAGCCTGTAAAAGAACTTGGATTTCAGCAATTTGCAAACTAATGAGACTCTATATTTTAAAAAATAACTATTAGCTCAAATTTTATACTTATATAATGACAACTTCTCTAATATGCTTACAAGTGACACACAAATGTCACTGAAGACTACTAGGATGTGACAGCATTTCCATACTGGCCAACCCATCAACTGTCAATTCAACTTTAATCTGGCCTATTTAGCAAAGCAGTCTACTTGATTGCTTTGAATAATTGGATGCCATTAATAATGATCAGCTGCAGGACAGAGAAAGGTGGTCAAGCATAATAACTGAATTTTGAATTTCAACAAAACATCTCTTATTCAGCAAAAAGACTTCTGGTAAAGAGAAAGCATGCTTTATAAGTACAGCAAAGTTAATTGACCTTCAGATGATTTACAAGAGATGGTGACACAAGATAATCAAAGTATGTATACTTTATTCTTTCCACCTTCATTATTTAAAAAGAAAATGTTGAAATTGTTAGGAAGTACTAAAATGGCCTGGATGATAAAGATTCAATTAGGGTTAATCTGGAAGAGGAGCAAAGTATTGTGGGAGACATCCAATGGACACATATGCAAATGTTAGGAAGCTACTACCTAAATTTAATAATTTGCAGGAAAATCAGTGAGGTTTGATTGATAGCTAATTAAGTAAACTAAACCACTTGATATCTGAAAAGTTCAAGTATTATAAATCTATCTGCTGCTAAATATTCATTCACAATATGTTTATAGGTGATAAGTGACTCTAAGGACACCATTTCTTTTTAAAAAAAAACAATTATTAAATAACTAAAACTTTAAACATTTTAAATATCAGAAGGTAAACATATTTAATGGTGTAATTCTATAAAAGAGTATGAAAAAGTCAAAATTTGGAATTTTATAAGAAAAGTTACTAAATTACACACATATATATATAAATGACTATACTCCTAGTCCCTCAGATTCACAATCTATGGGTTATCTTGGATTCCTCATTCTCTCTCACCTTCCATATCCAATTTAACAAGTCAATTCCACCTTGGCAGGAACTTTTGTTTATATTGGGGTTTTTTTGGTTTTTTTAGGCAATTGAGTTTAAATGGCTAGCCCAGGATCACACTGACAGTAAGTGTTAATGTCTGAGGCCAGATTTGAAATCAGGTCCTCCTGACTTAAGGGCTGGTGCTATATCCACTGTACCACCTATCTGTCCCTTGTAGCATCTTTTGTATGTATCCCCTTCTCATCTCCAATACAGCCACCTTTCTAATGAAAGCCCTCATCATTTCTTAGTGGGACCATTGTAAAAGTATTGGGATAGGCTTGTTCCATTAAGCCACACAATTTTCTAGGTGTTCCCCTACTCAATGAAGTCTAGTGTCTGTCTCCCTATTGCTTCCAGGATCAAATGCAAAATCTTTTGTTATTTGTTTGCTTGCTTCTTTACTTGGTTTTTTACTTTTGTTTTGTTATTCCAAGCCCTTTATAACTTATCCTCTTCTTAGATTTTTAATCTTCTTCCATCTTATTTCATGACATACACTCTTTGATCCAGGGACTCCAGCCTCCTGGCATGAACAACATACTACATATCTGGGATAACTTTCTTCTCAGTCCAAGTGTAAATATAACTTATGTTATGAATAGCCTATAGGGTTGATTCATTGTATTTTAATCAAGTGAAGAAAGGATAAAAAGAAGGGGAAAGATAGCAAATGTCTCCACATTATAGATAGCTCTCAGTTATTAAAATGAAGGTTTCAACTAGAAGACTAAATAGTACACTTTGGCATTCACTGAGGTAAAGAATTGTGAGCTGCTTCTCCCATTTCTTAGATGGGATTAGTAACCTGAGCATCAGTGTGGAGGACATAATACCACAGTGTAAAGACAGAATATGGAATTCTGGTTTGAGAAAACAGCAAATAGGCCAATTTGGTTGAACCATAAAATCCATGATGGAAAATCATATGAAATAGTATGGAGAGGTAACTTAGAGCCAAATTGTGGAGTGTTTTAAAAGCTATATTGGCAAAAATCATATTTTATCACAAAAGCAATAGGGAGTCACCAAAAATTATTGATCATAGAAATGACATGGTCAGATTTATGTTGTAGGAAGGTTATTTTGATAGCTGTGAGAAGGACTGATTTAAGAGGGATAAGAATGGGAGCAGAATATTAGGAAACTTTTATAGTCATCTAAGTAAGAGGCAAGAAGAACTGAATTAAAGTGGTGTCGATATGAGTCAAAAACAGATTTTGGGGCAATAGAATTTATAAAATTAACATCTGGTGGGAAATAAAGAAAATGGAAGACTTAAGGATAATTCTAAAGTGTCTAGTTGGATGACTAAAACAATGATTGTATCCTCAATAAGAGATGAGAATTTAGAGAAGGGTTAGATTTAAAAGAAAAAATGGTTTCTGTTTTTAAAAAATTGAATTTTAGATGCCAATGAGACATGCAGATAGAAACATTTTGCTAGCTTTGATGGTTCAGAACTTGAAAGTAAGATAAGTGATAGTTGTATATACAGATTAGATTGTCATCTACATAGAAATGAACATTGAGTATAATAGAGAAACAGATTAAAATTGACAAAAGAGATTGAAGACAGAAAAAAGAGAATAGAAAATAGAGAAGGCATGGAAGAACCTTAAGAACATCCATTCTTTGAGGCAAGAAATAATGATGAGCCCGTGATCCAATAGAAAAATAAAAGACTGATGGACCAGGAGAAAGCAAAATCATGGAAGCCAAGGAAAGAGATAGTTTGGAAGAAGATAGTGATCATTAGTGTAAAAAGTTGCACAAAATTCCAGTTTCATGGGAACTGACTTAAAAAAAGATCACTGACTTTGTCAATTAAGAAATGTTATTACAAGAATATGATAGGGCCAGGCCTTACCCATTTCTTTGCAACAAGTTTTCCTTTAAATGCCAATCCTGGGATTTGATTGGCTTCTGTCTCCAATATCTTGTTTATCTGAGGATAAGTCTTACCCATGTGAAGTCAGGGCCCCTCCAACTTATGAATTTCTAAAGACCACTGAAGTCATCATAGCCCACCTGGCTTCCCCTATAAAGATGAAAAGTTAAGCGCCACAGAATTCTGTTGTATATCTTCTCTTTGTAAGAGTAAAATAAAACTACTTTTATTAATTATTTAATGACTTGTGAGTACCTCATCTCACCCCTACTTGAACTAACATTAGATTTGCAGGCATTGGGTATATTTGTTTTTCTTTTTTATTTCTTTCTAATTGTAGTATAGGGGAGAAGAAATAGAAAATAAAATGTTAATTTAAATAATAAAAATGTCTTAAACTCTTAAAGCAATTTCAGTTGAGTGGAACAATCAAAAACCAAATTGCTATAGGTTGAGAAGACAATTGAGAATAAGTAGAAATAACAAGTGTAAATAATTTCTCCTAGGGATTTGACATAATAAGTACATATAGAAAAAGTTTAAGGGCAAAAACAGTCTTAAGAGAAATATTTATTGTATGATTGTTTTTCGTGAATTTTGGGGAATAGACATGGGCATGGTTGTATGGGGCCAGAGGATAAAGGGAGATTAGAGATTTGTCTATACTTCTCTTTTTCTGTTGAGAGCACAAACATCATTGAAATACCTGGAACTAGACTTCAGCACCATTAATTTTCCATTTCCTTCACTTGTCATTTCCGATTATAAAATCTTATTAATTCTACCTTCACAGAAATTTTTCTCTCAAGGACTATTGCAAAAGTTTCACAATTAGACCCCTGGCTTCAATCTTCTTTCTCTAATCAAGCCTCCAGACAACTGCCAAAAAAATCTTCACCAAACATAAGTCTCATATGTCACCAACTTATTCAAGAATTTCATTGTTTACTTCTATATTAAAATACAAATTCTTCAGCTTGTCATGTAAAGCTTTTCACCTTATCTCACTCTGAATTACCTTTCCAGACTTACTATAAATTACCCCCTATCACATACTCCATACAAATGAGCTTACAAGCTTATTTTCTGAATTTGTCGTTCTATCTCCTGACTCCAAGCCTGGCTGTACTCCCTCCTTACCATTGCTTTTTAAAATACCTAGCTTATTTCAAGATTCAATTTATGTGCTTTCCTCCTATAGAAAGCCTTTCCTGATCCTTCTGGTTTTACTGCTTTCTCACTCCATAAATCATCATGAATATATATATTGATTTAATTGTTTTATCCTCCCAGTAAAATATATATTGTTTAGGGACAGAAAGTATTTTTTATTTTGTATTTTTATTACTAGCACCTCGTACAACAACATATGCATAATGGACACATAATAAGTGCTTATCTATATTTGGTCTATTTTCTAACAACAGTTAGGACGATGTTTAACATATGCTAAGTGCTTAATAAATGTTTGTTCACTTGACAAACTGACCAATTTATTGATTCATATGAATACAATAGGAGATAATACAAATTGCATTCTTTCCTTCTCCTCCCAAAAGATTTTTGTCTATGTGTTTTCTAAATGCTACAGAGAGGATTCAGCTAATGTTCTGGAGGCGTCCTCTATCTCTGTACATGATACATAACTTGTTATGTTTCTTACTAATTACCTCTTGATCTGTGACTAGGAAAAAAGATGGACTGGTCCATCATTATTTAAAACCACATAATTAAAATAGGGGAATCATGGGGAAGATGAAATGCTTCATCACATTTTTGCAATTCTCTTTTAAAAGGAATCATTATAATATTCCATTAAAATATAAATGCCTCTTTTGTGTGTAAAATGTTATTCTCTTTTCAGTCTTTTTATTTTTTAAATTTATTTTATTGCTTTATGAATCATGCTGGGAGAGAAAAATCAGAGCATATCAATCTCCTTAGTTCTTTTTCTGGATGCAAATGGCCTTTTCTGCCAAAGTCTATTGGGATTGCTTTGGTTCAGTGAACAATTGAGGAGAACTAAGTTTTTCATAGTTAATTATTGCACATTCTTGATGATTTTTAGTACAATGTAGTCATAGTTTCACTTGTTTTGCTCAGTATCAGTTCACGCAAATCTTTCCAGAATTTCTAAAATCAGGTTGTTCATTATTTTTTATAGAACAGTAATATCCCATTACCTTCATATACCACAACTTGTTCAGCCATCCCCCAATTGATGGACACCTACTCATTTTCCAATTCTTTACTATCACAGAAAGAGCTGCTACAAACATTTTGCACATGTGGATCCTTTTCCGTTTAAGATTTCCTTGGGATACAGACCCAATGATGGCACTGCTAGGTCAAACAGTATGTCTTATAGCCATAGTTCCAGATTACTCTCCAGAATGGTTGGATTTTTTCACTACCCCACCAATAATGCATTAGCGTATCAATTTCTCATACTTCCAACATTTATAATTATCTTTTTCTGTCATTTTAGTCAATCTGAGAGGTAGGAGGTGGTATCTCAAAGTTATTTTAATTTGCACTTCTCTTATCAATAGAGATTTAGAACATTTTTTCATATAACTATATATGATTTTAATTCCCTTATCTGAAAATTGTCAGTTCATATCCTTTGACCATTTATTGGGGAATGACTTGTATTCTTATAAATCTGACAATTCTTTATATATTTTAGAAATGAGACTTTTATCAGAAATACTGGCTGCAAAAATTTTTCCCAGCTTAATTCTCTTTGAATTTGAATCTTGTTTCTGTTTGTGTCTTTTTTTAATTTAATGTAATCAAAGTTGTCCATTTTACCTTTCATAATGTTCTCTAGTTCTTCTTTGGTCATAAGTTCCTCCCTTCTCCAAAGATCTGATAGGTAAATTATCCCTTGTTTTCCTAATAGTTTATGTTATCATTCTTTATGCCCTAATCATGTATCCATTTTGATCTTATGTTGTTTTGAGGTATGTTTTTTCATTCTTTCAGTATACTTATTTTTAGGTCCTATAAAAGAAATTCTAGACTTAGAAAACAAATAAGACTATTATTTACTTTATGAAAAAAATCCAGTGGGTTTGGGGATAAAATGATGGAGAAAAAGCATGGGTTATCTGAGTTTATCCAAATTCTCCTCCAAACAATTTTAAAATCATGGCTCAAAATGGATTCAGAGTGGTAGAACCTATAAAAGGACAGGGTGAAACAATTTTCCAGTTCAAGTTAACCTGGTCAGCAGTAAAGGCCTGTATCACCAGAGTAAGAGTAGAACACAGTTTATCATAAACAATGCCCTAGCAAGATAGCAGAAGGCCTTGATGGGAGCTCTACAGTCAACAGTCGCTTTCATAATTCTCAATTCACAGATAATGAGATTGGATGACTTGTCAGAAGGAGATTCCTGAGGACTCTTTACTGTTAGTGGTTGCAAATCTCAATTAAATGACCTATATGGGGATCCAAGTTACAGTCTCAAGGCAGAGAAGAGTCTACAGGTGCAGGGGATCAAGAATCTGATCATAGCTTCAGGGTAGAAATGAATACTTATGATTATTCATAGACCAGAGCACAGGCCAGGAGAGTAGTAAGCATATCTCTCCTTTTATCATACCACATTGAAAGAACTGACCCCCAAAACTAGCTCTGAAATCAGCTATATAAAAAAAAAATCTGAAGTTTGGGACAGTGTCCTCTCCATCCCAGGAACAGAGCCCAATTTTAAACATAAATATAACAATAAAAACCATGGTGACAGGAAAGATCAAAATACAAAATCAGAAAAATGTAACAGTTTAAGTTATTAAGTCCTAAACCTCAAAGAAAAATGTGCATTAGTCTTAAGCCCCAAAAGAATTCCTGGAATAGGGAAAGAAAGAGTCCTACCAAATTCCTTTTATGACACAGATATGGTGCTGATACCTAAATCAGGTAAGGTCAAAATAGAAAGAAAATGATAGACCAATTTCCCTAATGAATATTGATGTCAAAATCTTAAACAAAATATTAGCAAAGAGATTACAAGTTATCCCCACGATAGTACACCATAACCAAGTAGAATTTATATTAGGAATGCAGGGCTGACTCAATATTAGGAAAACTATTAATATGATTGACTATGTCAATGACCAAACTAACAAAATCATATGATTATCTAAAATTCAGGGGTCCTCAAACTTTTTAAATAGGGGGTCAGTTCACTGTCTTTCAGACTGTTGGAGGGTCAGACTATAGTAAAAACAAAAACTTTGTTTTGTGGGCTTTTACATACAGAAACTTCATAGCCCTGGGTGAGGGGGATAATTATCCTCAGCTGCTGCATCTGGCCTATGGGCCGTAGTTTGAGGACCCCTGAATTGATGCAGAAAAAGCATTTGAAAAAAAAATCCAAAATCCATTGTTATTTAAAAAAAAAAAAAAAACTAAAGAGTATAGGAATTAATGGAGTTTTCCTTACAATGATTTAGTAGCATCTATTTAAAACCATCTGCAAACATCATAGGAATGGGGATAAACTAGAACTATTCTCAATAAGATCAGGGGTGAAACAAGTTTGCCCACTATTGTCATTCCTATTCAGTATTATATTAGAAATGTTAACTTTAGCAATAAGAGAAGAAAAAGAAATTAGGGAATTAGAGTCGGTAATGAGGATATGATGATATACTTAGAGAATTCTAGAAAATCAACTAAAAAACTACAAGAAATAACTTACAACTTTAGCACAGTTGCAGGATACAAAATAAATCCATATAAATCATCAGTATTTTTATATCTTACCAACAAAGTCCAGCAGCAAGTGATACAAATAAAATTTCATTTAAGTTAACTATACATAAATTTTAAATATTTGGGAGTCTACCTGTCAAGGCAAAGTCATTAACTATAAGAACACAATTACAAAATACTCTCCATACAAATAAAGTCAGACTTCATAAATAAGAAAAATATCAAGTGTTCATGGGTAGGCTAGCTAATATAATAAAAATGACAATACTCCCTAAATTAACCTAATGTCATACCAATCAAACCCCAAAATTTTATTTTACATAATTAGAAAAAATAATAACAAAGTTCATCTGGAAGAACAAAAGTCAATAATTTCAAGGGAATTAATGAAATAAAAAGCAGTGGTCATCAAAACCATTTGGTAATGTCTAAAAAAATAGAGCAATTGATCAGTGGATTAGATTAGGTTCACAAGACACAATAGATAATGACTATAATAATCTAGTGTTTGATAAACCCAAAGGCCCCAACTTCTAGGATAAGAACTTATTCTTTGACAAAAATTGTTGAGAAAATTGGAAATTAGTATGGCAGAACCTAGGCACTGATCCACGCTAAATACCTGATACCAAAATAAGGTTCAAAAAGGATTCATGATTTAGACATAAAGAGAGCTATTATAAGCAAATTTGAAGAATTATCCTTCTCAGATAGTCTACCTTTCAGATCTGTGGAGAAGGAAATAATTTATGGCCAAAGAAGAACTAGACATTATGGAATGCAAAATGGATAATTTTGATTATATTAAGTTAAAAAGATTTTGTACAAACAAAACCAATGCAGACAAAATTAGAAGGGAAGCAATTAACTGGGGAAAATATTTACATCCAAGGCTTCTGGTAAAGGCCTCATTTCTAAAATATATAGATAATTGGCTCAAATTTGTAAGAATTCAAGCCATTCTCCAAATGATAAATAATTAAATGATATAAATAGATAATTTTCAGATGAAGAAATTAATATAATTTCTAATCAAATGAAAAAATGTTCTAAATCATTATGAATCAGGAAAATGCAAATTAAAACTCTGAGGTACCACCATACACCTCTCAGACTGACAAAGGAAAATATTTTGATTAATGTTCAAGGTGGCGTGGAAAAACTGGGACTAATACATTGTTGGTAAGGTTCTGAACTGATCCAGCTATTCTGGAGAGCAATATGGAACTATAGCCAAAGGATTAACCAACTGTACATACTCTTTAATCCAGCAACATCTCTACTAGGTCTATATCCCAAAGAAATCATAAAAAAGGAAAACAACCCATGTATGTATTTGTAGCAGATCTTTTTGCTGTGGGAAGGAACTGGAAACCGAATGGATACCCACCATTTGGAGAGTAAATGAATAAGTTATGATATATGAATGTCATGAAATATTATTGTTCTATTAAAAAACAATCAACAGGATGATTTCAGAGAAGCCTGGAGATACTTACATGAAGTGATGCTAAGTAAAATGAGTAGAACCAGGAGAATGCAGCAACAGCAAGATTACATAATAATCAGTTCTGATGGACGTGGTTCTTTTCCAAAGCAAGGTGATTCAGGCTAATTCCAATGGTCATGTGATGAAGAGAGCCATCTGTATCTAGAGAGAAAACTGTGGGCACTGAGATTGGATCACAACATACTATTTTCACCTTTTGTATTGTTTGTTTTTATTTTGTTTTCTTTCTCTTCTCCTTTTTGATGTGATTTTTCTTTCATACCATGATAATTGTGGAACTATGTATAGAATTGCACATGTTTAACTTATTGGATTACTTGCCATCTGAGGATGGGAGTGGGGGGAAGAGAAGGAAAAATTTGGAACAAAATGTTTTACAAAGGTGAATGTTGAAAATTATCTATGACCATTTTGAAAATAAAAAAGATTTAATAAAAAAAAAAGAAAATCGTGAAATATACAGACAACCTCCTTGATAAAGATGTACCAAAAAAAAAAATGATGAAAATAACAATAAAAAAAAACAGAATAAGCCAAAAAATAAAAAGAAGCACAAAGTTCACAGAAAAGAATCATTCCTTAAAAAGCAGAATTGGCTAAATGGAAAGAGATGTCACAAAAGTTCACTCAAGTATAGAACCCCTTCAAAAAGTGGAATTGGCCAAATTGAGGTGGAGAGGGGGAGGAAACTACAAAATCTCACTGAAAAAAATTTTTTTTAAAAAATTAGAATTGGGCAAGTAATTCTAGCCCATAAGACATTAATGAACAGTAGTAGTAGTAGTAGTAGTAATAATAATAATAATAATAATAATAATAATAATCAAACAAATGAAAAAAATAGAAAAATGTTAATTATCTCATTGGGAAAACAATTGACCCCAAAATTAGATCAAAGGCAGATAATTTTAGAATTATTGGAATACTGAAAGCCATGATACCCCCAAAAAAGCTTATACTTTATCTTTACATGTATGTATATAAAATAAAAATCTTATCATTACTAGATCAATTACAAAGGGTATATAAGAAGAAATGAGCATAGATGTGCTTAATATGATGGGATAGTATCTAAAAAATGAAATTAAGGGAGAAGAAAGAGAAATGTGCTGAGAGAAGTGGAAAGGGGGATGTAGAATGGGATAAATATCTCATTCACAATAAATGAAGGAAGAGCAAGCTTTTACAGCAGAAGGGAAAGAGGGGTAACACTGGAACTTTATTTTCATCAACTTTTTAATTTCATTTTTAAAGAAGGAATAACATACAGCTATTGGATAGAGAAATCTATCTTATTCTACTTGAAAATAGGAGGTTATGGGGATAAGAAAAGTGCAGGAATTTGACATAAGGAAGAACAGATTAGAGGAGGCAGTAGTCAGAACCAAAATACTTTTCAAGATGCAGAAGATAAAAGGAGAAAGGGAATAGAATAGATTTCTCCCTCTCTTAAGGAGAAAAGTTCCCTGAGTACATTATCTCCAATTAAATGCCTTGCCTTTATTAGTGAAAAAGAAAGAAAAAGAATAGGATAAAATATGAAAATATCATTTAAATCACTATTAAAATTAAATTAACATGATTCAGACATATAACTTGATTTCTATCAGAATGGCTTAAATATGACAAAAAAGAAAAATGAATAATATTGGAGAGAATGTGGAAAAAATGAGACACTAATGCATTTTTGGTGAAGTTGTAAACTGATTTACCCATTCTTCAGGGCAATGGAATTATGTCCCAAGGCCTGTAAAATAATGTAGACTATTTGTTCTAGCAATACCACTACTAGGTCTGTATCTCAAAGTGATATATAACAAAATAGGAAAGGATCTATATGTACCAAACATATTTATAGTGGTTCTTTTTGTGGTAGCAAAGAATTGGAGACTGAGGTGATCTTATCAGTGCAAAATGAATGAACAAGTTGTGTTACATGTTTATAATGGAATACTATTGGACTGTAAGAAATGATGAGCAGGACAGTCTCAGAAAAATCTGGAAAGACTTAAATGAACTGATGCAGTGAAATGAGCAAAATCAGGAAAACATTATGCACAGTAACAGCAATATTGCAAGTATGATATTTCAAAAGTTCAACATGTATAATTTCTAGGTAACTAGTCATTTATTAATAATGCTAACATTTTAATAAAAATAAAAAAGGTCTTTGACTTCTCTAATGCCAAAGATCCTTAAAGCAGCAGACTAAAAAACAAACATGTTTTTTGGAAAAGTGGGTGTTCCAGAGGGTAAAAATTAACTTTGGTTAACAAATAAGGAAGAGAATGAATATTATAATGAGATACTGACCTACTCTAATGAACTTTGATTATGTAATTTATTTCTAAATTACCCACAACTTTGGGCAATCAATCACAGAATTTGTCCCCATCCAAATAAATATAACACAACTGGACTAAATTCCTTATAAGGTTGGGTGGAGTCACCAAGACTGAAGACAATTCAATCAGTCTCATTATCAACAATGCCCTTTAAAAAACTAAACTTTAAAATGAGGACAATAGCACAATAAAAAAATCTTTCTCCCCAAATCTTGGTTATTAAAAATAATTTGTCTTACTACTTAGCTATTTTGATCAAGATGATGAATTTAAAAATACATTCAGTGGGAAGAAGAAGAAGGAGGAAGAGGATGAGGAGGAGGAGGAGGAGGAGGAGGAGGAGGAGGAGGAAAACAGATGATTTTGCATGGCATATACCTTTGTCATAGAGGCCATTAACAAGAAGGGTAGAATGAGACAGTTGTTTAGACATATCCAACAATAATTGTTTTGATTGATTATGATTATAAGGTGTGGCTTGGAGAGGGAAGGGGAACTGGTCAGTAACAATATCAATGGAAATAAAAATAAAATAATTAACTATAGAATTACCTTAAATAACAACACCTTTCCATCTTTTCAGCTTATTGCAAGTATGACTGAATTTTTCAAAAAATAGTTGTATACAATTGGAGAATACAGCTATAGCTAAAACACGATATAAATAGCTGTTCCAACCTAAAATACTTTTGAATAGATTAACTGAAGATTAGTCAAATGGTCATTTTCAAAAGAAGAAAAAGGATTCTGATTCAATTTACCAATAGAAGCACAGGTCAGAACTGGAAGGAATAAATATCTAAAGCCAAAGAGTAAACTTCTTCCCCCAAAATATCCTTGTTTATATCTTACTTGACAAGACAATATACAAATTGTGCTTCAACATCTCTTATGAAAAGGAAAATCACTTCCTCTTAAGGAAATCCACTACTTTGAGAGATAGATAGATAAATAGATAGACAGACAGATTATATATGTGCTTATGTGTATATGTTTATGTATATAGTATGTATAGGCATACCTACCTATATATATGTGTGTGTATATATGCACATGTATGTATACATATTCTGTGGGGAGCCGGCACTAATCTACAGGTGATAAAGCCACATTCCTAAGACTACTCTAACCTTGAACAAACAGACATCTAGACGCCTCCTGGAGCTTCCTACATCATCAAAGGCCCCTAATCAACTCCTCTTTGGGAAACAAATCCTTTGTCTAGGGTCCCCTCTGTACTGAGTTTGCACGACCCCCACTCCCTTACAAACCACCATAAATACTTGTACTTTTACCCACAATAAATAAGACTTGATCAGAAAGCCTGTCTTGTCTCTAATTCTGTGTGTATCTTGTCCCGCCCTTCTTCTTCTCTCTTCTCAGGGCCTACACACTCTGTCCAGCAGGCCTGGACAATATTCTTGTGAATATGTAAAAATATATGTAAATATGTAAATATTCTTGTGAATATTAAATTGTTAGTATGTTTTGTTTCTCTAAAACTAAGCCTGTAATTGCTTTTTTGCAATATCTAACTATTATTCTTAATTCTGATTTCTGGGGCCAAGAAGTAGAAATTTAATACTTCTTCCACTCAGCCCTTCAAATACTTGAACATAACTATGATTTTTCCCTTGACTTTTCTCTTCTCTAGGCTAATCTTTTTCAGTTGCTTCAAATTTAAAGTTTGTGAAATTGAAGCATTTCACCATTCTTATTTCCCTTCCTCTCAGCTTTTCAATGTACTTCCTAAAATAAGGTGTTGAAAGCTGAATGCAATAATGCTATTATAACAAAGCACAACAGTACTGTTCCCTTGCTCCTGAAAGTGACATCTCTCTTAAAATATACTAATGCTTCTTTTCTTGTGAACTCTGACATTCCTTTACTTGATCATAATCTGTTTTCTTTTCATCTCCCTCTGCCTAGCAACTCCAAATCTTGTTCTTTTTCCTCACTATGACATTCAATTCATTCACAGCTCAGTGTTCTGCCAGGACATCCCCTCTATGTTGCTTTTATTCTCTTCCTTTCCCCATTTTGATCCTTTAGTGAGCCACTTCATTTCTATGCTGCCCTCTTCTCTCAAGTTTCTTGTCCCTTTATTGTATCAAAGACTTTGGCCTGCTAAGCCTCAGCCTTAGATCATCACCACTATCTGCTGCTTTTGTAAAAGGAAATGGACAAAATTGTAAAACCATGCTAAATAGGTCTATCATAAATTTATATTCCATAATCTCAACCAAGCCTTTACTGGAGCTAGTATATCATTTTATAGGCAAACACAGTTTTTTTTCAAATCTTTCCATTCCTACTCAGATCTCTTATAGTTCATCCATGGACCCCGACACACACACACACACACACACACACACACACACACACACACACACTTTCTCTCAGATATAAACTTTGCTTTGTATTTCATTGAAAATAAGAATACTTTCATTAAAAGTATCCTTTTCACTCCTCTATACCTCAAATCACTTGGATACCTTCTGTTATGATCTTCCTCCTTCACTTCTTTCTCACATGGCGGCCCTCCTTGTTACTAAGGCAAGCTTTTCTACCTGCACAGGTGATTCCCATGATATCCCAACTTTTCCAATTGCTCTAAATTATTCCTAGACTGCCATATCTTCCTATATTCTCAAAAAACCTCAGATGTTCTGTCAATTACCACTATCTGTTGTTTTGTACCTATCCTCCCTTTTGTAGTAAAACTCCTTGGGAAGTCAATCTACAATTTGTGTGTCTTGTTTCTTTGCTCTCACTTTTCTTTTAACTTTCTTAGTCTGACTTCTGACCTTATCATTAAACTGAAAATAATTTCTCCAAGTCACCAATAATCTATTAATTTCCAAATCTAATGTCTCTTTCCCAATCATCCTTTTTGACCTCTCCGCAGCCCTTGATACTATCATTCACCACTTTCTCCTTGACACTCTCTTTAAGTGTTTGTTACAGAGCTTCCTTCTAGTTCTCCTACCTGTAAGACTACTCCTTGGTCTCCCTTGATAAATCTTCATCCAGGTCATATCCAAGGACTATGAATAATTCCTAAGTCATTGTTCTAGCTCCTCTTCTTTTCTCCCTCTAGGTTATTTCTCTTGCTTATCTCATCATCAATCTCATGGATTCAACTCTCATTTTATGGGAATCATTTTCAGATTTTGGTCCTGCCTAAATCTCTGGGCCTCCACTCTTGCATCTCAATTGGCTTGTAACTGAAACTGAATATCCCATAAGCATCTTAAACTTGAAATGTTCAAAACTGAACCCACTATGTTTTCTCATTTATATTTCTTCTTCTTCCCTTATCTATTGTTTTTAAGGGTACCACCTCTCTTCCAGTCATCCAGGATTTCCCATATTCAATCCATTACCAAGTTCTGCAATGATTTCTTTTGTATATAGTCCCTTCTTTCTTTTAACCTAGATCACCCCCGTGCTCCCTCCTCCTCCCCTCACCCCCCCCGTGAAGATTTTCATCTTTCACATTTGGACTATCAGAATAAGTTTTTTTTGTTTGTTTGTTTGTTTTCCTTGTCTCAGATTTCTTCACTCTCTAGGTCATCCTTCATACAGCTGTTAAAGTGATTTTCCTAAAGCATCATTTTGATCATGTCACCTCCCTAAGCCCCCTTCAATAAACTGTAGTATTGTCTCCAGAATAAAGAACAAATTTCTCTGGCATTTAAAATGCCACATAATCTGGTTCTTTCTCACTTTTCCAGTCTTCTATGGTTTTACTTTCTCACCCACGCCCATCCCAATTCTTCCAAGTACTCTATGACTTAGTGATTCTGGTTTCCTTTCTATTCCTCACATGAGACACCCCATCTCCTAACATCAAGCATTTTCACCGGCTCTACTCTGAGCCTAGAACTCTCCATTTATCTTCATTCCTGATTTCTCTACCTTCTTTCAAGTTTCAGTAAAAGTCCCATCTTTTGCTAGAAACTTTGCCAATTCACCTTAGTCTTAGTACTTTCCTCTAAGATTGACTCCATCTTTTTCCTGTATATATCTTGTTTGTATAAAGTTTTTTTGCATATTGTTTCCTTTAATCTATAAGCTCCTTAAAATATGTGACTTTTTTCCTTTTCTTTTGCTTTTTTTTCTTTGTATTCTCAGTGCTTGGCCTAGTATCAAAAACAACATAGGTACTTAAATGATTGTGAACTAGCTGATGTCACATGATTTTTTCTAATATATTTAATTATTTAAATAACATCTCATATTTTTTTTTTATAATGCTTAAATTCTTCATACTTTCCTCATAGAAACCCTTTCATGATTGTAAGATAATGCATTGGAATTCCATTTTTATGGATTAAGATATGGAGTCTAAGAGAAGTTCACTAATATTTCTAGGGTCAAAGAACTCATAACTAACTAAGCTAGAAATAGAATCAAGTCTTCTGACTCAAAAATCAGAGTGTTCCCACACCTCCAGAACCATGATGTTAAATATCAGTGTCAATACATCAGCTTTGGCCATTACATAAATCTCTCCAACACATAAAAGCTAATTCCATATTATCTATTTCATGGAAAATAGCAGAAAAAGAGATATTCTCAAAATGTAGATAACATAAGTTTTATATTTAATCCTAGAACATATTTATAGTTATCGTTGTTATAAATTATTGACTATACTAAAACAAAAATACTCATGTTCTTCGTACCTAATAAATTTAGAAAATGTAGGGAATACTCAGTATCTAAAACTGTCATTTGTTAAGTATGTTTATTTCTTTATATCATTTAATACACAATTTAGAGAACAAGAAATCAGCTTTCTGCTATGAGCTCTTATTTTTAATTGCTGGACTAGAAAAGATTGATATTATTCAATAAATGAATTATTTCATCATCTCTGTTTATATAAGAATGGGAATGAGTGGTATATATACCTTAACAGAAGTATCAAACTTGAAGGTTTTACTATGGGTAGAAGTAGATTAAAATGCATTTAAGAAGTGCTTAAAGGAATAGGAAAAATACAACACAGAAAATGTTAATTTGTGTTTTTCTTGGTGAATATATTGTTTTCAGGGACCCTTTTTATTTGAATTTTACACTATTACTTTAAAACACTTGAGTAGGGTTGAGAGAGACTGGGTTCTATCAATAGCTCTATCCCTAATTAGATGGACAATTTCAGATAGCACTCAAATTTTCTGGTCCTCAGTTTTCTCATTTGAAAAATAAAAAAATTAAAATAAATGAACTCTTTCATTTTCTTCCAAATGAAATGTTCTAAATTTCTGACATTTTTCCTGTTGAGAGATAAATAATCAAAAGAGACCACAGAGGACATGGAAAAAAATCTTACAGAAAGAGAAAGCATTCTCTACAATAATGGAAGCAATGACTGTATCCTAGGAGCATGAATCCATGGAAGCATTAGATTCACATAATTCAAGTTATCATTTCACTAAACCACTTCATGGATATGATCTCAATTATACCCAAAGTACTTTTGAATAAAAGGAAGGGGTGTTTGAGTATAATGCTAATAACAATTCGCATTTATATATAATTTTATTTTCATCAGAGTAGTGAGATAAGCACTTTTTATATAGCACATCAAGGTTTCTGAGAGCAGCTCCTCCACCCTCTGAAACAGACCTCAATTGTATATATCTTAGACAGTTGTCTGAATCTCAGAATTTAAGTGACTCATCCAAGGGTATCCATCTCATAAAGTGTGTAAGATAACCTTTGTACTCTAGTCTTCTTAATTCTGAGTCAGCCTTGAATCCCCTATGCTATGCTGCCTTTAGAGTATGTGTGTGTGTGTGTGTGTGTATGTGTATGTGTGTATGTATACTTCACTATATCCCATATCAATACTGCATTCTATACCATACTGTCTGCATTTTACAGAACAAGGAGCTGAGACTCAGGAAGGTGAAGGAATAATCATAATTATAAAGCTGTTAGAAATGAACCAAGACTTGAGGTTTCTAACTCCCTGATGAATTCTCTTAAATCACTCATTAATTGAAGCCCATATTAAAACCTAAAACTCTTGATTCTAATCCCATTGATCTTTCCATTGCCAGATTCTATCCCGCCTCAATCCTATAATATGAGAGAGAAAGAAGGGGGAGCAAAAGGAAGAGGGAGAGAAAGAAGAGAATAGAGAGAGAGAAGGAAGGAAGGAGGGATAAGGAGGGAAAAGGAGAAGGAAAGGGAAGGTGAGGAAAGAGAGAGAGAGAGGGAGATGCAGGGAGGGAAAGAGGAAGAGAAGGAAAGAGGGAAGGAGGAGGGAAAGAGGGAGGGGGGAGGAAGAAGGAAAGACAAAGATAGAAAGAGAGAAGGGAGAGATTTAGATCACAGTAAAAAAAAGGTGGGGAAAAGAAGAAAGAGAATGTAGGAAATCAAATAATCCCATTGGACTTTCTTCTTTTCCAATCGGTATTTCAAAAATTCTGATTGAGTGCCTTCCTGTCTGGTCCCTTAAAATAGAAAACACTGAGGATATCTGGTGCTATGGATTGCCTTTTTCAAAATAATTAAGTGCACTTTAAACTTGAACCAAATAAAGTATGTGCTTATCATTTCCTTCTTTCACTCCCTGCATCTCCCTCTCTCTCTCTCTTTCTTCACTTTCCTCACTCTGTGTGTGTGTGTGTGTGTGTGTGTGTGTGTATTTGGTTCTTCCCATTTGGTTCTTCAGTGACATTGGTGATGGGGTGATAGAAAAAGAGGCAGAGAGTGATAAGATTCAAACAATTTCATATCTCATTAGTAAATATTAACTTTAAACTCTAAATGTGAGATTCTTATCTACTGATTTAAGTGGAATGCTACTTTAGAAACCACGTTATATCAATTTTGATGAGAGAGAATAGATGATAAATGGATATAAAACCATAGACAGATAATAGATAGATAAATAGATAGATATTAAGTATTTGCTCTGTGGCTAATACCTTGCTAAGCACTTTACAAATAAATACAAACAAGTAAGTCCCTACTCTTAAAAAGTTTACTTTCTAGTGGGAAAAGACAATACATAAAGGGTGGAGGTGGAGATGTGGGGTAGGACATCCAACTCCTAACTAAGAGATAGAAAAGGTCCAGGGAATGAGTCAACTGGAAGTGAAGTCATGATGGCTGAGACTCTTCATAAAATGTTGGTCCAGGCAATAGACCTATCAGTCATGAGAACTGGCCTCACAGTAAAGGCTTCTCCATGGTAAGAAGGCTCTTAGTGAAGAGGTAAAGTCCAGATAATGAGTAATTCTGGTTTTGTTTTCACTATAAATGAAAAAAGGAAGATAAAAGGAAATTCCATCAAAATAAAAGAATGGCTCTTCCCTGGTTCATGAGGATTCAAATAAAAGAGATGGTATTTTCATAAGTCCAAGGGTAATAAAAGATATCTTTACATGGAATATTTGCTTTTCACCTGTTATAGAATTCATGATAAGAATTTTCAAAATGACCACTATAAAAATAATTGTAGATTATTCCATAAATTGTAAAAGGAGTTGGGGATTACTACATTTAACTTGATAAGACCATCATATTTAAATTGACAAATACGTAGATCCTTGGAAACTTCAGTGCAAAAGTAGGAGTCACAAAGGATGGAAAAATTATAATGGAAAGCATGGTTTGAGAGTAAAGAATGAGAAAAGAAAAAAGCTTATAAACAATATGAAAGCCTCATATCAATACATTAAGAACCCTTTTTTGAAGTACTGAGAAGCATGAGATGTGAAAGATTTATATGACCATAAAAATGAAATTGATGATATTTTAGATCAAATAACTCATTACAGATGTGGGAATAATATCCAAATCATCTATATGGATATAACCAGACTATTAAATTGTTACACCAAAAGCAGAATTAATATGTTAGAAGAAGAAAAATAAGAATGCCAGGTGACCATTTCTAATTAAGATATTGATACTCAAAAAATGGGAAATGCATGTAGAAAAGGACATCAACAAGGATCATAAAAGTTTTACACATAAGTTTAATCATTGAAAACTATTGTACTAATAGGAACAAAGAAGTCTTAAACAGCCTCAGTCAACAAACAAATACTTGGTTTCCTTTCCAAGTGGAGAAATATGACAACCAATAGTAGCACCAGTTTATGACAAAATAAAATAAAAAACTCTGTTTAAAACTATACAGAGAAGGGTGGTGGAAGATTATTAGTAGCATTATTGCATAAACCAAGAAGAAATAACTAGCAAACTCTATAACATGACAATAACATTTTTGTTAGTAAACATCTGTATGTTACTTGCTTGAAGTATCTCGTGATTATAGTCTAGTTAAGGAATTTAAGAAGTTCAGAGAACAATGCTTAAGCTAGACAACAGTAAATGACCTGTTCAAGTTAGCCATCGCTCCCTAAACACAGAACATTCAAAGCCAAAACCAGCTTCACAGTTTAGATAAACTTGAACAGTTTTTCCTACCCTCAAATATTTTTTCCCCACCATCATTTTCCCTTGTTCCTGGGTCCTGAAGAAGGGATGCTGAAATTCTAAAAATCCTTAAAAGAGAAAATCTCCTTTAAAAAAAAAAAAGCCTATGTGAGACTTACATGAACTGATGCTAAGTGAAATGAGCAGAACCAGCAGATCATTATATACCTCAACAACAATACCGTATGAGGATGTATTCTGATGGAAGTGGATCTCTTTGATAAAGAGAGCTAATTCAGTTTCAATTGATCAAGGATGTACAGAAGCAGCTATACCCAAAGAAAGAACACTGGGAAATTAATATAAACTGCTTGCGTTTTTGTTTTTCTTCCTGGGTTATTTATACCTTCTGAATCCAATTCCTGTGCAACAAGAGAACTGTTCGGTTCTGCAAACATATGTTGTATCTAGATATACTGTAACCTATTCAACATGTAAAGGACTGCTTGCCATCTGGGGGAGGGGGTGGAGGGATGGAGGGGAAAAATTGGAACAGAAGTGAATGCAAGGGATAATGCTGTAAAAAATTACCCTGGCATGGGTTCTGTCAATAAAAAAGTTATTAAAAAAAGCCTATGGACATCAGTGGTTTATTAAACCTAATAGGTTTCAAGGCCTCCTGCCTAATGTGACTCTCTGAGTCCACACCCTTAATCCCTGGCACTCTGACCCAACCCCAGGAGAAATTAGCTTTCCTGGAAATTGGAGTGAAAGGGCTAAACTTTTTGCTCCTAGAATTGTCTCTTATATTTTTCTTTGGCAATTGATATTGTTGGATGGGCCATCAGCATTCCTACAGGCAGCCCACAGAAGGTACTTGATGCATTTCCTGCTAAAGGCTCTGTTCCCAAATGTTGCCATCTTAACCCTGGATGACATCCCACTTTTAATCTGCTCCTGAGATCTGTTTTCTCTAGACTTCAAACTTTGGATTCCCAACTGCCCTTCAGCTGAATGAACATGGGACCACTGACTAGGGATGACTGACCAGGACAAACACCCCTTAGATGCCCTGCTGTTGTTTTCAGACCTCACACCTCAAGCCTCACCTCCTAGCATGAACCCCCCGAAATCTCTATGACCCTTGCCAGCTCAAAGCAGTTACATGAAAAAGAGATTGTTGTCCCTTTATCCCAAATGAATTTGGAGGTGACTGCTTGAGGAGGAAATGAAGAGGAGATCATGAAACTCTAAAAATCCTTAAAGGAGAAAATCTCCTTCAACTCTGCCTCAGTGAGGAACCCTGCCCTGAGGAACAAACAGTTTCATCCTTGTTATCTGAATGGGGTCGGCTCAGTCCTGAAACTCACTGAATTCAATTCAAATTCCAGCTCAAGCTGAAACCCAGCTAGGAGCCTACTTGGGACTCCACCCACTTGCCCCTTCAGCTTGTAGCCAAAGCTCCTATTATAAAAAGAGCCAAACTAAAACCCCCTCTTTGCAGAAGTCCAAACATGCCATGCTATACCATGCTTGGGATGCCAACGGCTTCTGTCCACTGGAATACTCTTTCCACTGGATACTCTTTACCCTCACCTATTTCCCTAACCAGACTTTATGCCTCTCTGTCAGGATTCTAACCTTACTTCCAATCCCCATAATAAACCCTTTTATCAATCTAGATTTTCGGGTCTGTAAATTCTTTTACAGAGAATCTCCACGCCACCAGAAGGGAGTCCCTAAAACTCCCTTCCTTGCATCAAATCCCAAGAGGTTGCAGGGGAGCCAAACCTCTCCATTTAGTTCCCTGAACCCCAAATCTGCCACTAGACCTTATCATTTAACTTTCTGACCACCAGAAACCCTAATTTCATTTTGGTTCACTAAATCTAAACCTCATTAGGTCCTACTCTAATTTTAGGAGATGAAATATTGACAAAATTTCTGCCTCAGGAAGTGGTAGATTCTCATTTCTTGGAGAACTTCAAGAAGTGGAAAGATGAACACTTGTCAAATTTTTTATACTGAGAATTGTATTCATGTATAAGTTGGAATAAAAGGTTATTAAGTTTCAGTCCAGCACTTAAGTTCTATGATTCTTTACATTTGTGAAAATATTAAGATAAATTATATTACATTTATACATATAGAAAGATGGATATTTATGTGTTTATTTTTTTTTACTCAGCCCTCATTTGAGATAATTTTCTCTTTCAAGTCTTTTCCCTCCAAATTAATAGAAATAGTCACTCAGTATATAATCATAAAGCTTTAAACTGCAAATGTAAATTGTAAATCCTTTACTCTCCACTACAAGTCCTCCTCTGTCTCCCTTATGTTTCAATTATAATGGGTGTTGGGTTAAAATACCTTCCCTGAGGCAAATAAAGGAAGCAAGATTCTACTGAGTACAGAGGGAAAATCCAATTTAAAAACAGCTTGGTGTAGAATCTAAGAAAAGTGATTCCAAGGGCATTTAAAGATGAAATTGGAAGGAGAAAAAAGAACTGACTATAAATGGAAAAAATTTATTGTTTTTTTTTTTTTAACTAAAACAAATTTTCTTGACATAAGATGGTGAAACTACTCCATTTTGATTCTAATATTATGGTTCTGGATCTGCTTTTTGAGGAACTAGAAATTATGCTGAGAAAAATAGATCATGGGAAGAAAATAAATTAACTTGATTATACCAAATGTACCTGAAAGATGGGGCAACTAAGTTGTATGCAGCAGCTAAATAGTACAGTGAAAAGAACTTTGGGAGTGTTAGGACATCTCCCTGGGTTCAAATCTGGCTTCAGATGCTTATTAGTTGTGTAACTGACTGTTTTGCCTCCATTTCCAGAATTAGGGATGGAAATGGCAGACCACTTCAATATCTTTGCCAATAAGAAAACTCAACAACCCAAATGGAGTCACAAAGTGTCAGATAAACAACTGAAATGACTCAACAATAACAATAACAACATAGAAGACAGAATTGGAGGTATTATAATTTTGAGGACATTAAAATTTAGATCATTTGCCATATGAAAGAAATACGTATACCAAAGATATGGAAAATCTTAGATTTACCCACAAAAAAGTTTAAAATGTACCAAGGAACTACTGACTCATATGGGAATGAATAGACTTTTAAAATAAATATTTCACATTAGACTACATGTTTCAATCATTCAAGTAGCTAATTTATAAAAAGAGAGAATATAAGATCCCCCTGTGCTTAATTCTTAACAAATTAAAAGGCATTTGATTATCATAGAATTAAACACAAATACTCTCCTCCAGTAACATGTATGTCAAAAATATACAGGATACACTAAAAGATGTAACAAGAGATGATACTTTGATGGCTCTGATTATAAATATCAAACAAGGAATAAAAGAGATAAATGTTCACCGAAAATATTCACCATTATCGTGTAAGAAATACAGCATAAAGTACAAAGGGAAAAAAATTTCTAGGTAAAGCTCTGAGGATTAGAAGTGTCAAACATGTCACTCATCAGCCAAATTGCAACCTACAACACTCCCAAGTCCTGACCATTCAGATTAAAATGTGATTTTGTGAGGTACTGAGTTGGCAGAGAAAGATTGAAGTACTGGTAAGATTACTCTCTCAGGCAAGCAGGGAAAGACATTGGCATCAGTTCAACTTTATAATTCCACCCTTTGTGGAGATTCTAGGTAGCCACACATTGCTGTGTCTAGTCAGAAATCTAAGCTATGTCAAATCCCTGAGGTTAAATTTCCCCTATAAAACTGTCCAAGGGTCACACCATCTTTGCTGAACTCCTTTTGGATTAAGCCCACCAAGGCATCTTGCTTTATGATATCTTTCTTCTCACAAGTTTCATAGTGTCTTTCCTTTCATGCCCCCATCATGCTTCATGGTGTGTTTTTCCTTTTTATAGCTAATTCTTTTAGGGTGCTAAATTCCTATCTCATGTAGTATTTCCTTTCTTCTGGCTAATTGTGAGTTCCACCAGTGGTCTTTTCTATTGTTAATTGTTAATGGTAAACTTTTCTGAAAGAAAAAACAAATACAAAGCTAACTATGAAATCTAAATATTGACTGACAAGTTAGTCTTATTAAAATACATATAGCCTAATAATTAAATTTTCAAAAGCAGGTAATGGGGAATGTATTTCAGAATAAAATAAGGGGCATGAAACCATACAAAACAAAAGAACAAAATTGTTAACAATCTATTTAAAGAGTCCATTAAATAAGGCTGAGTTGCTCTGGATGTTGATAATGGAAATATATATGAGTTCCACATGAATACTGAATGATTATGAACAATGCTTTTAGACAATGAGTATTAAGCAAATTAAGCCTGTAGAAATAGATAAGGAACTTTTTTTTCAAAACCAAAACACAGGGACTGAATATACATATTGGGCATTCTATGAGAGGGAGGTTATAGTTGAATGAAGATTTGAAAAACAAAACAGTACTATGAATAGGTACATCCATGCATAAAATCTTTGTCAAGAAAAATTGGCTGATTAATGCTATTCTAAGATTGTGATAATACAAAAGGAGATTTGTGGAGAAATTTCACTAAGGCTTCCTGGATAACAAACTGAGAATGAATAAAGGTTATACTATCACTTAAAAAATAATGATGCTTATGGCAATGTTTGTATGTATATAGCACCTCTGGAAGCTCAGAACATTTTGAAAAGACTTATCCTTTCAGACCCAATAAACTGAGATATGAGAACAGGGTGAGAGAAAATTTGGATGAGAGGAATGACCTATTATTGTGAATTGGTAAGGAAACAGGAAAGTTATATCATTTGGAGGCAGCATGGAGGTATGCATATGTATATATGTTAAAAAGAACATTTTGGAATCTTATATTGCTCAGCCAATAAATAATTCCCAGACAATCTGAGGTCATATGCATCCTATTACAGAAATATGAGCAGGTTACCTTGGAGCAAGTGCCTGTATTATTCCTACCACTGGGCCTGTGACATTGGTGGAGATAGTGAATGAACAGGCATTTGGGAACTCTATCCTTAAAACTACTGTGTTAGTATGATGGAAGATTATGTAATTCTAAGAGAATCTGCAAGCCAATAGCTATATTTTTTCCTGAATTTTTTCTGAATGTTTTAAAATCCTTTCCCTGAAGAAAAATAAACATGTCTATCTCCTTGGGTGGTAGATATCCTTATGCATCATCACATGACTAAAATTCAATGAAATAGAGCTTATTCAAAAAGAAGACAGAGTTCTCCAGAGATACTGGGTTCAGAACTGTTCTGATTGGTTACTTCCATTCTAATCCCAAACTGTAGATTAATGAGACACGTGGAACATACACATACCCCCAGTCATAGGCAGAATTGGGGGAATAGAAGAATGTATACTCTTTGATACCCATAAACAGCTTGGGACAATCACAATCTTCCTTTGGTGTTTAAGCGACCATACAACTCCTAGGAAGAGCATGACACATTCCAGAATTTACTTCTTATTGGGAATAAATTCAGATTTGTGGCTAGCAGAACTATTCAATGGTTAAATTATATTTCCTGAATTCTTATGAATTTATCCAAGAGCCTCATGGTTTCAGAAGAAGATTGGATTTACAGCTTAAAAATGAAATGGGAAATATAAAATATATTATGGAAAAAACAACTTCCCAAAGTAGCTGTAAAAGTCATTTTGCAAGTGAGTGTGTATGTTTGTGTGTGTATGTGTTTTAGGACTCCATTGGTTCAACTCATCTAATATCTGTCCTAAAGCTACTAGAGAGTATATCTGAAATGGCAAATACTTAGTAGAAGAATTCATTACAATTCAATAAACACTAAAGCACCTACTTTGCATTATATTTGGTCCAGTAAATCTAAATAACATTTATATGCCAAGCTGAATGGACACAGAATGACTACTGTGTATCTCAATTTCTTTCCACATATGGAAATATTAGCAGAAGTGCTAACAAGCCAAGGAAGAAAGATGACAATGTAGAAATATGCCCTTGATGATTGTTGAGCCTCAGCAAACAGCTTTTTTGTGAAGGCGACATCTGGGTCTCTGGATGCTCTATTCAATATTCACATTTAGTTTGCTTAAATCAAGTTGGGATTGGAAACAAAATATCCACTTAAAAAAAAAAAAAAAAAAAGATCCTTAATGCATTTCCAAAGATAGACTTCTCCAATCCAATATCACTTTTATCTGACTGCTCTGAGAGTTTTCACAAAAGTAAAAAAATAATATTAGATGTTGAATTGATTAACTGGATTATACATTGCTCCTCCTACCCTTACCAAAGAATACCACTGTAGATGAAATTTTGCATTTATGTTTCAAGCAGTTTATGATAAAAAGAATGTTATCTGAAGAGTAACATTTTATCCCAATATGACTAGCTATTATTATATCAGGCCTAAAACATTTTTATCACTTTCTTAGCAGAGAGTGTGGTCCCAAGAAAATCATAGAATATTAATCTTAGATGAAACCATAAAGATTGTCTTGAACAACTTAGGTCACAGATAGGAAAAAAAAAAAAAACCCTGAAACCTAGAGAGACAAAATAATTTGCTTGATTACTCATTTATGATCTGAGCTAGGATTCAAATCAAGAACCCTAACTTCTGTTTATCATTTTTTAATATTCTTTTGTTTTAATTTTGAGTTCTAAACTCTCTCTCTCTCTCTCCCACACCCATCCATATTTACTAAGTAGGCAAACAATATATCAAATATGCAGATGAAATAATATAAAATGTATTTCCATATTAAACATATTTCCAAAAAAGCAAGAAAAATAAAATGAAAACAATTATATTTTAATGTGCACTCAGAGTTCATCAGTTCTTTCTTCGGAGGTCAATTATATTCTTTCATCAAGAATCCTTTGGAATTGACTTGTGACATTGAATTAATCAGAGTAGTCAAGTCTTTCACAGTTGATCCTAATACAACACTTTTGTTACTGTGTACAATGATCTTTTGGGTCTTCTCACTTCATTTTACATTAGTTCATGTAGGTCTTGACAAGTTTTTTCTGAAACCACCACCCCATTATTTCTTACAGCACATAGTACTCCATCACAATCATATCCCACAATTTGCTCATCCATTTCCTAAGTGAAGAGCTTCCCTTCACTTTCCAATTTTTTGCTACCACAAAAAAGAGCTATTATGAATATTTTTGCACATAAAAGTCATTTTTTAACTTTAATCTTTTGGGGATACAAACCTAGTAATTAATGATAATGATACAAAATAATGATAATATCAATTTTATAGAGCAATGGTCCAAGTTCCAAATTGTTCTCCAGAATAGTAGGATCAATTCACTCTTCCACCAGCAATTCATTAATGAACCAACTTTTTCCTCTTTCCTTCCATCACTTTTCATTTCTGATATGTATGAAGTTGTTTTTATGTATTTCTCTTTAATCAATAGTGACTTAGAGTATTTGATTGCTTCTTCTGAAAGCTCCCTCTTTATAGCTTTTGATTACTTATCAATTGTGGAATGGCTCTTGTTTTTATAAATTTAACTCAGTTCTATATTTAGTATATATTTGAAAAATGAGGTTTTTTTATCAGAGAAACTTGTAAAAAAATTATAATATTTCATTGTCTATAGTACCTTTTAGAATAATATTGTCTCCCTAATTATTGCTTTTAATTAGATCCATTTTTGCTTTTGTTTTGCCTGAGATTGTGATTGCCTGTCCTTTTTTTGTGCTTAGCCAAAATTTATTAGATTCTGCTTTCTATTTATCTTTCTTTTTCAAGTCTATCTCTTGTAATCAACATGTTACTGGATTCTGGTTTCTAATTCATTCTACTATCTGCTTCCATTTTATTGGTGAGCTCATTCCATTCACATCCTCAGTTTTGATCCTTCTATTTCATTTCCTTTTGTTTCTTCTTTTCAACCTTTTTAAAAAATTCTCTCTCTTTAAAAGTTTGTGTTGTTTCTAACTACTTCTTTAACCCAACCAGCCTTTTATTACCAACCAACCCCCTTTCTCTTATTTCTTTCTCCTATTTCTCTATAAGGTAAATTACATTTCTATATACAAATGAGTGTGCAGATATCGTCTTCCCTCTTGAAACCATTCATGATGAGAGTGAAATTCAAGTACTGTCTGCCATTCTCACTTCTTTTTTTTCCCTCTACTATAAAAATCTTTCTTGCATGAATATTTTTACCCATTCTGTCTCTATTTTCCCTTTTCTCCCAGTATATCCATCTTTCTTATCCTTTCATTTATTTTGGAAATCTTTCCAACATAATCCGTTCACAGTCATGATCTCTATGTAAACACCTAACTTCCATAATAATGATAACATTGTTAGAAGTTATATTATTTTCTCACATAGGAATGCAAACAATTTAACTTTATTGAGTCCTTTATAATTATTCTTTCATGTTTATCCCTTTGTTTCTCTTGAGTGTTGTACTGAATATCAAGTTTTCTATTCAGCTTTGGTTTTTTCATCAGGAATACTTGAAAGTTGTATGTTTCATTAAATACCCATTTTCTCCCTGAATATTACACTTATTCTTATTTGTTATCCTAGCTCTTTTATCCTCCAAATATCATATTCCAAGTCCTTTGCTCTTCATAACATGGAAAATACTAACTTCTATGTAATCCTAACTATAGCTCCACAGTATTTGAATGGTTTCTTTCTGGCTGCTTGAAGAATTTTTTTTTCTTTGACCTGGGAGCTCTGGGATTTGGCTATAATATTCCTGGGAGATTTCATTTTTATCTCTTTCAGGAAGTAATCAAGATATGCTTTCAATTTCTATTTTATCCTCTGTGTCTAAGATATCACTTCAGTTTTTTTTTTTTATAATTTCTTGAAAGATGATGTCTAGGCTGTTTCTTTGATCATAGTTTTCAAGTAGTATAATTCTTGAATTATCTCTCCTCAATCTATTTTCCAGTTTAGTTTTCCTATTTTTTATTATCTTTCATGTGTTTAACTTCACTTTATTATTTCTTGATATCTTATATTTGTCTGATTTTGGTTTTTAAGAAGCTGTTTTCTTCAGGAAATTTTTGCACTTCTTTTTCATTTGGCCAATTTTGCTTTTTAAGATCTTATTTTTTAATTGTGCCTCTTTACTATTTGGCCAGTGTTGTTTTTAAAATAGTGTTTTTTCAATGTTTTGTGCATCTTTTATCAAGCTGTTATTTCTATTTGTTTATATCACTCCTTTCTTTCTCCAAGGTTTCCCTCTACCACTCATCTCTTTCTTTAATGCTTCTAGGATATCTTGTAGTTTTGGAGTCCAATTAGCATTTTAAGGCTTTTTTTTTTTTGGAAGTTCTTTTCACATTGATGTCTTAACCTGGATTTATGTCATGGTCTTTCCTATCACAATAGGATTTATGATGAAAATCTTTTGTTGTTTGCTCATTTTATCTAGTCTACTTAATTTTTCTTTGAATTTTAGGTTAAATTTGACTCTGTTCACCTTGGAGTAAGAGATATTTTCAGACTTTTTCATAATGATGTTTTCAGAACTACTTTTGGGGCTCTTTTGGTGCTTTCTAAATTGTATGGGGTGGGCAGTTCAATGTTTGAATCTGTGTTCCCTTTAATCTGTAACTAAAATTGTGTCCCCTTTTGCTCTGTATAAGAAGGGAGATCCTGGTCTCCCAGGCTCCATAGAATCTTTGAGAGAGCATATTTCCCAAATCACCCCCCACCTTTATAGTCGAATCTCCATTCAAATTCTGGGGAAACGCCTTCAAAGTGATTTTCATTCAAATGGAGAACTGGGCCTTATATTGATAAGTATGTAGGCCTAGGAGGACATTGGCTTTCTTTTCAAGTTGAAACCTGAGTCTCAGATTTCTTATTAAAGGGTAATTTAAACTCATTTCTTTGCAGAATGTCAATAGTAGGACTATGTCTTGTCAAGGAACCTCTCCTTGGCATAGCTGTCTGTCAGGACTCCTGCCTGCTATTAAGAGAACTTCTTCTCAGCAAAAAACCTTTTGTTATTTCTCTGCCACTGAGGAAGTCAGTCTCCTAGCAAAGTGACTTCTACAGTGCCAATAAAACTTCCCTTTTGCCAGTCAAACTTTTTGGGTTCAGTAACTCTTTCACGAAATACCAGCACCAACCAGAAGGGGATTCCCACAGCTCAGCTCTGTGCATTGCCACTAACCTCATCATTATGACTGGGAAGAATTATGTTCTCTCAGTTCTTCATCCAGGAAGGGTCCCTGATCTCCTGTAGCCAGAAGCATTTACTTTCCTAAAGCAAAAGTTTTTTGCTTTGGAACTATCTCCAGAGCCCGTGCTCCCTTAAAACTCCTTGTGACCAATGCTGCTTCCCACCCTGGAACTTCCAATAAAAAACAGTATGCAAGCAATAGTAAGTACCAGCTTTACCCAATATTAGAAAAGGTTTTCTTGCATTCTTTTTCTGATGAGCTAATCTAACCTCTTAATCTTCTCTGGGCTAAGAGTTCCCAAAGCTGCTGCTGCTGCAGCAGCAATTATTGCCTCCACATGTGTGTGGAGGCTTCCATCCTCTGTCACAGATTTTTCCTGCTGATCTTTTAAGTTTTCTTACACCAGGAAAAAATGTTTCACTCTGACCCTTTGTTGGCTCTGCAACTCCAAAATTTGATTTTATGCTGTTTGGGGGAAAGCTGAGAGTTCAACTTATATGGCTACCTCTAATGGACCATTTCTCCTCTGGCCCAGCTGCCTCAAGGTGTCTTTTGAATGTAAGACAAATACATTTCAAAAGATGAAAGGAAGAATGGTTTGAAATGTGGGGACTGCTTCAGTAGCACAAGCTATCGAGGTCTCCCAGAGAGAAGGTCCTTGATAAGTTTTTGAAAGCATGAGAGAAACTGAGAGAAGAAAATAAGATTACCAGAAGGGAAGAGAAAAGGACAAAATAGTGAGGTGGCAATGAGTTGGTCCTAAAGGTATTTTCATACTTCATAGGGTTGCCTAAGACCAACTCTGTCTGAAATTGACAGCATTATTCTTGCCCTACAACACATCAGTTAGCTCCATTGATACTATTCCAATGAACCAGTAACCTGAGAAGCATAATGCTATATGGAATAAAAAGAGGGCCTCAGAGCTAGAAAGTCTTGGGTTGAAGCCCCTCAATGACTTTTTGTGATGGATAAGTTATTTAATCTCTTGTTGCTCTAGATAACTACCTTAGACTGTAAATTATAGGATAGGCACATATATTGGTAAAGAAGATCTTCACTGAGAGTTTTCAAGGCCAGTAAATCATAGTTCTAGTTCTACCTTTTCTCAAAAAAAATGAATCAAGTGTACCAAAAAGTGGGACTGATGACTTCTTAGTGACTTGTCTCAGTACTGTAAATCAACAATTCACTTTTACGGAGAGCAAAAGTGAAAGTCCTCAAATTCATATTTAAAAGGTTATGAAAATTTTTTGCTATGTTGAAGAAAGAAACCATGTTTCTGAACACTTGATCACCCCTAACTCATGAAGTAAGATGTAAAGGAAAAATAAAGATCATTTGATTGTGCTTTTGTCATAATGGACCAATTTGGTTGTTCAATTGTTATCATGGATTAAATCACTCCTTAGAAGTCAAAAATTCACTTGTTTAGGGAAATAGCACTGATGGTAAAATAGGATTGAAAAAATGCATTGGCATACTCTGCCAGATACTACAAAGTCACCCAAATGATATAGAGCATCATAGATCTAGTGCTGAAAATGCCCTTAAAAATCATCTTATGTATTTGACACTACCAACCTCCTTTTCCCCCCAACACCTTCTCTCTCTCTTTCTCTTTCTCTCTCTCTCTCTCTCACATATCCTGGAAAGTAAAGTGATTTGACCCTAGGCCATAAAACTAGAAAACTAGTAAAGTATCAATGCTAGGATTTGAGCTCAAGCCTTATAATTCCAAACCACATGCTATCCACTATATTACACATATAGGAATCTTCTCCCAAAAAAAGTTTATCATAAAGAACAAATATGTAATATTATGGCAATATAATGTAAAAATTTTCTTGTTAATTCTAATTAAATCCAGAACATTTCTTTCTAAAAATAAAAACACAAGAAAGCAAATACTACATTTTTATTTTTTTAGCATTTTTAAAAAATATTTTGCTTATCCCATTTCTTTTTTAATTTTTTATAAAGCTTTTTATTTTTAAAACATATGCATGGATAATTTGACAACATTGATCCTTGAATAATCTTGTGTTTAAGATTTTCTCCTCTTTCTCCCCACCCCCTCCCCTAGATGGTAGGCAATCCAGTATATGTTAAATATATTAAAATATATGTTAAATCCAGTATGCATAAACATATTTATACAATTCTCTTGGTGCACAAAAAAAAAATCAAACAAGAAAGTAAATGAGTAAGAAAATAAAATGTAAATGAACAACAACACAGAGTAAGAATGTTATGTTGTGATCCATACTCAATTTCTATAGTACTCTCTCTGGATGTAAATGGCTCTATTCATCACAAGATCATTGGAACTGTTGTCAAACATCTCATTGTTGGAAAGAGTCACGTTCATCAGAATTGATCATTCTATAATATTGATGCTGTTGTGTATAATGATCTCCTTTTTCTACTCATTTCACTTAGCATCAATTCATGTAAGTCTCTCCAGGCATCTCTAAAATCACTATGCTGATCATTTCTTACAGAAAAATAACATCCCATAACATTTATATACCATAACTTATTCAGCCATTCTCCATCTGATGGGCATCCACTCAGTTTCCAGCATCTTGCCACTACAAAAAGGGCTGCCACAAATATTTTGCACATATAGGTCCCTTTTCCTACTTTAAGATCTCTTTGAGATAAGCCCAGTAGAAACACTGCTGGGTCAAAGGGTATGCACAATTTGATAACTTTTTGAACATAGTTCCAAATTGCTCTCCATAATGGTTGGAATTGTTCAGAGTTCTACCAACAATGCATCAGTGTCCCAATTTTCTCATATCCCCTCCAAAATTCATCATTATCTTTTCCTGTCATCTTAGCCAATCTGACAGGTGTGTAGTGGTATGTCAGAGTTGGTATCTCAGTAATTTGCATTTCTCTGATCAATAGTGATTTAGAGCACCTTCTTATATGATTAGAAATATTTTCATTTCTTCATCTGAAAATTGTCTGTTCATATCCTTTGAACATTTAGCAACTGAAGAATGGCTTTAATTCTTATAAATTTGAGCCAATTCTCTACATATTTTTGAAATGAGGCCTTTATCAGAATCTTTGAATGTAAAAATGTTTTCCCAGTTTATTGCTTCCCTTCTGATCTTGTTTGCATTAGTTTTGTTTATACAAAAACTTTTTAATTTAATATAATCAAAATTATCTATCTGGTGTTCAATTATGAGTTCTAGTTCTTTGGACACAAATTCCTTCCTTCTCCACAGATCTGAGAGGTAACTATCCTATATTCTTCTAATGTGCTTATAATATCACTCTTTATGTCTAAATCATGAACCCAATCATGAACCCAAGATCTTATCTTGGTATGTGGTATTAGGTGTGGGTTAAGCCCTGATTTCTTCCATACTAGTTTCCAATTTTCCCAGCAGTTTTTGTCAAATAGTGAGTTCTTATCCCAAAAGTTGCACTCTTTGGGTTGTCAAACACTAGATTGCTGTAGTTATTGCAATTTTGTCCTGTGATCCTAACCTAATCTACTGACTGAGTACACTATTTCTTAAGCAGTACTAAATGGTTTTGATGACTGCTGCTTTATAATATAATTTTAGTTCTGGCACAGATAGGCTGCCTTCATTGGTGGTTTTATTTTCTTTAGTTCCCTTGAGATTCTTGACTTTTGTTCTTCTGATGAACTTTGTTACTATTTTTTCTAGATCTGTAAAATAATTTGTTGGGAGTTTGATTGGCATGGCACTAAATAGGTAGATTAATTTAGATAGTATTGTCATTTTTATTATATTCGCTTGGCCTACCCATGAACACTTGCTATTTTTCCAATTAGATCTGACTTTATTTGTGTGGAAAGCATTTTGTAGTTATGTTGATATAGTTCCTGACTTTCCCTTGGCAGACAGCTTCCCAAATATTTTATGCTATCAACAGTTATTTTGAATGGAATTTCTTTTTGTATCCCTTGCTGCTAGACTTTGTTGGTAATATATAAAAATGCTGATGACTTATGTGGATTTATTTTGTATTCTGTAATTTTGCTGAAGTTGTGAATTGTGTCTAGTTGATTCTCTAGGGTTCTCTAAGTATACCATCATATCATCTGCAAAGAGTGATAATTTGGTTTCCTTGTGACTTACTCTAATTCCTTTAATCTCTTTTTCTTCTCTTATTGCCAAAGCTAACATTTCTAATACAATATTGAATAGTAATGGTGATAGTGAGCAGCCTTGCTTCACTCCTGATCTTATTGGTAATGGTTCTACTTTGTCCCCATTACATATAATGATTGTTGATGGTTTTAAATAGATGCTATTGATCATTTTAAGGAAAAATCTATTCCTATACTCTCTAGTATTTTTAATAGGAATAGGTGTTGGATTCTATCAAATGCTTTTTCTGCATCTATTGAGATAAGCATATGATTTTTCTAAGTCTGGTTATTGATACAGTTGATTAGGCTAATAGTTTTCCTAATATTCAACCAGACCTGAATTCCTGGTATAAATCCTACTTGTCTGTAGTGTATTATCCTGGGGATGACTTTCTGTAATCTCATTGCTAATATTTTGCAGCAATATTCATTAGGGAAATCGTTCTATAATTTTCTTTCTCTGTTTTCATTCTACCTGGTTTAGTTATCAGTACCATATCTGAGACACTCCATTTTTAGCAAAATAAAACTTCTAGCAGGGTCTGGATTGCCAATGTCTCTCACAATCATTTTTTTTATCCTATCATATATAGCATTTGAAACTAGTTTGATTCTGAGTTAACATATAGGGCTACATAAATTTGCTCTTGGCTTAACATGTACCTCTTAAAGAGAGATTAGAGAACTAACTAGTTCATGTTCGAGGTTGGAGTGGGAAAATGGGATTAGTAATTAATTATATATGTTACTTAAAGGGGAAAAGATATAGGAAGGTCTTCTTCATGAGATTTGTCATTTAAACAAAGCAAAACAAAACAAAAATCTTAATTGAAGTTCTAACATAGAAAGGAAAAAGAAGAAACCACACCAAAGATTGCCTAACATGAGTAGGAAACTATAAAAGATATTTGGCCTTTACAAATTACTGATGCAAATACAGTAAAAAATAAATTTCAGCGTCCCTGTACTCATATTTCTGTTTGCCAGGAATTAACAAATAAGATTACCTCTACCTGGTTGGGAATCCTCTGCTAGAATTTTTCATATTTTTTTCACTTTTGACTCCACTCACATTTAAATTCTGCTGGTAACTACTTTGATCATTGCTCTGCCTCTTCTCTATCTGTCTTCTTTTTTGTTTCTTTCATCCTCCCTCCTTTTGTTTCTGTTTCTCTCACATATTTCTCCATTCTTCACCAGACAATTCCAAGAATGATCAGTTACTTTAATCAAGAATATTCTTCATGAATAATCCCAGATGTTTCCCAAACCAAACCAAGACTTTATATGTTTCATGAGAATTTCTGATTTGGAAAGGGCCAATAGAAGTTGATCTGTACAAAGCCCTAAACTGGGCATCTATTACTAAAGAAATCTTGCTAACAGTAAGAATCTCAGCCTAGGAAAATCTCTTCACCAGTTCTCTATCCACATATGTGATTCATATAGCTCTTCAATTGCAGTTTTAAAAAATCAGAATGAAGTTCTACTAACTGGTTTAATTTATATGCCAAATGTAATAATAGGCATTCAAGAAATAAAATGAAATATTCTGACTTAAAATGACTTATATGAAAAATTAAGAATTGTCTCACAGAAAACCTCATAACATAATGCTCTTAAAGATGAGGAATCAGAGCAAATAAATATAAGGGAAAGTAAAAAAGAAAGGAAGGGAAGAAGAAAGGAAGAAATATATGTTTATATATTATAAAATACTTATTAGATTATTTGTTAAATTATCTGAAGTTAATTAAAAAGAATAAGACAATGAATAATAGCCTATCTGGTTATTATCAGGTTATTTGGGTAACTTTCCACATAATAAACTCATAGGACCTTTTAATGTTGGTGAGAATGGCAGTAAAAAAAAATGACAAATACTGGCATTTATATAGAGCTTGAAAGTTGGCAAAGCACGTTAGCCATAATATCTCATTTGATCACCACAAACAGCCCTGTAAGTGTTATTGTTTTTCCAATTTTACAAAAAAGGAACCAGAGTTTCAGAGAAATTAAATGACTTGCCCAGAATATTCAGCTACTAATTGTCTTAGGCAGGACTCCAGTCCAGTTCTTCCTGACTCCAGGTCCAGCATAGTATATTATTTCACGCTGCCTAGACTCATGTTTTTCAATTTAAGTGCCCAGATTTTGCTAACCCATAAAAATGTTTGCCATTCAAATCCCACAATGAGATACATGGGAAATAAAAAGTATTCAGATTAAGCATTTGCTTGGCATGAGTCAGTACTCAGTTACAGCAGATGGATAAATAGCCATTTGAAATGTTTGGGTAGTTAGATTTTGAGTATGAAAAGGGTGCAATGACATACCGATAATGAGAATAAACAAATTCACAAATCTGAGGAAAGCAGCATCTTCTGCTAAAGTCCAAGTTTTCTCTATAAAACTATTGCTATTCCTAGGTCCCTTGGAAACTTTTTCAGTCTTCACAATATTTAGCTAACACAAAAGTCTCTATAAATCTCCTAGCCCACCCCACTGACATTCCCAATCTCCAAGTAAAAAACAAACAAAACAGAACAAAACAAAATATAACCTGAACTGAAACTAATAGGGAAAAGTGTTGCTTTTAACAGGAATAACATATTTAAACTAATTCACAATAGAAAAAGCTTAAATATCTCACTTATTATCATTTATAAAGTCATCAACACATGAATAATGAAGAATAATCTCAGATCTTCATCAGATCTTATATCACACAAGACCACCATTGGTCTCTATAACACCAAGACAATCTATAGCAAAATGGAACAAAACAGTTCTTTAATATGATATAGGTGGAAGTAGAAGAGTGGGGAATGGGGAAGTTAGGTGGCACAGTGGATAAAGTGCCTGGTGTAGAGTCAGAAAGACTCATTTTACTGACTTCAAATCTGGTCTCAAACACTGACTACCTGTATAAACTCTGAGCAAATCACTTAACCCTATTTGTCTTAGTTTTCTTATCTGCAAAATGAGCTAGAAAAGTAAATAGCAAACCAATCAGTATCTTTGCCAAGAAAACCCCATAACCATGAAGAGGCTAATAGCTAAACAGCTACAACAAAGGATGCTGGGGGATTAGGTTTTGAATTCAGGAGGTTACTTTAATTAAGTCAAAATGATGTGTGTAGAATACAGTCCTTTAGCATACTAAATAAAATACTATGACAGTGGGGGGGGAGGGCGGGTAAACAACAAAAACCATGTATTTTTAACTCATTTTGAGATTTGTGAGGTTTGTCTGTGCTAAATGACAACAGACACAAAACGTATTTATAGCTTACTCAACTCTACTCATTAGTTAGAAACTTCCTTGCTATCTTCCAGCCTGAAACATCAGAGATGGAAAATCAATAAAATACACCTGAACAAGAACCTAAATCCTATTTATGTTTTGTCAGCACTGAAATAGGTACATATTGCCTCCCCTCTAAAATGTAAACTCCTTGAAGGCAAAAATTGTTAGATTTCTGAGTTTGTATGAAAGTGCTTAAGAAGGTACCTAGCATACAGTAGCAAAGTAATAATTGTTAATTGATTGTTCACTGAAAACCAGCAAATATTTGAATTGAATAAAATAGGGATCTTTCTGTGCATATGTGTATGTTTTTTAAAAATGCCATTTTTTCACATTGTTTCCTCAGGAAATTTATCTCTCTGCATGTGTTTCCCTATTTGTGAAATAAATGGATTGAACAAAAAATAATCTCTAAGGTCCTTTCTAAAAAGATAGCTTTCTCAATGCTACCTTTTACAAGAGAAAATACTACTACTGAACCATGAGCAGTAGGTACATATGTTAAATTCCTTTTTCCATAGAGAGAGAGGATTTTTATAGGTTTATCCATTGATCCTTCCTTTACTTTACCCCCAACACATCCTGTCTTTCTTTCTCTCTCCTTGTCCCTTTTGTGATCCATCAAGGAGCCCCATCTGCATGTCATCTGGCTGGGGTTAGAAGCACAATGTGTGACCAGTGCATAAATCAATGCTGCCAGCACCTTTCCCCAGGAAGGATATTACTTTTTTCAAAGCTTCAGTTAGGAGGGCAGCTTTGGCAGTTCATTCTTGGGCTCAGGGTCCACTTTCTGATTGGAAACATGAACTGACATTATTAATAATATTCCTTTCATGGCTCAAATCATCATCATCATAGCAGAAAACCTATTTTGATTTAAAAAAAAAACTTATCACGCTCCATAGAGGGGCAGAATGTGCAATGCAATTGAAGATTCATATTGTGTCTGGTACCAGTGATGCATGTAAAGAATCTTCCTACACCGGAAAGGCTTAGGAAAGGTTTATGGGTGCTTAACTTGATATCCTGTGTGCGTGACTAAAGAAGAGGCCAGGATTTGTGATTCTTGTTCATGAAAATACCCCCAGTGGACATCCTTTTTCTCTTTAAAAGAAGAGAACACACACTAAGCAGTCTGCATTTGTTCTAAAAGGCTTAAGTTTCCATGTGGAGCATTAGGACAAGCTATCAAAAGGATTTGTGTCTCTTTTGATGAAAATAGGATTCTGTATAATCCATCTACCTATAGAAGATACCATCTTCGGATGTGCTATCTTTAGTCCCAAACATGTTTGAACCTATGCCATCCCCAGCATGTTAAAGCTTACAGTGTAATAGTTAAGGTTTGGATTTTTTTTTTAAATTCACCTGATCATAAAGTAGGCCTTCTTATCATCCTCCTTTTTGTTGTTGTTAGTCATTTGTCAATCATGTTTGACTCTTCATGTCTCTTTTTTAGGTTATTCTTCACAAAGATATTGAATTGGTTTTCCATTTCCTTTTCCTGTTGATTTTATAGATGTGGAAACTGAGGCAAACGGGATTAAGTGACATGATCAAAGTCACCTTGCTAGTAAGAGTCTGAGGCTAGATTTTTAAAATTAGGAAGAGGAATCTTCCCGCCTCTAGGCTCTATTCGACTCATAGGACTGATCTATTAAATTCTACAGCAATAATTATTTTGTGTGCTACAATTGTTGGATATAGTTCTCATTGAAATATAATAAGCACTTGTGAGCAAGGATGATAATGTGTCATATCAATGAGAATTTTAAGATATGGCAACAATTCATTCTAGAGCAAAATTAATTTCCTTCTGGAGATTAAAAAATAAGGTCTAAATGCATATTGACACCAAGCTCTAACTGGTTTTCCTTCAAAGAGCTTAAAACCACTTATGATAAACAGCATGAGGCACAATTTCAAATAAATTTAAGACAAATTCAATGGTGGAAAAAAAGATCCTAGGATATAAGTCACAAGGGGTGGGGGGAGGAGGGTACAGACCCCCAGATACACTAGAACCTGTGAACAGAAAAGACCACTGTATTGGTGGTAAGGCAGCAGGGAAGAACTGGTCAAGAAGGAACTCCTATGGAAATGAAGCCATGGGAATGAGAAGATGCAGAGCTCAATTGTTTCTATTCTGTTGCAATACAAATGCCATCTGTGCCCTCTAAATTTTGTCACCCAAGGTCAAGACACTGACTGCCCTGCCCTAGTTACAATTCTGCATTATTTCTAAAGATCTTTCATAATATAACTTCAATCTGCTTTTCCACTACTATATTTTATTAATTCTCTACTAGACAAACTGAACTATTTGTTGCTCTGTGAAAATGCCCTGCCTTTTTCACTCATGTGTCTCTCCATATGTGCAAAATGCTTTCTCTTATCCCTCACATGACTTGAAGTCAAAAGGCCTGATTTTAAATGTTGACTATTATTTGCTAGTTAGAGGCAACTAATTGGTTCAAAGGATATACCCATCCTTAAGAAGACAAGTATAAATGTTTCAAACAGAGCTGTGTAACCCTGAGAAAATCATTAGCTTCTTCTGACTCAATTTCCTCAACTGCAAACTGGGAATGGTAATAGCACCTATCTTCCAAGGTTCCTGTGAGGCTCAAATGAGGTAATATGACACTTTGTAAATCTTAAAACACAATATAAATGCTAGCTATTCTCATTAGCTATGCAATCTGCCTTCTCTGAGTTGTCTCATTCATAAAATAAAAATAATATTAATACTTTCATCTTCATAAGGTTGTTTTGAACATTAATTGAGTTCATACATATAAAGAATTTTGTTAGTGTAAAGCCTTGTGAATGGATATTATTATCATTTTTAATCCTATTTTTTCAATGCCCAACTCAAACACTACTTCAGCCATAATTAGTCCAGCTATAAGTGAGTTCTCTGTCCTTTAAACGCTTGCAATATTTTGTTTATAATAGTAGCTCAATTTTAGTTTTTGCTTTGCAATTTAAAAGAATCTTATTCCTGAAATGGATAATATAAACATTATTTTTCCCATTGTACAACTGAGAGAATTTGTGGCTCATTAAAACACATATAATTCAATTCAATTCAACAATCAATCACTAAGCATTTATTAAGTTCCTACTATATGCCAGATACCTAGTTAAATAGTCAGAACACAAAAAAATAAAAAAGGTAAAAAAACTCCTTGTCCTCAGGTATTTTACTTAATGAGAGAAAAATCCATAAATACAAAGATGCATACACAATATAGAGAGAGTTGATGGAAGGCAATCTCAAAGGATAAGGTACTAGTAGCCCTGGAAAATGGAAAAGAACTTTTTGGTTTTTAGCTAAATTATGAAAGAAGTCATGGTTTCTGACAATTGAAAGTGAGAAATAAAATCATTCCAGGGATGGAAGAGCCAGTGCAAAGTTATGGAGATCGGAGGTGTAGTGAAATTAAAACTGCATGTCAGAAATATATATTCATGCAAAAAAGGAAGCCAATATAACTTGTATATACATGGCAGAGAGTTAAGTATGAAAAGAATGGAAAGGAAGAAAGTGCTTGTTATGAGTACCCTGAATGGCAAAGAAGCATTTTATTAGTACTGGATATATAAAACTATTTTATCAATCTAACTTTCCTAAAAGGAGCTTTCATTCTATTCACATAACTGCCTGCAATTATCTTATGCCATATAGAAGAAAGATTCAACTTGAGCTGATAAGCTAAGAGAGCCAAACAAGGAAAAATAGTTGGAAACTACAAAAAAACAGATAGTTCAACATAAGGAAAATTTCCCTAATAATTAGAGGATGGAATAGTCTCCTTTGGGAGGTAGTGATTTTTCAATCATTAGAGATCTTCAAGTAGAGGCTGAGTGATGACTTACTGGAAATGTACAAAAGAAATTTGTGTAAATACAGATTTGATAAGGTAGCTTTTTGTGATCTTCCAACTTAGAATTTCTAACACTGAATATGTATCCTCAATTATATCTGTAGTGAGTCTATATTCCTAACACATAGCATGGGGCTATCTTTGTGTGATTCAAAGCAAAACAGAGTAGATATCTTTGGCCTCTTCTCTTTCCACCCTTCTCCAAGAAAGACTTTCTTTCCTGCCAGGAGCAGAAGTGGGAAGTCAGAGCCAGAAGCTTGGCCACTCTTCTCTCTTCAGAGAGTAGTTTCAGGCTAGAATTATGTCTGTCTACTCCCTTCAACATTATTTGTTGGAATCCTTACTAACTGCTAACTAATTAGAGTTGATCTAATCTTACAAGAAGATGTTTTGGCCAGAACCTGAAACAAGGTACTAAGTAGAACTAATTAAGACAAGGCTTGTGTTCCCACCTTTACTCAATGGAGTCCACAAGTATGCCAGCTTCACAAAGTAAACTTTCTAACTTCAAGGGAGTCCACACCTCCCTTAAAGCTCATTGGGCCAGAGAGCACTATGGGAGAAAACCCATAATCCCATTCTCTCAGAAGAGGCAGATAAAAGGCCAGCGATGAGGGATCTATGGCAGAATACATTTTTTCCTCTTGGCTGGCTGACTGTGTAATCCCCTTCTCCCATCATATGGCTTTCTGGCTGATTGGTCATGTCTGGGTACTGGACTTCTAGGCACTCTCTGGGTGCACCATTGGCTGCCATCATGCCCCAAGTGTTTTTTGCCTTGGGCCCTGGGGCTGGGCCCCTCATCCCGTTTCCCTGAATCTGTCTGCATTCTGAGGCCCAATGGAAGCCTCTGTTGCATTTTGGACATGGGGTTTGGGGTCTTGTTCTCCCACCTTGTTTTCCCATTCTATCTCTATACCAACATTGAGCTTTCAGATGTCCTACTTTTCCACACTGAAAGCATCTACGAGTCTCTCTGAAAGTCCCTTGCCAGGAGGGACGCTGTCTTCTCATGTTTGGATTTTGGGAAGTCTGCATCATAGCCTGGCTATAAAAGGCACCTGAAAAAGCTTGCACTCTTTGTGGGGTTACATCAGCTTATGTTAAGATGCTATTACAAAATTTGTCTTTTGAAATCTTGACCCCTAATGACTGGAAATCTACAGCAAAAATATGCCTAGAACCTGGACAGAACTACTTGTGGCTTTCTGAATATAGTGAGCTCTGTAGGATACAAGCCCAACAAAATATTCAAAGTGGAGTTCATACTGCAATCACCTGTGACCTACTAACAGGTACTGGTCCTTATGCAGATGTCGCAGCACAAATTAGTTATTCTGTAGCAGCATATCAGCAAATTGCTGATAATGCTATCAAAGCGTGGGCTTCTCTTCACAATAAAGACGACAAGGGGGGGGCCTTCACAAAAATAACACAAGGGCCAAATGAACCCTTTGCTGACTTTGTGGGACGTTTGCAGACAGCTATCATAAGAACAAATGGAGAAAATGCAATAACAGACATTTTGATAAGGCAACTTGCTAAAGAAAATGCTAATGAGGTTTGCAGAAGAATTATACTAGGACTGCACAAGGATGCTCCTTTAGAGGAGCTCATAAGACGCTGTGCCACAGTGGGCACAGGTGCCTTTTATAGCCAGGCTATGATGCAGACTTCCCAAAATCCAAACATGAGAAGACAGCGTCCCTCCTGGCAAGAGACTTCCAGAGAGACTCGTAGATGCTTTCAGTGTGGAAAAGTAGGACATCTGAAAGCTCAATGTTGGTATAGAGATAGAATGGGAAAACAAGGTGGGAGAACAAGACCCAATACCCCATGTCCAAAATGCAACAGAGGCTTCCATTGGGCCTCAGAATGCAGACAGATTCAGGGAAACGGGATGAGGGGCCCAGCCCCAGGGCCCAAGGCAAAAAACACTTGGGGCATGATGGCAGCCAATGGTGCACCCAGAGAGTGCCTAGAAGTCCAGTACCCAGACATGACCAATCAGCCAGAAAGCCATATGATGGGAGAAGGGGATTACAATTATTAAGACTAGAGCATGTGGACTTCAGGTTCAAGCTGACTTCTGATCACTGTTTTGTTAACTGAGGGAAGTGGGACCCAAACTTTATATCCAAATTTAACTCCCTTGCCACCAAATACCAATTCCACAATGAACACACATATCAGATAGCCAAGATTAGATGATTGGATGAATGCATTCGTTTGATTTGATAGAAATTCAAGAAAGTATTTATAGAAGTACAAACAATTGAGTGAATGCACTCTATATTTGGAAGTAAAATAATTCAACTCAACTAAGTGAGGAAGTCCTCTCTTCACAGTTTCTAGTATAAGTTAGGAATATGATGGAGATTGTGGGATCCGCTCATATCAACTTCTTCCTAGACACTTTTCCTTCAGCAACTTGAAATGGGTTAGGGTCATCCATTTTATCTCTTGAAAATAGGAGTTAGAAGCACCTAAAGAGCAAAGAGATTCAAAGATACTCTCAAAGAAACCCAAACATGTCAAAACACTTGAAGAGATCTTCATCTTCTACTTTCACCAATTTCTCCCCACCCTTCCTATGAATGCAGGGAGAGTTTTGGTTGCCATCAATAAAGAGAAAGGGTGCCATAGTAATAGAACTGGTAAAACATATGGTGCTTTGCAGAAAAGTGATTTGGGTGTATGTCTTAATCTTCTTAGTAGATGTAAATTGTTTTAAAGGAGTTGTATGTTATCTTTATAAGCTTTGCAATAGATTGTATACACACTCAAATTAATTTTAAATGTTTTATCATAAAGGGAATCTTTTGCTCAGCATATCAATAGATAAAAATCTATTTAGTCAATACACAATAATTAAGCCTCATTATGTAATATGGTCCCCATCTCTATATGCTCTTTTAATAATCTCATTAGTTCCCATGGGTTCAAACTATCATCTTTATGCAGATAATTCCAAAGTCTCTGCATCTATTCCCAAACTATCCTGAGCCCCACTTCATTCAGGTGACTCCTGCACTACCAGCTGTCTATTGGACACTCAAACTTGCGCTCCAATAAAAATTTCCAACTCAACACATCTAAAACAAAATTCACTATTTTCACCCTCAGACCCTTTCTTTGTTCTAAAGTCTTTATTTCTGTTAAAAGCACTATCATACCTCCAGGCATCTTGTACTCTCTCTCTCTTCTCCCTCACCCCTCACATTCAATCAGCGTATGTTGCTAAGTTGCTAAGTTTTGTGAATTCTATTTCCATATCATCTTTCTTACCCATCCCTTTCACTTCAATCACATAGCTACCACTTTAGCTCAGACCTTTATCATCCCTTATCATTGTTTCTCATTAATTTTTTCAGTCAGTTCTGATTTTTCATGACCCTATTTGGAGTTTTCTTGGCAAAGATACAGGAATGATTTGCCATTTTCTTTTCTAGTTCATTTTAGTGTGGAAAATGGTTAAGTGACTTATTCAAGGTTACACAGCTAGTAAATGTCTGAGAATAAATTTGAAGGAACAAAGATGAATTGTCCTGACTCCAGGCCTGGTATTTTATCTCCACCACCTATCTGTCCTTCACCTCTCCCTAGATTATAACAATAGTTCTAAATAGATTTTCCTGTCTGAGAACTGGTTTGGCCCTCTTCAATGCATCTTCTACACAGCTTCCAAAGTGATGGATCTACAGCTCAGGTATGACTGGCACCTCTTTGTTGAAAAAATGCTGGGGATTCTCTCTTGCCTCAAGGATAAAGCATGAATTTATTTTCTCCAGCATAACTTTTCAAGTTAATTACACATCATTCTCCAACAGCCAAAGTGGTCTATTTGGTGTTTCCTATACATTACACTTCCCAAAGCTATCTACCTCTATGTGCATGTCTCTGTCTCTGTCTCTGTCTCTGTCTGTCTCTGTGTGTGTGTCTGTCTGTTTCGTTGTCTCTCTGTGTCTCTATCTCTCTCTCTCTCTCTCTCTCTCTCTCTCTCTCTCACATCTCTCTCTCATTCCCTTTCTTTCTCTCCACCCCTACCTCTAATTCATAGAATCCCCCATTTCCTTCAGAGCTCAGTCCAAGTTCCCCCTCTCACAGGAAGGCTATTATGATCCTCCCAGTGCTTAGTACCTTGCTCTTCAAAAAGTACTTTATATGCATTTTGAGATTATTGTCCTATATATTATATATGTTGCACAATATATAGCTAACAATAGAATGTAAGCTCCATAAGAACAATTGGTCAACAATATGTCTTTAGTACCTAGTATGCACTGTGCTAAGTTCTGAGTATACAAGGAAAGGTATCTTTATGCAGATAATTCCAAAGTCTCTGTATCCATTCCCAAACTATCCTGAGCCCCATCTCATTCAGGTGACTCCTGCACTGCCAGCTGTCTATTGGACACTCAAACTTGCTCTCCAATAAAAATTTCCTAACTTCTAGGTGCTCACAATCTAATGGGAGAGATAACCTGCACAGAAACACAAATTATTTACATATGCATACATATTTTCATATATATATATATATGTTTACATATATACATACATAATATATTGGAGTTAATCAACAGAGAGAAGACAACAGAAACAGCTTCATTTTATCTTTGTATCCTCAGGACCTACCATAGTGTACAACAGGTGGTAACAAATGTTTGTTAAATTGAATTAAATGATTCTGAAATAGCAAAAAATATCTGACATCTAATAGAGTTTTAAAATTCTATTAAAGTGCTTCAAATATATTATTTCATTTTGATCTCCACAACAAACTGTGACCTAGAGGCTATTATTGATGAAAGCAGTAATTTCAGACCATTTAAGTTATGATCCCAGAGTGACACACACATGCAGGTTAATATTAAGACATGAATTGAAATCCAGCATACAATCTCCTGAAATGTTTGACCATGGAAAAAGAACTGCATTGAACTTCCGAGTACAAAGTGCCTACTTTGCCATCTTGGCTTTTCCATGTGTTTATCTCAGTCTTTGCCTTGGTTTATGGATTTTTCTATTTCCTTCACTTGGGATCAATGTTATTTTTCCAAGTTCTACAAAGCTTTTTTGTTTGTGATTTGTGTTTGTGATTGAGCAGATTTTGAATTCTTTTCTACCACTTTAATTAAATCAGGATTGGTATGTCCATGAAGAGGTTTTATTTTTGGAAAATAGACCATGGAAAATAGACATATTTTGGAGAATAGATGTTTTAATGAATATAAAACATGAAGGATATAGATAGGTGATATCCACTTTATCACATAGCCAATATTACTCATTAACATATTCCCTAACATCATTATACTTCTTAGTTAATTTCATCTTCACAATCTAGAACACAGAGATATCCCTTGATCTAAGTTACACAGCTAACTCATAAAAGAATCAAGACTAGGACCTGGTTCTCTTGTTATCTGTTCCTACATCTATTCAACTATACAATGAAAAAAAAAACTGCTATTATACCTGCAGTGTTGTTTTTTTCATGGAATTCATTTTGCAACTTTTTACAAGTAAAAGATGCAGAATAAAGGTCAATCTGCACCAATAAAGAAAGCTTCATACCTATATCAATGGAATCACAAGTGTCTGTGTGTCTGAGAAGGGGGGGTAGTTTGAACAAGAGATAGTGAGAGTGAAAAAGAGAGAGAGAGAGAAAGAGAGAGAGAGAGAGAGAGAGAACCAAAAACACAGATTCACTGAAACACTGAGAGACAGGAAAACAGACAGAGATAGAGAGAAAGAGAGAGAGAAGAGAGAGACAGAGAAAGAAAGAGACAGAGTAGAGAGAGATAAAGAGGGAGAGGAGAGAAGCAGAGACCGAGAGACAAAGAGACAGAGAAAAACAGAAACAGAGAGTCGGAAAGAGAGAGGAAAGGGAGAGAGAGAATACAGAGACAAGGAGACAGACAGACAGAGATACAGAGAGAGAAGAGAAACAGAGGCAGAGACAGAGAGAGAGAGAAGAGAAAGAAAGGAGAGAGAGAGAAAAAGAGAAAGAGAAAGGAGGGAGGGAGGCAGAGAGGCAGAGAAGGAGAGAGAGAAAGAAAATGCAAAGTAGGATCTCAATGTTCAAGGAACAAAGCATATAGAAAACATACTCAGGGGACACTGTGTTTATGCCAATAGAATTGTATTTGAATTCATAGTTGGATAGAAAAAGCTTTGAATCTTGCCTAAAATACTTAATAGCCATGGGACCTGGACAAGTCACTTAGCCTCAGTTTCTTCATCCACAGGTCAGAGGATTAAACTTGATGAGCTCCAAATTTTACCTCTAAATCCAGGATCTTATTATGATCCTATATTGTTCTCTGAGCTCCCATACTTTGTATTTCTTTCATCATGCTAGAGAATCAAAATTTACATTGCTGTGTATTCCATTAGACTATAAAGTAGGAAATTTAGCATTTAAAAAAAAAGAATCATGAAATCATTACTGACCCCTTTGTCCATTCAGTGTACTCCCTGTCCATTTGTCCCCCATCACAATCAATCAGCTTCCATACATAAACATAGGACTGAAGATTTCACATTAGGCTCTTTCCTAGCTTACATTCCCATGCCTGTCTGCTTTTTAAGTCCCCTTCCTAAGAGCTAATTGTTGACAGGCACATAATTCCCATGTTTTGTGTAATAGTGAGGAGTAGATCATCATATTAAGAGGAAGCTCTGTCATAGTACCAGTCTTTGTTTTCCTCATATATGACTCCTTTCATCCTTTTTTCACTGGCTTACCCCCAAACCTGGAATTCATTTTGTAATGTGTGAAAGTTTATATATTTCCAATAATCCTTCCCTTCAGGCTTATCCCTTTGTTTGAAGAAGGAAAATACATTTTCCCCAGTCTTTAGTAGCTTCTTGCTATTCCAGCATAGACTGCTTGGTATGCTAGGGTTCCAAGCCTGCCCATCTGGACTCCAGCTGTGCCAGTGGTTAAGATACCTTCCAATGTCTTCCTCATCTCTAAGAATCATTCCCAAGTCATGGTGGTTGACAGGTACATTTCCCATGCCAGTGAGGACTGGGAAATCCTATTGATGATGTAAGGGGGAGAGTCCCATCTGAGGGCCAGTCAAGTCTGTTTTTCATATATGACTCTCCTCTCATATCCATTCCTTTGTACTAGCTATTTCCCATCCCTAGAATGTATAACTTCATCTCTAACTCTTGTAACCCCTACTTTCCTTCAATACATAACTTACATATCCCTTTTTTGATGAAACTGTTTCTCATCCTATCAGCTATTAGTGCTTTTTCCTCTCCTCATTTCCAGCATACTGTGTATCTGTTTTGTATGATACCTATTATGATACAAAGAATATATCGTCTCCCTTAGTGCTTTGCTCTTGCCTGACACATAATATATTATATTTTTGATTGATTTAATGCTGTATTATCAACTGAATTGATGTCCTTATCAAATATCATAATCCACTATTCCCTGCTGGCCTAATCTGAATCCCATCCCTAATTCCCCCATTCATGGCTCCTTAAAATCCTGTGTGAATATTTCCTTAGGTATAGACTTAAGGATCAAGCGCAGGATCGGCAGCCAACATTTGCTTTTTTGGTCTTAGACTCCTCTAAGACAGATTGCACATTTTTATCCTGGGAATATTCTTAGTTTTATGGCAAGCTGAAAAGTTTAACAGTCTTAAGACCCACCTGGAGCTTTGAGAATCAGTTATGCCTATATCTATTGCAGTAATAGGGAAAAATAAGCATGACTCTACTTCTCAATATACACACATACATACATACACACACATATCCCTCCAAGGTTGCATTATAAGGTAATATACAGTTTCTATAGCAGCTATAAGGTAAAGTGTGGCTTAAATCAAAATGTATGTGAAACTCTTAGAAATTGACCTGTCAATCACAAAAGTGACTGAAAAGTGAAATGTGCAACTAATCAAAAAGATGAAATTCTCTTTTTATGCTGCTCATTTTTGACCAAATAAAGACATATGAACATTATTATGATTGAGCCTAATAACTCATTGTCTTTAACACTTACTTTATTTGAAACACAAAGTGCTATAAATGAAGAGAAGCATAATAAGATTGTCTGTGCCCTTTTGGTATATGGCTTATTAATGCTTGAAATAAGAATCCAAGAGCCCTGCAGTATTTTACACTAACAACAAAATCTATTTGGTGCCCAGGGTAACATAGTCGGCATAAATCAACAATACAGGTTGCAGAAGCATACTATTGGGATTCTTATTTCTGGTGAAAATATACAAAATTTACTGCTCTGCATGTTTTATATATACAGCATTAGGCCTTACCTTGCAATTGCCTTGGCAAGTGCCTCTAATAGGATTTGGAAAATGAAAAGCACCTTCTCAAGGGGAATTTATGGCTGTCTTCTAAGACAGTGGCTACATGACTATGATAGGGAATGTTCAGGTTTTCTCTCTAAATAACCATATTGCATTGTCATGTGCTATCAATTAATATTGATATTCACATAGATTTATTGAATATTATTCCAAAAATATTCAGTTCAATAAATAATTATTGAGTGCATACACTATGCAAAGTACCATACCAGGCACTGGGGACCCCAAAGACAAAAATAAAACAAGGGATGTCTTCTAGGCATTTTCATTCTGGTGGATTTATATTTAAACAAACTTTCAACAGCACTGGAGGTAGGAGTTCAGTGCTTCCTCTTATTTTGGACTGATGAAAAGGATGATAATTCAATGGTACATGCCTATGTGATGGTAGGGTTGGCACAAGATCTTTGGAGAAGACTTTCTTCTTTCTTCAAGAGAAAACACGTATAATTCCAGACTGGACCTTCTTTGGAGAAAGAGAGTGACAGAGAAGATACTGGGAAGTGGATGGCATGTAAAAAAGCTAGCTCTTCAATACATAGCAAATGCCTATTTTACTTCAGGGAATGCTTTCTTAGGTAAAATTAAAAATCTTTCTCTTGGTTAAGCTATTTTGCTCCTAATAGGAAAGATCATTCACTCTTTGTATTGTCTAGTATACTTTGATCTATAAAACTTCTCTGATTTCTGTTTATTATCTATTTGAATATATAGTTTTATTTGTTATTCTCTGTTTTCCATGTTCTTTTGTGTAACTAGAATTTGTTGGGGGAAAAAAACTAAGATTCAGATATAAACTTGGAATACATATGATTTACATTTAATCTTCATTGGTCACATACACTTTACATAACAAAGAGAGAAAGGAATGTGATAAGAAAAGAAGTGTCTCCACTAAGGAAAGGACTCATGTAGGGTATGGCACTTACTGAACTGTGCTTTAAAGTATCAGACTCTTCCTCATCACTCTTAGGGATGAGGTAAGAGAAAAAATAACCTTGTAGAAACATTTGCTGACCTGTTCAACAGTTAGTTATATGACGGTAAAATAGGATAGAATGTCTATATACATTCACAGATACAATAGTGCTATAGTCCTGGAATTAGCCCCAGTAAAAGTACATGATCTGGAATAGAAAGTCTCAAAATAAACATAAGCTAAAATATATTATGTGACCAAAAAAAGGTACCTCAAAAAAGTGGCACCTTCTCCTTAATTACATCTTCCAAAAAGGACAAGACTCAATGGTCACTGATTCACTTGATTCACAGAGACGGTCCAAGTCATTGTGTTTTATTAGTTATGAATCAAGAAGAAGGAGAAAATATTAAGGTAAAAATAAAAGAGCCTCGGGAGGATTCTGGAAAGATGGAAGAGTAGATTGGTAAACTTCAAGTTCTCCTGATTTCCCCCACAAATAGAACAAATTTGCATCTCAGGGTGAAATAGACTGGTGAAAAATCAAGAAGACTTGAGGCAGAATAGGGGTCTTCATGATACAACCCAATGAGATCCCAAAGAAAGACACAAGGCCGGGGATTAATCTGTCTGAAAAACTCCAGGCTAGCTCAGCAGAAATGCCAAGTGAAGATCCTTCAGACTAGCTGGGTTTAATTGGACCCTCAGTAGGAACCACTGAGATTTTCATCTCCCGGACTGTTTGTTGAGTTGAGATTTGAGTCCAGGAAAACAGAGAGAACTTTTGCTGATTGGGAACAGCAGGCCACCTGTGCTGCTGAGACTAGTCTTGGGTGAGAAGGGACCAGCACCTGGTAATTGCAGATGCAGAGAGGCAGGGATGCAAGAGGGTGCAGCTCTTGATTTGGGATTCCTGGTTAGAGGGGAGAGCTGAAGGGAAGCTTGAGGCACCATACACCCACCCCATGACTGGAGGTACTTACACTAATAACTCTTATTTAAAAGAAATTCACATTAGTGCCAAATTTCAAAAACCAGATCAAAGAGAAAATTTTGTGAGAAACAAGAAAAAAACAATTCAAATAGCTGGAGCTACAATTAGAATTATACAAGAACTTAGCAGCAGCTACAATAAAAGACCACAGGTCCTGAAATCATATCTATTAACAATCAAAAGAACTAGGCCTGCAGCCAAAAATATCATATACAGAAAAATTATCTATAATTTTGAATGAGAAAAATGAAAGTTTCTGTCAGCTGCAATCTATGATATTCCACAAATATTCATCCAGCATTTATTTGAAGACATTGTTTTGGACCAGATATATGTTGGTCTCAAGTATAAGTTCAGAATTTGGTAAGATTGAGTCAATTAGGCAGTTATTTAAAAAAAAATAAACCTCTTTTACTTGACAACAAATATGCAAACACTTAGGAAGACAAGTATATGTTTTGACAAGTGCAACTTTCCAGAACTCAGCTGGACAGCTCCAAAATAGAGAACTGGCATGCGGACTCCCCAAAACAGGGATATGCCATTTCTGAAGCAACAGGAAAGCATTAAAGATGCTCTCTGTCAGCAACAGACAAAAAACATATATATGACTTGTACAAAGAAATGCAGGGCATGGAAAATTAAAGAGATTCTTTTTTCCTATGCTTTACCAGAAACAAACAAAAAAAAAAAAATAAAAAATGACTGTCACACACTAGTCACCTAGCAAGTGTATGAGAACTATCCATTATTATTTGCATTATTCATCAGGTTTTATTCAATTACATGCTTTAAGGTTTGACAATCATTATCTCATTTTATTCTCACAATAACCCTAGTGCTAGGTGCTTTTATTAGCTTTATTTTATGAAAAAGGAAACTGATGCAGACAGAAGTAAAATTATTTATCCAAAGTCACACTACTAGTAAATACTAAAGAGATAGATTTGAACTCATGTCCAAACTAATTCTATGTTCAATGCTCTGTATATGGCATGGCCTTGATTCATCTTAGAGCAGAGATGATGCTTTTCATTATATAATTCACATTCTCTATCCCATCCCAGTGGATATATATCATGAAGTGCATAATAGCATTGGTTTTAAGACCTTTGGAATTCATTACAATTCTGGGCTGACAGTCAAATTGGCATGTTTTCTTAATGATTGGCAGAAACACTAATCTGGACCCATTGCTTAAAACAACACACAAAATTAGGCCTCCAAGAACTGATGGGTGATAAGTTTATTATGAGGGCTAGCTATCTGAGCCAACTTATATAGTACTATGCTAATTAAGACACATCATTGCCAGGACAACCTCAGGCAAGTTTATTTTGTGTAGGCAGAGTGAGTAATATTACATTGATATTCAGCATCTATTTTTTGCAAAGAACCTATCATCTATTTTTTGTAGGTCATACAAACTGTATCTATGCTTTTCATAGATAATAATATTAATTGTATTAAATTCAATGATGTGAGTTTCCAACAAATTAGGTGTCATTTATATTAAACTAATTTTGCAATCAAATCTTTCATAATGAGTCCTAATTACTGTAAAAAGTCGATCTGAGTAGATGAAAATTGGGTCTAGAATATGATAAGAGAAACATTATTTTCCAAAAGATAAGGAGGGAGGCAGAGCCAAGATGGTGGAGAGAACACAGGCTTCTTTCTGAGCTCTCCTACTACCTTGATACTATTTACAAAATTCAGCCTCTGAAATAGTGCTTGACTGGTAGAATCCATGAATATTGGGAGTGCAGCAAATTACTAGCAGAAGTTAATGTCAAAGATCGCTAGAAAAAGTCTATTTTGACTGGGCATGGATTTGGGAGGAGGCTAGGCTTAGGCAGGGAGTAGAGCATGGAGGACAGCACATGCTGAGCAGAGCAGAGTGGGGTACAGTCTCGGGGTGGAGAATCTATGGAGAGGATTCTACCACCACAGTGTTGTTTACTCTGCCCTGGTTGCAAACCAGTAGATTAATAGAGAAGTTATAAAAGATCCAACATAAACACAAAAGGTAAAGAGTGAACCCCAAAGCACCAGAGTCTCACAGGAGCTGGCCACACACACCCAGCACTAGGAGTGACTCAGTGCAATACCAGAGCAGCCAGCACACCTTTCAAGTGTCTGTAGAGGAAACTTAGAACTGCCATGCCTTAAAAGCAGATCCCAACTTTTTTCTAAAAAATGAATAAAAAGGAAAAGCGAGTTCTAACTATAGACAGCTTCTATAATGAAAGAGAAGAACGGATTCCAACCCTGAGGAGACTAAAAGCAGATTGTCTCCAGATGAAGCCCCCAAAAGTGATATAACTTGGTCCCCACCACACAAAGTTCTCCTAGATGAAATTAAAAAGGATCTTAAAAGAGATCTAGAAGAAAAATGGGGAAAGGAAAGGAGAACTTTGCAAGAAGGTTTGGAAAAGGCATGTAACTCATTAAAATATAGATTGGAAAAAGAAAAAAGTCCCTGAAAAACAGAATATGTGAATTGGAAAAGGTAAAGAACTCCCAGGAAAACAGAATTTATGAATTGAAAAAAGAAAATAACTCCTTAAAAAATTTGTGAAATGGAAAAAAATTTCCATAGAACAAACAACTCATTTAAAAACTCAATTAGACAAATACAAAAAGGAAAAAAGAAAATGAAGAAAATAAATTATAAAATAAAATAATTCATTAAAAATCAGACCTGAACAAATGGAAATGAATGACTCGAGACATCAAGAATCAGTGAAGCAAAACCCAAAAAATGAAAAAATAGAAAAAAATGTTAAATAACTACTGAGGAAAACAACAGACATGGAAAATAAATCTAGGAGAGATAATCTAAGGGTTATTGGACTCCCTGAAAATCATGATGAAAAAGAGTATATACACTATTTTTCAGGAAATCATCAAAGAGATTCCAGATGTCATAGAATCAGAAAGTAAAATAGCCATTGAAAGAATTCATTGAACACCTCCTGAAAGAGACCCCAAAATTAAAACTCCAAGGAATATTGTGGCTAAATTTCAGCACTATCAGGCCAGGAAAAATATTACAAGCAGACAGAAAAAAAAATCCAAATACCAAGGAGACACAATAAGGATTACTCAGGATCTAGCAGCATCCACATTAAACTATCAAAGGGCCTAAAATCTGATATTCTGAAAGGCAAAGGAACTTGGACTGCAGCCAAGAATAAACTACCCTGCTGAACTGAGCATTTTCTTCCAGGGAAGAAGATGGGCATTCAATGAAACAGGTGAATTCCATTTATTTCTGGTGAAAAAAACAAGCTAAACAAAAAATTTGACCTCCAAATACAGCACTCAAGAGAAGCATAAAAAAGTAAAAAGAACTCTTGAGAATTGAATTTCTGTTATAAGTATACATAGAAAATGCATGTATAATTTGATTTTACTGTTAAAATATAAAAAATGAACCAGAGGTGGAAAGGGGATTGTACCAGGAAAAGGAAAAAGTGGAGGTAAAAAGAGGGAAATCACAACACACAAAGAGACAAAGGAAACCTATTGTATCTGAGGGAAAGAAAGGAGGGAGATGAACATTGTGTGAACCTTAGTGTCATCAAACTTGACTCAAGGAGAAAATATTAGACAAATTTGGTGTACAGAGAAACTTCTCTCATCTTATTGCAAAGTAAGAGGGGAAAAGCAAAAAAGAGAAGGGGAAGGATAAATAGAAGGGAATACGAAAATAGTAGGAAAAAGGTCTAAGAAAGTGGAAGGGGCTCTAAGGGGGAAGAGATTCTAAAGAGGGAGGGCTGCTTGAGGCAAATAGTGCCTATAAATTAAATACTGGAAAAGGGGATAAGGGGGCAAGGAAAGAGAAAAGTACAATCTGGGGATAATAAGGCGGCAAAAAATACAGAATTAGTAGTTTTAACCATAAATGTGAATGGGGTGAACTCTCCCATAAAGTGGAGACAAATAGCAGATTGTATTTAAAACCAGAATCCTACAATATGTTGTTTACAGGAAACATATTTAGAGCAGGGTGATACATACAGAGTAAAAGTAAAAGGCTGGAGCAAAATCTATTATACTTCAGGTGAAGTAAAAAAAAAAAAAAAAGGCAGCCATCCTAATCTCAGATCAAGAAAAAGCAAAAAACTTATCTAATTAAAAGAGATAAGGAAGGAAACTATATATTTCTAAAGAGTACCATAGATAATGAAGAAATATCAATACTAAACATATATGCACCAAGTGCATATTCTAAATTCCTAAAGGAGAAATTAAAAGAGTTACAAAAAGAAATAGACAGCTAAATTATAATAGTGGGAGATCTCAACCTTGCTTTCTCAGAACTAGATAAATCAAACCACAAAATAAATAAGAAAGAAGTTAAAGAGGTAAATAGAATACTAGAAAAGTTAGGTGTAATAGGTCTTGGGAGAAACCTGAATGGAAATGAAAAGAAGTACACTTTTTTCTCAACAGTTCATGGAATCTATACAAAAATTCACCATATATTAGGACATAAAGATCTCAAAATTAATTGCAAGAAGGTAGAAATACTAAATGCATTTTTTTCATATCACAATGCAATAAAAACTACATTGTATAAAAAGCTGGGGAAAAATAGACCAAAAAGTAAATGGAAACTAAATAATCTCATCCTAAAGAATGGATAAGACAGCAAATCATAGACACAGCTAATAATTTCATCCAAGAGAATGACAATAATGAGACAATATACCAAAATTTGTGGGACACAACCAAAGTGGTAACAAGGGGAAATTTTATATCTCTAAAGACTTGCATAAAATAAAGAGAAGATCAATAAATTGGGCTTGCAACTAAAAAAGCTTTTTAAAAAGCCAATTAAAAACTCCCAATCAAATATTAAACTTGAAATTCTAAAAACAAAAGGAGAGATTAAACTGAAAGTAAAAAAAAAAAAAACTATTGAATTAATAAATAAAACTGAGTTGATTTTCAAAAAAAATAGTTATCTATTTTTTACCTTTGGTAAATTTGATTTGAAAAAAGAAAGAGGAAAATCAAATTGTTAGTCTTAAAACTGAAAAGGGAGAACTTTCCACTAATGAAGAGGAAATTAGATCAATAATTAGGAGTTGCTTTGCCCAACTTCATGCTAATAAATTTGATAACCTAAGTGAAATGGATGAATATCTATAAAAATATAAGTTGCCCAGATTAACAAAGGAGGAAGTAAATTGCTTAAATAGAACTATTTCAGAAAAAGAAATAGAACAAGCTATTAATCAACTCCCTAAGAAAAAAATCCCCAGGACCAGATAGATTTATATATGAATTCTACTAAACATTTAAAGAACAGTAAACCTCAAGACTATATAAACTATTTGAAAAAATAGGGATTAAAGGAGTTCTATCAAATTCCTTTTATGACACAGACATGGTACAAATACCTAAACCAGGTAGGATGAAAACAGAGAAAGAAAATTATAGACCAATTTCCCTAGTGAATATTGATGGAAAAATATTAAATAAAAAATTAGCAAAGAGATTACAGAAAATTATCCCCAGAATAATACACCATGACCACATAGGATTTATACCAGAAATGCAGAGCTGGTTCAATATTAGAAAAACTATTAACATAATTGATTATATCAATAACCAAATTAACAAAAACCATATGATCATCTCAATAGATGCAGAAAAAGCATTTGATAAAATCCAACACCCATTCCTATTAAAAACACTAGAGAGTATAGGAACAAATGGAATTTTCCTTAAAATAGTAGCATCTATGTAAAACCATCAGTAAGCATCATATGTAATGGAGATAAACTGGAACCATTCCCAATAAGATCAGGAGTGAAACAAGGTTGCCCACTATCACCATTAGTATTCAATATTGGAATTATTAGAAATGCTAGGTTTGACAATAAGAGATGAAAGACAGATTAAAGGAATTAAAGTAGGTAATGAGAAAACCAAACTATCCCTTTCTTCAGATGATATGATGGTATACTTAGAGAACCCTAGAGAATCAATTAAAAAGCTATTAGAAATAATCTACATCAATCATCAGCATTTTTATACATCACTAACAAAATTCAACAGCAAGAGATACAAAGAGAAATTCCATATAAAATAACTGCTGCTATAAAATATTTGGGAATCTATTTGCCAAGGGAAAATAAGGAACTATGAGCAAAACTACCAAACACTTTCCTAACAAAAACAGATCTAAACAATTGGAAAAATATTAAGTGCTCTTGAATAGGTCGAGCAAATATAATAAAGATGACAATACTACCTAAACTAATCTATTTATTTAGTGCCATACCAAACTCCCAGTAAACTAACTTACTGAACTAGAAAAAATAACAAAATTTATCCAGAAGCACAAAAGGTCAATAATTTCAAGGGAACTAATAAAAAAAAAAATCAAATGAAGGTGGCCTACTTGTACCTGATCTAAAATTATATTATAAAGCAGCACTCATCAAAACCATTTGGTACTGCTAAGAAATAGATTAGTTGATCAGTGGAATAGGTTAGGCTCACAGGAGTTATAGTCAATAACTATAGCAACTACAGCAACAACAGGAAAATAGTCAATAACTATAGCAATCTAATGTTTGACAAACCCAAAGACCTCAACTTTGGGGATAAGAATTCACTATTTGACAAAAACTGCTGGGAAAATTGGAAATTAGTATGTCAAAAACTAGGCATGGACCCACACTTAAAACCATACACCAAGATAAGATCAAAATGGATTCATGAATTGGGCTTAAAGAATGAGATTATAAATAAATTAGAAGAACATATGATAGTTTACCTCTCAGACTTATGGAGGAGGAAGGAATTTGTGACTAAAGAAGAATTAAAGATCATTACTGATCACAAAATAGAAAATTTTTATTATATCAAGTTAAAAAGCTTTTGTACAAATAAAACTAATGCAGACAAGATTAGAAGGGAAGCAATAAAATGGGAAAACATTTTTACACTTTAAGGTTTTGATAAAGGCCTCATCTCCAAAATATATAGAGAATTGACTCTAATTTATAAGAAATCGAGCCATTGTCCAATTGATAAATGGTTAAAGGATATGAATAGACAATTTTTAGATGATGAAATTGAAACTATTTCTACTCATAAGAAAGGGTGTTCCAAATCACTGTTGATCAGAGAAATGCAAATTAAGACAACTCTGAGATAACACTACACACTTGTCAGATTGGCTAAGATGACAGGAAAAGATAATGATGAACATTGGAAGGGATGTGGGAAAACCAGACCACTGATACATTGCTGGTGAAGTTATGAACAGATACTACCATTCTGGAGAGAAATTTGGGACTATACTCAAAAAGTCATCAAACTGTGCATATACTTTGTTCCAGAAGTGTTATTACTGGGCTTATATCCCAAAGAGATATCGAAGAAGAGAAAGGGACCTGTATGTACAAATATGTTTGTGGCAGCCCTTTTTGTAGTGGCTAGAAACTGGAAATTGAATGGATGCCCATCAATTGGAGAATGGCTGAGTAAATTATGGTATATGAATGTTATGGAATATTATTGTTCTCTAAGAAATGACCAGCAGGATGATTTCAGAGAGGCTTAGAGAGACTTACATGAACTGATATTAACTGAAATGAGCAGAACCAGGAGATCATTATACACTTCAACAACAATACTATATGAGGATCAGTTCTGATGGAAGTGGCTATCTTCAGCAATGAGAGTATCCAATTCAAATCCAAATGATCAGTAATGAACAGAACTGGCTACCCAGCAAAAGAACACTGGGAAATGAGTGTGGACCACAACATAGCATTTACAATCTTTCTGTTGTTGTTTGCTTGCATTTTTGTTTTTCTTCCCAGATCATTTTTACCTTTCTAAATCTGATTTTTCTGCAACAAGAGAATTGTATAAATATGTATACATATATTATATTTCACATATATTTTAACATGTTTAACATGTATTGGACTGTCTGCCATCTGCGGAGGAGGTGGAGGGAAGGATGGGAAAAGTTGGAACAGAATTGTTTGCAAGGGTCAATGTTGAAAAATTACGCATGCATATGTACTGTCAATAAAAAGTTATAATAATTTTTTTTAATATTAGTGCCTGGATTTAGCACTAATTTTCTATTTGCCTTTTTATTGCTGATACTACATACTACAGGCCGCAAGAGTATATTTCCTGGTGATTATCTATATGAGACCAGAATAATAAGCCAAAAGAAATGTCAAGAATGATGTTGAAAATAATTGAGAGTAGATACAAAAGTAAACTATGGACAGGACAGTACCTAAATTTACTGTTCTGTAGGGACTGTCTAGCTCAACTTCTTGAGTTCAACTCAGCTCATAGGATTCCTTAGTGATATTTCCCAAGAGAACACATACACGGTTATTTCTAATTCTTCCATTTGGGTACTTTGGTGTGAACTCATTAATGCTACCACTTCAGGCTCATTCTGACTAAGCAGGAAAGTTTTCTGTTAGGGCCAAGGCTTTTGTACTATATCACATATTTTGATTAATCAGTGAGCTAATATTTAATTACCATAATATCAACAACAATGATATTGGACCTTTATTTCATGAAACACATAAAAAATAAGAAACAATAAATGTGAATCAAAGGATACCATTAAACAAATTAGAAGTAGTAGTTGTTGTAGTAGTAGTCTTCAAAGAAGAAGACTGTTTATAATATGTGAGTAAAGCATAAATGGTGGGTAGCCTGTATGTTCCACAGACATTTTCAAAAACTGTCACACAATATTTGTTTCAAGACATTTGTTTTTCCTTTCTTTTTTTGTTGTTTTTTGCTGACGCAATTGGGGTTAAGTGACTTGCCCAAGGTCACACAGCTAGGAAGTGTTAAGTGTCTGACACCGGATAGGAACTCAGATCCTCCTGACTTCAGGACTGGTGCTCATCCATTGTGCCACCTAGTTACCCCTTTCCTTTTCTTTCTAATGAGGAAAAGGCTGAGAGAGAAAAAAATAGATTTCTCTTCTTTTAAAAAATAGGGAAATAAAATGATGCCACATTTATAAAATATTGTAAGCCCTGTCAAATAAAATCACTGTGTTATTTGTTTTATCATTTAATTTTCTTGTAAGAGACCTCTCATGATTTAGAAGAAACTTGTTAATATTTGCAATGATAAGACATAGAAGAAAAAAAAAAAACCACTTTCAGAAAGAAAAAAGTGGTGACAGTCCCTCAGATAATTACCTTTGGAGAATTTATGTGAAGATAAGTGACTAGAATCATACCGAATGAACAGGCACCAATGGAATGGGATTTGCATTATTAAAGAAAAACATATATACAGGATAGTTATAGATATACTGAGTGTATAAATGTCAATTATTCAAACATTTTTGAGCATTTAGATAATTAACTTCTGCATAACAGTATGAGATTTGCTGGATGCTTTATATGTATTATTCACTTGAGCCCCACAACAATTACATGAGTATAATTCTAAAGTATAAATAAGCCTATTTTATTGTTGAAAGAACTAAAGTGATATTTCTGAAGTCACATAGAGATAGAATTTGAAACCAGTCCTTAGTGATGCTACAATAAGTATTTGCATTTTCTCTTCTCGTTCAGATTCCAATTCTGAACTCATACTTTCCCATTCTGTGAAAGTCTTGTCCATTCAGAAAGACAAGCTCTTAAACATAATAACAAAATAACATATTGTTCAAAGAAGAACAAAACAGATCTAAATGGAGAATTTTTTTCAATCTTCTAAATAAAAGAACAAATTACAGAAATTATGTAATAACATTGATATGTATTATAGTCATATGAAATATCAAAATATAAAGAAAATAGCAAAAATAGGTGACCATATGTGCCTGAAAATATTAATTAGAGATAGAGCACTAAAGAACTGAGCATTCATTTTTTAAACTTAGAAAAGTAAATGATTAATAATTTAAGTAATCTCAAAACAAAGATGATGAAATGTAATTGAAAATAAAAAACAATCAAACTAATTTATAATTTTCTTTATTTCATTTTCCTTTCTTATCAATGCAGTAAAATTGGTCATTGTTATTGATCATTTTTTTCAAAAGAGAGAGGAAAAGGGAATTATCAAAATCAAAAAGGAAAAGAGGAACTTCATAACAGAGTAGAAATAAACTTGTTAGAAACTATAACATCCAATTAAATGCTAAGAAATCAAAAAACAGGAAATTATTTAAACCACCAAGTCTTAAAAAGATAATTTCAACAAATCATAAGGTGAAATTTCACAACAAAAATCTCTTCACCCTTGCCCCAACCTCTCTCAAAGCTCAGTTCAAGTTCTGTTTCCTTCCAGGTACTTATCTGACCTCTCTAATGATAATGTCACATATCTGAAATTAATTTGTATTTCCATTGTATGTATTTTATATCTATGAATATACATATATATATATGAATATATATAACAGTCTGAGGGACAGTAAACTGGTCCCCTATTTTAAAAGTTTGAGGGCCCCTGATATATATAATATATATGTATGTGTATATATATATATTATATATATATATATATATATATATATATATACATATGTGTGTGTATGTATGTGTGTAAATAGATGATAGATTAAAAAGCAGGGAAATAGGAGAAGGGATGTCATATAGAGAGAATAAAGAGTCTAAAAGGGTGATGTAAAAGTTTTCTCCCAAAACAATGTGAGATCCTTAAATGTTTCACTTTTGTTCTTATATCTCCAGAGCTCAGGATATTGACTGGCCTATACTAGATATATAATAAATACAAATTGTTTGATTTTTAGATTTACAAATGAATTCTGCCATACATTTAAATAACAAATAATTAACATGTTATATTTTTAAAATCTCAAAAACAGAGAAAGAATGTATTCTAACAAACTCCTTTTGTAAGACAAATTTGAATTATGATATTGAAAAAAAGAATATTCAAACAAGAAAAGGATCAAATTATCAAAGAATGAAAACTATAAACTAATTTCATTGAATAATATTGATGTAAAAGTTTGTTAAAACAATACAAGCAAAGGTAATTCAATAAAATGTTTTAAATTATGACTAAAATGGAGTTTAATTAATGTAATCATAGTTCAACATTAAAAAATAGTTGTTATATTACAGTTATCTGCATATTTAAAATACCATATCAATAGATACAAAGACTTAAAATATTCAATCAATGTTAAAACTCAAAGGCAAAGATCTAAAATAATCTTATATTTTAATATGATTTTTAAAATCAAAAACTAGCATTAAATTTAATTGAGAATCACCAGAAGCTTTTCCAATAAGAGCAGGGATGGATCAAGAACACCAAGTGTTATTATTGTTTCTTCACATGATGCTAAAACTGCTAACTACATAAATAAAACAAAGAAAGAAAGAAAATCAAGAAATTAAAATGTGGCAAACTGAGTCAAATTTCTATTTGTGAATAATTCAATGTCTTATTTAGAAAACATAAAAACTAACAAAAATAATCAAGAGGTACTTCCAGAAAAATTATCAGCATTTTGTATAACTAACCTTTTTAAGAAAACTAGGAAAATTCAATTTAAAATGACAAGATTCATCAACTATCTAGTTGTTAATCTACCGAGATATATGCATGATTTATATAAATAAAAAAATGTTTAAAAAAAACCAGCAATAACAGATGATGACAAGAATACATTTACATAGTACTTCAAAGTTTGTAAAGTACTTTACACATAATATTATCTCATTTATCTTCACAACAATCCTACAATATAGTTGCTATTATTGTATCCATTTTACTGATGAGAAAATTGAGGTTCAGAGAGGGACTTGCCCTCTAAGGAAAATTTTAATTATGTCTTACTGCATCTGAGTACAAGACTAAAAAGGAAGTTTTCAAAGTTGGTAAGCTTGTCTGTGTTAAAGCAAGAAAAATAAAATTGTTACCCAAATTTTTCAACAGACTCAAAGCTATGATAATCATGATACTAAAGTGATACTATCTTCAAGGTCTTTATATTCTCTTGTAAGGATACAAAATATATATGAGTAAGAAAAAAGGTATATACCTTCAAAAAAGTATAATTTTAATTAGAGGCACTAATAACTGTGAAATAATGGAAGACCTTTTGAAGTAGAAGATATTTTAATTGAGCCTTGAATGCAGTAATGGGTTCCAGGTAACATAGATAAGAAAAGAGAGCATTCCATACAGGGAGAAGATAATACATATAATCAGGGGTCCTCAAACTACGGCCCGCCGGCCAGATGCGGCAGCTGAGGACATTTTTCCCCCTCACTCACGGTTATGAAGTTTCTTTATTTAAATGCCCACAAAACAAAGTTTTTGTTTTTACCATAGTCTGGCCCTCCAACAGTCTGAGGGACAGTGAACTGGTCCCCTATTTAAAAAGTTTGAGGGCCCCTGATATATATATATATATATATATATTTGTATGTGTATATATATATGTGTGTGTGTATATGTAAGCGTGTAGATAGATGATAGATAGATCAAAAAGCAGGGAAATAGGAGAAGGGATGTCATATAGAGAGAATAAAGAGTCTAAAAGGGTGATGTAAGATCAAGAAATATGTAATCAGCCTAGAAAGACATTATTGAAACCATATTGTGAAGGATTTCAAATGCAGATATTTTACCTTAGAGAGTGAGAAATGATGTGATCTGTGGTTCAGGAATATCAGTCTTGCTACTGTGTGGAAGTAAGAAGTTGGACAAAAGAAGATCAGTTAAAAGGGTATTAAAATACTCTAGACAAGATGAGAAGGTCCTGAACTAGAGTCATGTCCATATGAGTGGAGCAAAAGGAACATCTTGTGAAGTATGTTGAAATAGTGTAATAAAAATAGCATTTATATAGCATTTTTAAGTTTGCAAAGCATTCCAGATGTCAGTTGTTTGGATATGGGTTCAGTCAGTCAATGAACATTTAAGTGGCTACTGTGTCAGCAATGGTGTTATTTACTAGAAAGAGTTGCTGCCCTCACAATTTGATGAGGAAGATAATAAGCACAAAAAAATGAACAAATTTATCATAGATGATAAATATAACATTATTTACAGAAGGAAGTCACTAGAATTAAGAGGGGAAGGCCTCCTCTAGAAGATGGGATTTTAGCTGGAACTTGAAGGAAGTTAGGGAAGAAAGTAAAAAGCAGCAGGGAAATATTGCAGGTAGAGGAGACAGCCAGAGAAAATGTGTGAAGTAAAAAATGAACATCAAGGCCAGTGTCACTGAACCAAAGATAAAGTGGTAGAGAATAAGGTGTAAGAAGTCTGAAAAGGTAAGAGAAAACTTTGAAGAAGAAAGATTGGGAGGGGAGAGGGCGGGGCAGGGAGAATGAGGAAATCTTAAGAATTAAAGATGGCTCTGAAGTTGAAAACCTGATTAACTAGAAGAATGGTGTTATCCTCCCTTGATAGAAGTAAAGAAATTCAAAGGAGATTCAAGATGTAATATGAGTTCAATTTTGGACCTGAGTTTGAGATGTCTCTAGAATATTTACATATCAAGATGACTATTGGAAATGAGAAATGGAGCCAAAGAAAAAGATGAGGGCTACATATGTTAATCTGGGAGTCAACTGGATGGAGATAGTATATAAAATATTAACAAACTTTGCATGAAAGAATAAAAATGTAGTAATATCAAGTAAATATAAAGCAAGAAAGAAGAGAATAGGATTATCAGTTCTCAAATTTCATTAGATAGAAATAACTGTTAAAGTGGATATTGCATGACTATTACTAATATTGATTTAAAAGGATACAATTTTCAAATCGATGTTAGAAGGAATCTGGAAACACAGGCACAGTAATAAATTGTTGCATATAGGGTGATTTAGTGCAACCATTCTAGAAATCAATTTGAAATTATGCAAGTAGAGTGACTAAAACGTCCATACTATTTGACTTACAAACTCCATTGTTAGGAATATAGCCCAAAGAGATCATTGACAAAATGAAAGTTTTCATAGTCACCAAAATATTTATAGCAGCATGTGTATGTATGTATGTTTGTATGTGTGAGTTTGTACACATGTGCGTGAAAAGGAGGGTGGGGGTGTTTGCAAAGACATATATACCAAAAAACGCTCAGTGGGGAATGACTAAATAAATTATACTACCTGAATGTAATAGAATATTACCATGGTGTAAGAAATGATGAGAAGTGAAATAATAAGAGTCAAGAAACAATGTATGTATATGAAAAGAACAACCACAACATAATTTCAAAAAAAAAGAACTTTATAAAATTTGGCTCTAAAGGAGAGATATGAGAAGACACCTCACCCACGGGTGTGAAAAATGACATGTGAAATTAGATTTTTTTTCTATATGTCAATCAGTTTTTCTGATTTTTTCTTCTTTTTCTAGTAAAAAAAAATTCATTATAAGAGATGACTCAAGGGAGTGAGAGATACAAAGGGAAATATAGGAGATATTTTAAAAAGAGAAAAAATTTATTTTTTAAAAGGATACAATTCCAAATACTACTCCATTCTACTTCAGCATTTACCTTCTATTTGAAGCCTTTTGTGGTGCTCCTAAATTCCAGCCCCTAAATTCTTTCCCACTAAACTATCTAGTACTTAGGTATTTATTTTGGACACATTCATATATGTGGCAGTCAAGTGGCACCACGGATAGAATGGCAGGTCTGCAGTCAAGAAGACTCATCTTCCCGAGTACAAAAATTGCCTCAAAAACTTACTATCTGTGTGACTCTGGGCAGTTCCTCATCTGTAAAGTGAGCTGGAGATGCAAATGGTGAACCATTCCAGTATCTTTGCCAAGAAAACCCAAATTGGAGCCATGAACAGTCAGACATAATTGCAAAACAACTGAACAAAATTTAATTTATATGTGTAAATAATGTCCCTTCTAAAACTGTAAGTTCCTTTGAGTAAAAGGTCTGTTGCTTTTCTGTATTTTTCTCCCCAATATCTAGCACAATGTCTAGCACATAGTAGGTACAAATATACACTTATTTGATTGAGGGCATTTTTGAATGACTGACTTTATGAACTATTTTTACAGTGAGGTAAACAACAAAATGTTTCTTTTAAAGTAAGAAGTCAGGGAATTGAGGATTTATTAGTTATTTCCTCTCTTCAAAATGATTCTGTTATATCAAATAGCACTAGCTAAAGTGGTCAATGGAAAAAGAATGAACTTTTCTAATACAATTTCTTCTTGTGTGCAGAACATAAAGAAATCAACATAATATTTCTAATGTTAGTACTACTTCTCCTCTTTATCTGCAGGTTGCTTGGTTCATACCCAGTTGGAAGTAGAGCTTATTCAGACAGCACCGTATATGTTTCCCTTCAGAATTTTTTCCTTCATCTCAAGGAAAGTGCTTCTGCAAGACAAACAACTGTGAGAGTGACTGTGAACCCAGATGCATCCTTTCCAAAGGTCAGCAGCCCTAATACAAAACAGGAGAATCCTAGCTCTCTTCTAGAGGTCTCACTTTTCCAGACCACTTTTTCCTTTGAAAATAGTGGACTGGAGCTGACCTGAGCTACCCAAAACATAGTGCCCCCATGTAGTACCCCAAATGGTGTCTTTATATACTATTCAAAATACAGTGCCCATATTCATGATGGGATAAAGCAAACCATCTTGCCCTAGCTGTGCCATATCCTTTGTTACTGTTTATATCAATGTAGTAAGAAATTGATCCACAAGCCTCGCTCAGCCCTAATTATACCATGTTCTAAGACTGTTTCACCAAGTAAGGGGAGAGAGCTGTTTATTAAAGGCAAATCAGTAATGATTATAGACTTGTTGAGAACTAATCAGCTTGTCACAAAGCCTATTTGGCACCAAATAAAAATGTTTTTCTACTTCCTCATTAATTAATACACTATTAAAATGTCAAAAATAATTCCCTTGTCTTCTGATATGTGTTGCAAAGCATTCACATTTTACTTCATATGAACATTGATCAAAACACTACTGGCATATAGCTGTACTGGAGGGTGCTTTACAAACACATTCATGTTACCTCTTATTGTTCACTTAATTTTCTTTTCAATTTTCAAGTCATTAGTGACATTAATTAAAAACCAAAACACTTGGTAGCTCAGGAAACCTCTAAAAAAACAAATAAAGCATCTGTAGTTTGGAGACAATTTTCTCTGAACAATTTCAGTTTGATTTAATAAACATTTCCTAAACATGAGGCATAGGGCTCGTAACTGGAGAGAAGGAAAGGAAGAATGTGGAATACAAAGACTTTAAAATTAAACAACTCTGCCTCCCTCAAAGAGTTTTCTTTCTATTGAAAGAGCTCAAATTCATTCTACTAGAACTTTCAATGATGGCTAATCTCTGATAAAGGAGGAGAAAAATGTCCTGTCATCTTAAGAAAAAAGTAATCTTTTTGATTTAGACCTATAATTTCACCAGTATAAGAGTTCCAAAAGAAAAAGCTCCCTTGTGCTAATGTAAACGCATATTTGGTCTACAATTTCTTATCTCAGAAAGATGTCTGAGGCACTGAAAGATTAAATGACTTGTCCCAAAGAATGAGAGCTTGTATATGTTAAAGTCAGGTTGATCTCCATCTTCTCCTTCCAATTTCTAAATAGGATATAAAAAATATAAGCATTGATTTTGATGATAATCATGTTTATTTATTAAGTACAAACTGTGTGTTAGGCATTTTCAAAGCTTTTTCTTTTCTAATGCTTTTCTAAGCATTTTCTAAATATTACGTCACCTGATCCTCACAATAATTTTGAGAAGTAAATGATATTATGTAAAGAAAATGAAACAATTATTTAGTGAATTGTCCAAAATTACAAAGCTAGGAAATAGAATTGAACTTGAGTTTTTCCCTGACTTTAAATCTCATCACAAAAAATACTCTTTTCAACAATACAATGTTGTACAAATTCTTTGATTCCCATTTTACATATGAGGAATAACCAGAAAATAATTGCTTGTTAATTGACTGTGGTACAAATACCAAAATATATCCTCCCAAAAATTTACTGGAATAACAACATTTATCTTCCAGGACTAGAGGATAAGTGGGGAAATTATAAGAATATACTGAATGTATGGAGCAATTCATGCACATTTATATCTGTAAGTTATATTTTTAAAAATTCTTTCTTTCACTAAACAATGGCAAGCATCCTAGAACAAGATAACTTTGTACAATCTTTCAAGAGTCATAAAAATTATCGTGGTAGATGATAGAATTTAAAGCTAGAAAGAGAATTTTTAAAAGCATCAAGTTCATCCTTCTTATTTTATGATTTTTAATACAATCTCTTATTTTTTCTAGTTACACATTGTAAAAGATTAGACAAAAGTCAATCATCAATCGATCTATTAACAAGAGAAAAGTATAGTTCCTTTTCTTTACTTTTGGACAAAGACTTGCCATATCAATTCATCTTAGTGCATCATTTTCATGTTATATTTATTTTCATTGTTGTAGTCGAATGTATTGCTCCCTTAGTTTCATTATTTGAATCATACATCAGTTCATACAAAGTTGTTAACCTGAGTTATTAGGAAAATGTTGATGCTCTCAAAACAAATAAGATTCTTAGGGTTAAGTATAAAGGGAAGAAGTCCACTTTCATCATTCTTTTAGTCTTTATTCCCATAGAGTTTGTATATTCACCATATACAATTTGTTTAATTAGATTGGTAGTTACTCAAGGATAGGGATTATATCTTCTAACTTAGATTTTTCACCTTTTCTAAGATATAGATTTGTTTTCAAGAGATAATCATCAAATATTTACTGTCTATAATGAGTGTTAAAGTGCACAGAATGATGAATACATAAATATAATAAAATACAGAACTGGTAATCATAATTGTGAATATAAATGAGATGAATATTCCCCCAAAATGGAAGAAAGTAGTAGAGTGGATTAAAAAAAGAATCCTACAATATGTCAGTTACAAGAAACACATTTGACACACAGACACATACAAATTAAAAGTTAAAGGCTGGAACAGAATTTATTATGATTCAATGGAAGAAAAAAAATCAGGGATAGAAATTCTGATCTCAGATAAAACAAAAGTAAAAATAGATCTTATTAATAGAGATAAAAAGGCAAGATACATATTGATAAAGGATACATACCGTAAATAATGAAGTAACAATATGGATGTACCAAGTTGTAGAGCAGGCAAATTCCTAGAGAATATTTTAAGCAAGTTGCAGGAAGAAATATTCAGCAAAACTATTCTAGTGGAAGACTTCAACCTTCTCCTCTCAGATTCACACAAATCTAATCACAAAATAAATAAGAAAGAAACTAGGGAGATTAACAGGATCTTAGAAAAACTAGATATGATAAACTTCTAAAGAAAAGTGAATAGGAATAGAAAAGAATATGCCTTTTTCTCAGCACTACATGTCACCCACACAAAAACTGACCATGTTTTAGGGACTAAAAACCTCACAATCAAATACACAAAGGCAGAAATTATAAATGCTTCTTTTTCAGACCACAGTGCATTAAAAATTATATTCAATAAAGGGCCAGGGAAAGATATACTAAAAACCAATTGGAAATTAAATAATCTAATTCTAAATAATGAGTGGTTCCACCAACAAATCACAGAAACAATCCATAATTTCATCCAAGAAAATGACAAAAATGAGACAACATACATAGGTTTTGTCTTATGGAATGCAACCAAAGGAGTTCTTAGGTATCATTTTATATCTCTAAATAACTGCATAAATAAAATAGAGAAAGAGGAGATCAATGAATTAGGCATGCAATTTAAAAAACCAGAAAAAGAACAAATTAAAAGCCCCCAATTAAATACCAAATTAGAAATTTTGAAACTCAAAGGAGAGATTAATAAAATAGAGACTAAGAAAACTATTGGAACTAATAAACAAAACTATGAGTTGGTTTTATGAAAAAATTAACAAAATAGATAAGTATCTGATTAATTTTATCAGAAAAAGGAAAGAAAAAAAATCACCAGAATTAAAAAAGAAAGAGGTGAACTCACCAGAAATGAAAAAGAAATTAAAGCATAACTAGGAGATATTTTGCCCAACTCTGTAGCAGGAAGTCTGATAATCTAACTGAAATGGATGAATATTTACAAAAATATAAATAATTCAGGTTTACAGAAAAGGAAATGAAATACTTAAGTAGTTCCATTTTAGAAAAAGAAATTGAACAAGTCATTAATGAACTCCCTAGAAAAAAAATTTCCAGAGCCAGATGGATTCACAATTGAATTCTACCAAACATTTAAAGAACAATTAATTTCAATACTATGTAAACTATTTACAAAAATTAGTAAAGAAGGAGTCCTGCCAAATTCCTTGTATGATACAAATGGTACTGATACCTAAATCAGGAGGGGCCAAAGCAGAGAAAGCAAATTACAGACCAATCTCTGAAATGAATATTGATGTAAAATTTTTAAATAAAATAGTAGCAAAATAATTACAGCAATTTATTGGCATAATAATACACTATGATAAGTAGAATTTATACCAGGAATGCAGAGCTAATTCAATACCAGGGAAACTATTATCATAATCAACCATATCAATAAAAAACCATCAGAAATTGTGTAATAATCTCAATAGATGCAAATAAACTTTTGGCAAAATATAACACCCATTCCTATTAAAAAAACACTAAAGACCATAGGGATAAAGGGAGTTTTCCTTAAAATAATAAGCAGTTATCTATTTAAAAACTATAACAACCATCATTAGCATCTGGACTATTATAACATTATACTAGAAATGTTGGTTTTAGCAATAAGAAAAGAAAAAGAAATTAAAGGGATTAAAAGAGGCAATGAGAAAAGAAAACTATCACTTTTAGCAGATGATATGATGATATACTTAGAGAATCTTAGAAAATCATCCAAAACCCTACTGGAAATAATTCACAGCTTTAACGAAGTTGCAGAATATAAAATAAATTCACATAAATCATCAGCATTTCTATATGTTACTGACAATGCCCATCAGCAACAGAGAAAGAGAAGTTACATTTAAAATTACTATAGACAAAATAAAATATTTAGGGGTCTACCTGACAAGACAAGCCCAAGAATTATAAGAACACAATTACAAAACACTTCTCACACAAATAAAAAAAAGATCTAAACTATTGGGAAAAATCAATTATTATGGCTAAGCCAAGCTAATATAATAAAAATGACAATTCTACTTAGGTTAGTCTACTTGCTCAGTGCCATACCAATTAAACTGCCAAAACATTATTTTATAGAACTTGAAAAATTATAACAAAATTCATCTGAAAGAACAAAAGGTCAAGAATGTCAAGGGAATTAATGAAAAAAAGATACAAAGGAAGGTGGCTGAGCAGTACCAAACATAAAACTATTTTATGACGCAACAATAATTAAAACCATTTGGTACTAGCTAAAAATATAGTGGTGGATCATTGGAATAGATTAGATACACATGACACAATAAGCAAGGCCTAAAGAAATCTAGTATTTGATAAATCCCCAAACTTAAGCTTCTGGATAAGAACTCATTATTTGACAAAAATATTGAGAAAACTGGAAAATAATCAGAAAATCAGCATAGACCTACATCACTCCCCATACCAAAATAAGATCAAAATGGATACATAATTTAGACATAAAGGATGATCCCATAAACAAATTAGGAAAACAAGGGACAATTTACCTATCAGGTCTTTAGAGAAGGGAGGAATTTATGACCAAAGAAGAACTAGAGAACATTATAAAAAGCAAAATGAGTAACTTTGATTATATTAAATTAAAAGGTTTTTGCACAAACAAAAACAACAGGCAAGATTAAAAGGAAAGTACAAAGCCAAGAAAAAATCTTTACAGATAGTATTTCTGATAAAGATCCCATTTCTAAAATTTATAAGATGACATATCATTCCCCAATTGATAATAGTCAAAGGATATGAACAGACAATTTTCATATGATGAAATTAAAGCCATTTATAGTTAAATGAAAAAAAAAATACTCTAAATCACTATTAATTAGAGAAATTCAAATTAAAACAATTCTGAGGTACCACCTCACACCTCTCACATTGGCTAATATGACAGGAAAGGATAATGAGAAATGTTAGAGGGGAAAAGTCCAACTATTCTGGAGAGCAATCTGGAACTATACCCAAAGGGCCATAAAATTGTGCATACCCTTTGACTCAGCAATGCCATTAATGGGTCTGTATCCCAAGGAAATTATAAAGAAGGGAAAAGGACTCACATGTACAAAAATGTTTGTAGCAGTCCTTTTTGTGGTAGCAAAGAATATCAAAAGATCAATTATCAAAGGTCTAAATGGTTCAGTGACCCAAAACAATCCAACAGCTTATGAACAGAAAATGCCATCTGCATCCAGAAAAACATGTAAAGAGAATGAATGTAAATTGATACATTCTATGTTCACTTCTTTTTTTTGTTTTTTTTAATCTTTCCCATCGTTTTTCCCTTTTGCTCTGATTGTTCTCTCCCAACATAAAGCAATGTGTATTTAAAAAAAATAATGAACTTACTAAAATTAAAAAAAGAAAATATTATTACAATGAAAAAGGTGTGGTAGGAAGCCAAATCAACAAATATTTACTAAGTGTTTACTATGTACCAAGCATTATGCTAAGTGCTCAGTATATAAAGATAGGCAAAATTCAAAATAAAACAGTTCCTTTTCTTAAGAAACTCAACAGTCTAATGGGGAAAATAATATACATATAACTCTGTCTAAAGATATATTTACAGATAATTTCAGGGCAGCTAGGTGACACAGTGGATAGAGCACTGGGCTTGAAATCAGGATGTCTTATCTTTATGAGGTCAGATCAGGCCTCTAACACTGACCAGAAAAATGATCCTAGGCAAATCACTTATCTCTGCCTCAGTTACTTAGCTATAAAATTAGGGTAGAAGAAAATGAAAAACTACTCCAGTATCTTTGCTAAGGAAAAAAAAAAACTTTCAAGATGAAAACCCCACAAAGAATTAGACATGACTAAAATGATTCAACAATAATAGATAATCTCAGAAGATGGGATTTTTATCTGTGAACCGAAAGAATCAAAGAAATTCAAATGGTAAAAATGAGAAGAGAAAAAATGTCATGTATAGCCAATGAAAATGTAGTCAAAAGATGGAAGCTCTTGTGCAAGGAAGAGCAAAGACAGTGTCATTTGTCATAGAAGCTAAATTCAAAGGGAAGTAAAGTGTAGGGACTGGAGGTAGTTATGAATCAGGTTATTAAGAGATTTAGAGTTATTTGATCCTGAAAATGATAAGGAATCACTAGAATCTATTGAATGTGGATTGGAGATGGTATAATCAGATTCTTTTTTTAAGATAATTTTATTACATTTTAAGTTCCAAATTCTCTTCCTCAATCCCTTCTCTCTCTACACTGGAGAAGTCCACCATGAAATATATATATATTTAAAACCATACTATGCATACTTCTATTTATCAGTTCTCGGGAGGCAAATGGCATCTTCCTCAACAGGTCCTTTGTAGTTGGAGTACTTCTAATAGAATAACTTAATTATTCGTTGTTTTTTTCTTTAAACAATATTGCTATTATTGTATGCAACATTCTCTCGATTTTGCTCTTTTCACTCTTAATTATTTCTTGCAAATTTTTCCATTTCTTTTTTCTAAAATCAACCTGGTCATCATTTCTTACAGCACAATAGTATTCCAAGATTCTCTCTTTAAAATCATTTTGGCAGCTGAGTAAAGGACAGACTAGAGAGGGGAAAGACTCAAATTAGGGAAACTCACCAGAAAGTCATTGCAATAGTTCAGGGATGAGGTAATTGATGGGGCATTGTACCAGGACAATGAGCATGTTAGAGGAGAAAAGGGGGCACATAAAAGATGCTGTATAGGTAGAGTTGAGAGGATTTGATAAGTTATTGGATATGAGAAGAGGAGAAAGAGATCAAAGTGTCAAGGGTAACACTCAAGTTGCAAGGGAGGGTGATTTGAAAGAAGTTGGTATAATTGAAAGTAATAGGGAAGTCAGGAAGAGGTGAGAGTTTAGGGAAGGGTTGCTGACCCAATTTTAGTGAGTTTTTCTCTGTGGTTGCAATTATGCCTTTCTGAAATCACAAAAGGGACCCAAAAAAATCACATAGCTATTCATCAAGCCAGAATCAGAGAAAAAGACATTCTGGGTTGTTCCATTCAAAAGATAAAAATGATTATGATTTTATTTGTTTTATTTCTTCTCAAAATCCTAGAGTAATGATAAGAATAAACTAAAGAATAAACTAGAATAACACAAAAGAAGGCCAATCCCAAGTATGACTCAAAAAACTACAGGCCTTGATCAAAGTAAAGAAAAAAAATCTGCCACACTAATCTCTAAAGGCAGTCTTGCAAAGGCATGTAACATTTATTTCTCCATAAATATTCAAAGCAAGGTTAGTCAACCACAGTCAGGGCCATTTTTCAGACTCAACTCTAAAACTCAAGGACAAGTAGGTGAGACCACTTTAAAAAATGAAAAAATTTTGGCCAGATCACCAAACCAGAAATGGACTGGATAAAAATCTTTCAGTCCCAGATATAATAAAGCTTTTATTTGTACATTGCTTCAAGATCAAGTCCCTTATATTAACTTCAGAGCAAAACTGATCTTACCTCATCAGAATTAGAGTAAATTTTCCATTTCTACTTTCACAGGGATCTCTGTAAACAAGCAGTATTCAGATTCTAACTTTAAAAAACAACATCAAAAGGAACATATTAATGGAAGCATGGAAACATGGTTAATTGTGTCCTTTTGCTTCACAGGAAATCAAAGAAAAGCTTAAATATAATTTCAAATTGGCATAAAACATATTTCTATTTGGAATGTTGAGTAAATCCAACTCCTCCAACACAATCTCACCACCCTCTAGTTTCCCCATGCTCTTATCTACAAAATAGTTGCTAAAATCTTGTATAAACAATTAAGAGAGATTCTTTGTGATACCTAAATTCTTCTATAGCAAGAATTTTTTTAACTTTGTGTCCATGAATTTTTTTGTCTAAAACTGTATTTTAATACAATTGGGTTTTTGTAATCCTCTATATTATTTTATGCATTCTCATAGAAATTCTCATAGAAAATATTCTTCTGAGAAGGGTTCTGTTGGTTTTACCACACACAAAGAAGTTAAGAAATGCAGTTCTATGCTAATAGATTAGCGTTTAAAAGGGGTGTTTAGGTCACCTTCTCAGGCAAAAAGGATTCTAATGAACTAGTATTTTCTAACACTTTGACTGAATGGACATTATTGTTGTTTGTCCTTGAATGGGCATTTACATGTTTGCCATCTCCTTGTGATTTTTTTTAAGTTTAAAAAAAATTGAAAGACGAGGGTTGTTAATATATAATATGGCTTTTACTATAATTTTTCCTTGAGAGGAAGTAAATAATTACAGAATGAAATCAAGCTACTAAGTATTTTTAAGAGCCTATTATGTGTGAAACTCTGGACTAAGCACTAGCAAAACAAAGAAAGGCAAAAAAAAAATCATCTCAAGGAATGCGCAGTCTAATGGGGGGATCATACAAATATGTATATATGAAATTTATGTACAAACAAGATGCAGATGGGATAAATCTGAGATAATCTTAGAGGGGATGGCACTAAGATTAAAGAGGATTAATAAAGACTTCTTTCAGAAAGTGGGATTTAAAGGAAACCAGGGAAGTTAGGAATCTGGCATAAGGAGGGAGAATATTCCAGGCATGGCAAACAGTCAATAAAAATATACAATCAAAAAAGGCAATTTCTTGTGCAAGAAAAAGCAAAAAGGATAGTGCCCTTGGATCACAGAGTATACAGAGAGGAGAAAGGTATAAAGAAACTGAAAATGAAGAAAAGGGCCAGGTTATGGAAAGAATTAAAAGCCAAATAGAGGGTTTTGTATTAGATCCTCTCATATAATTGAATGTGAGGAGGGGAGAAGAGGAGGGTGGTATGATTAGACTTATACTTAAAGAAGACTAATTTGATAGCTGAGAAGAGAATAGACTTAAAGCAGAGAGTAGACTAAGGGGAGTAGGAAGAGACTCTAAGTCAGGAAGGCTAACCATGAGGCGATTGCAATAATCCAGATGATAGTGGTAGTCCCAGAAGAGAGGAAGATACATAAAAGAAAGATGCTGTGAAGCTAAAATTGGCAAAATGTGGCAACTAATTGGATCTGGATGATGAAAGAGTTAAGAGAAAGTCACCTAAGCCTAAGTGACTAGGAGGATGGTAAAACCCTAGACAGGAATAGGATAGAGGGGGGTGTTTGAGGAGAAAGATAATGAATTCCATTTTGGACATGTTTTATTAAAAAGGCCTATAGGACTTTTAATTCAAATATCCAATCAATAGTTGAAATGCAAGACTAGAGGTCAGGAAAGAGCTTGTTGCCAAACATTGCCAAACAAAGACCTGAGAGTCAACTGCATAGAAATGATAATTGAATTCCTGGGAATTGAGGAGATCGCCAAGTGGATAATAGAGAGAAAAAAGAGAAAAGGCCCAGAATAGAGCATTTAAGGATTCCCACTACCACAACCATCAAAGAATTAGCAATGGTATCTGGAGGAAGACCCATTAAAAGATATAGAGAAGGACTGGTCAGAGAGGCAGCAGGAGAATCATGAAAGGGCAGTGTCAAAAGAACTTAAAGAGAAAAGAGGGCCAAGGGAAAGAGTGAGTGGCAAATGTCAAAGGCCATAAAGAGGTCAAAAAGAATGAAGACTGAGAAAGAGCTATTAGATTTAACAATTAAGAGATCATTGGTAGCTTTGGAGAGAGCAGTTTCAGTTGAATGATGAAAGCAAACTCTAGCATTCAACAACAGAAAAACTGTTTTGTTCAACAACAAAACTAGTGATGCATTGAAATACCTGATGGTCTCTTTAGCACAAAATGGAAATTTTCCTTGGAGTCAGATTACCTGGCTAAAGTTCTTGTCTTTGCAAACTACATGAGTTTGGACAGGTCATATATATTTCTCTGCACCTTAATTTCCCATCTGTCAACTGGAGATGATAATTCTTATTTTCATTTACATCACAGGATTGTTGAAGAGATGTTGCTGTAATGTGGTGTTCTTTTTCTTGTTTAAAATGATATAAAAATGGTTCTTCCTGGTTCCAAGAGCTCCCTCCGAATGTCTCCAAATCCAAAGGTTTGTCCTTCAGTCCTCCAGCCAGCCAAGTGGAAAATGGAATGGATCTCTCGCTTGCCTCAGAGAGAGGGCTTCTGGCTCTCAATCTCCAATATAGCCCGGTTAGCTTAGAGGTCTCTCTCTCTCCTTGGTTCTAAGAGCTCTTGCAGCTTTGTTCTTTGCTTCTGCCTCTGCTTTCTTCAGTCTTCAATCCAGCTCCACTCTTCATGTAGTTCCGCTGAAATCTGTCCAAGAGCCTCTGTCTGTTTCTTTTATATGAGAGAGAGGAATTGTGGGATACCAGAGAGAGGGATTATGGGTTTTCTCCCATAGTGCTCTCTGGCCCTTGAAGCTTCAAGGGAGGTGTGAATTCACAAAATTACACAGTTAACTTTGTGAATCTCTCATACTTGTGAACCCCAATGAGTAAAGGTGTAAACACAAGCATTGTTTCAATTAGTTCTACTTATTCCTTGTTTCAGGTCCTGGCCCAAAACATCTTCTTGTAAGATCAGATCAATAATCTATCAACTCTAATGAGTTAGCAGTTTGTAAAGATTCCAACTCTGTGAGAGTCTTATAACAATAAAATGGGTAGAGTCAAGATGGCAGAGAGTAGACAGGTCTTTGCTGAGTTCTTCCTGGCTTCCCTCAGAATCAACACCAGATTAAGCCTCTGAACAGATTTTGGAGTGACTGAACCCACAAATATTTGGAGTATAACCAGTTTCTAGCAGAATATATGTTGGAAGGATTCCAGAAAAGGTCTATCTCATTTGGCAGAGGGGAATGTGGCCCAGCAGTGAAGGGAGGCTCACAGCAGAGAGATGACTCAGGCAAGGAATCTAGTGGGAGACTCTTAGCCAAAATAGCATTAATTACTCTGTCCTGGTTCAGAAACCAGTGGATTAGCAGACTAGCTGTGAGACGTCTAATGTAACTACAGAAGGCAAATAGTGAACCTCTGAACCCCAGCATAATAAGTGGGACTTGACCAGGCCCATCCAGCACAGGAAGGAAACAGGAAGCACCAGGCCCGGGGAAGGGTAAAATCCCTGTTGCCCTGTAGAGGAAGCTTGGGATAATCTCCCCTTTACTATAAGAGCAGACCTCAACCTTTAAAAATAAACAATAAAGAGCTCAGAACACAGAGAGCTATTATGAAAAACCTGTCCCAAATCTAGAGGATGCAATGGCAAAACAAATTCAAATAAAGTCTCAAAGGGTGATGTGAATGAGAACTTTGCAGCAAAGTTTGGATAAGGGAACACAGAAATTGTCTGAAGAAAACCAATTGCTTAAAAAAATACAATTGATAAAATGGAAAAAAAATATACTAAAGAAAACAATTCCTTGAAAAACATAATTGGTGAAATGAAAAAAGAGAACTCTAAAAAATAGATGACATCTCAACACTATTCTGTTTTCTTAGTGCAAGGTTTTCTGCCCCAGACTTTAGGGGTGTTTATGTACACTAGTATTATTTCATATTCACAAGGGACACTTTAAATGGTGAAGGTCTTCCATAATGTCTAATCAGACAATTAGAACAAGCTCAGAATGTGTCTTTTTCTCAAAAACCATAGCATTTTACAAGTTCATTTGCATAATAAGACATTAATGACTGCAGAACTCCCAAAGGAAGGCAACATTCTCACTAATAGATAAATCTTGTTATTCTTTTGCCAAAAGGGATCTCAGGCTTCTATGAATTTTCCTCAGTGGTCTTTAGTGTTAACAAATAGGACAGCATTTCATTCATTCATTCCCAAATACCAACCATATTTCCCACTAGCCTGATAATATTTGCTACAAATATCAGCTTCTTTATACTTCCACTGTTTTTAAGAGCACACTAAAGTTTTGACTTTGATATTCTATAGTTTAAAATGGAAATTGGTGAGTCAACAAATATTTCTTAAGTGTATATTATATGCCAAAAGCATTATGCCAAGAAGTTATAAACACAAAAATAAAGCAATTCATACCCTTAAGGAGTTTACAATCTATCACCAAAATAAAAAGGCATCTCTCCTTTAATAAAATAAAGTAGATGTCCAGAAGGCTAAATAAGAGGAAATGTACTTCAATGTCATAATCCCCAGAGAATCAAAAAGGATGTGATATAGGCACCCACTGTTTTTTGTAATTAAATTAACTGATGCTTTGTGTTTAATGAGGATTTTTGCATAACAGCTACAAATTGTTGAAAAATCTTAATTTCTTTTGAATTAAATTGCATGTTTTCCTTTTGTGGAGTTGGTACCTATCTTAAATGTCTCAAAAACCAAGCATTTACAATTTGTCTATTCCTAACATTTTAAAGTTAATGTAAAGCTCACTTTGTCCAAAAATAAATAAATTCCTTCAAACCTACTAATCTTTGCATAGTGCAATGTCTCTCTTAGATCATATAACTATCACAATGATTCTTATTGTAGTTGATTGATATAGTGCTTTATTTCATTGTATCTTAACCAAAATAGATAATGTAGTTACAGATTGCTAATAATTGAACTCATCGATGATAAAGTAAGCAGAGAGAACAATAGTGGTACATTTGGAAAAATACATGAGCATTTCTGTCAGGCATTCATATATCAACATAAATGACCTGCAATGACATTAGTATGAAAGTTTCTTCCACTAACATGAATCCAGCAGTCTATGACTTCAAAGATAAGTACTGAGACATTTCCAGAGACTCGTAGACCTTCAGTCTTTTACCTATAGTCAAACAACTAGCTTCCTAGTTGTTTAAGTATACAAAAATCTGTTTCCTATTTCTTTGCCTTTGCACATGTTGTCCTTAATCTCCAAAACCTCTCTGTCTTTACTTTTGATTCTTGTGACATTCAGATACATTTAACCCTTAGCTCAAGTGTTCTCCAAGAAACTTCTCGTTCCCCTCCCCCAGCTATCATAGTTTCAATATTTCTTCTATCTCCCTCTTTGCCCCTCCCCTTCTTCTAGCACTTTAAGGACAAGAGCTATTTAATTTAATTTAATTTTGTAACTGTCTGATCATAGTAGATGATTAATGAATGCTTGAACTAAATTGAATTGAGCCATATTAACCCATGTCTTCCTGACTTCATGTCTAGTAATCTATGTACTATATGCCAGCTTCTTAAACTGGGGGTCACTACGTTATATGGGGTCTTATAACTGAATGTGAGGCTTGTAAAATTATGTTTATCAATGAATGTTTGATTTATATACCTATGTAATATACCTATACACCTGGAACCATGTAAAAATTTCTCCAGCACAAGCATTCTCCAATTGATAAATGGTCAAAGGATATGAACAGACAATTTTCAGAGGATGAAATTGAAACTATTACCACTCATATGAAAGAGTGTTCCAAATCATTATTGATCAGAGAAATGCAAATTAAGACAACTCTGAGATACCACTACACACCTGTCAGATTGGCTAAGATGACAGGAAAAAATAATGATGAATGTTGGAGGGGATGCGGGAAAACTGGGACACTGATGCATTGTTGCTGGAGTTGTGAACGAATCCAACCATTCTGGAGAGCAATCTGGAATTATGCTCAAAAAATTATCAAACTGTGCATACCCTTTGATCCAGCAGTGTTTCTATTGGGCTTATATCCCAAAGAAATACTAAAGAAGGGAAAGGGACCTGTATGTGCCAAAATGTTTGTAGCAGCTCTGTTTGTAGTAGCTAGAAACTGGAAAATGAATGGATGCCCATCAATTGGAGAATGGCTGGGTAAATTGTGGTATATGAATGTTATGGAATATTATTGTTCTGTAAGGAATGACCAGCAGGATGAATACAAAGAGGACTGGCGAGACTTACATGAACTGATGCTAAGTGAAATGAGCAGAACCAGGAGATCATTATACACTTCGACAACGATATTGTATGAGGACATATTTTGATGGAAGTGGATTTCTTTGACAAAGAGACCTGAGTTTCAACTGATAAATGACGGACAAAAGCAGCTACACCCAAAGAAAGAACACTGGGAAACGAATGTGAACTATCTGCATTTTTGTTTTTCTTCCCGGGTTATTTATACCATCTGAATCCAATTCTCCCAATGCAACAAGAGAACTGTTCGGTTCTGCAAACATATATTGTATCTAGGATATACTGCAACATATCCAATATATAAAGGACTGCTTGCCATCTAGGGGAGGGGGTGGAGGGAGGGAGGGAAAAAAAAATCGGAACAGAAACAAGTGTCAATATAAAGTAATTATTAAATAAAAATTAAAAAAATAAAAATAAAATAAAATAAAATAAAATAAAAAGGAAAATTGAAGCTAGCTCTTTCTATAAAATAAAAAAAAAATTTCTCCAGCAATAGTCGCTAGTGGGAAAAGTTTAAGAAATCTTGCATTATTACCATAGGGGAACTTTTGCTTTTAAATATGGAATGAAACTCTTCTGGATCTGAGAAGGCTAAACTAATCATAAATCTTCCATTAACTGGATAATTTAAGAATAGAAAGGGTCTACTAATGATGCACACTGGTTATAATGTAATAATGCAAACTGCTGTTATAATTATTTATCTCCATCCTTTATCCCACTCCCCTGTGGCTAATCCATGGATATCTGCATACATTTAGCAGATGTGAGGAAATAATTATTATTAGGTCACATTGCAGATTGAATATGAATTGAATGACTTCCAATTGTAGATTAACTGTTACTTACCCAGAGTGCAGACCCGGAGGCCTACTATTCTTTTTCTTCAAGTTATTTTAAATAAATAGCTATTATTCATATTCTTTCTCTCTCTCTCACTATAAAGGGTTTCTTCTAACATTCTCATGTGTGACTGTCTTATTCTCTTCCTTGTATTCTATATTTCCCATCATCCACATATTAAAGCATATCATTAATCCAGGAAAATGTATATAAATGCTAGCTGTTATTGTGATAGTACTGATCAATCAAATATCCCTTGGCTCAAGGACTATCAAAAAGTTGGAATAAAATAGAAAATGTTGAATGAAATGAAGAAAAGTCAGATATGTTCAGGACCAGTTATAGATATAAAGTGCTTTTAGAGCCTCCCCTACTCACTGATTTATGCAATTCCTTTAACAAATGACAAAATTAAATAATCTCACCACTAATAAAAATTTACATTTATATAGTACAATATTTCAAAAACATTTTCCTTAATACAACTAAGGTAAGTAGAACTATTATTATTATCCCTAAAGCAGCAGAGCATCTGAATCAAAAAAGAGAAGTGGTTCAATATTAGAAGCAGATATGATTTTTATCAATAGAAATGACATTAAATAAGAAGCATTTCCATCTACTTGGCTTAAGGATTGTATGTCTTTTCCGCATGTCTTGCAGCTGTAGCCTCTAGTGTATGTGTCATCTGTCTCCTTAAAATATGAGCTCCTTGAAAACAGAGATTGTTTGATGGACAGAAGCAGCTACACCCAACGAAAGAAGACTGGGAAATGAATGTAAACTGCTTGCATTTTTGTTTTTCTTCCCGGGTTATTTATACCTTCTGAATCCAATTCTCCCTGTGCAACAAGAGAACTGTTTGGTTCTGCAAACATATATTGTATCTAGGATATACTGTAACCTATTTAACATGTACAGGACTACTTGCCATCTGGGGGAGGGGGTGGAGGGAGGGAGGGGAAAAATCGGAACAGAAGTGAGTGCAAGGGATAATGTTGTAAAAAATTACCCAGGCATGGGTTCTGTCAATAAAAAGTTATAATTATGAAAAAAAGAAAAAAAAAAGGAAAAGAAAAAAGAAAGCAGAGATTGTTCCTGCTTTTCTATTTATATCTCCAGGGCTTAGTCCAGTGCTTCGCACATAAGTAAGCTTAATAAATGTTTTGTCATTCATTTGCATGAGCAAAATTTGGACTATTCTTGATATTTGGTTTTAAAAAACTGCTTTTTCAATTATTTGTGTGAATGACATTTATACACCCGGGGTGAACATACATACCTCATACCTTCATTCCTATAACAGTGAAAGAAATCTACAAATTAGGTAATTTTTCTTTAAGAAAAAAAAAAAGCCAAGCCCAGTCACCTTAACCCCGCAACGACCTTTCTATTTGCAGTTACCCTCAGTTCATCAGTTCATCGCAGTGAGCTTTTTGCCAAGATGTGGTTCGAAATTCTGCCGGCAATGGCCGTTATGAGCGTATTTCTGACAGTCCCGGGAATTAGCACCTCTATCATCCAAAAGTACACCAATGGGGGCAAGGAAAAGAGAATTGCCCGTAATCGATACCAGTGGAGTTTAATGGAGAGGGACAGGAGGCTCTCTGGATTCGACCGTTATTATGAATCTAAGGGGCTGGAGGCAATAAAGATGGACGAATAAGCGGACGTTTGATGGCTACTATATTTGTGATTGCTGTATGCTTATTCAGTATCTTGTCTGGTGCCTCTTCAAGACAAATAAAACAAATAAAAGGTATTCTGATGGAACAATGACAAAGTTATAGTCCTGATTTTTTTCTGGGTTTGGGACAGTGAAAATTGTGCACAAAACCAAATTATTCTGGTTTATTTATGTGTTGAATATCCAGGATATCTGTTTGGGCTGGCCAGGGAGGGAAAAAAATCTGTAACAATGAAGAGGACAATCCGGCACTGAAAAATAAATGGAAGTCACTTTAATGTTTTATCGATATCAGAAGCTTATGTAGAAAAACTACCCAGATGATTGCACTTTTTTATATATCCTTCAGATAGTTTATATGGTGTTGATAAAGACTAGAACCGAGGAAAATCATTGAAACTTAAGTTTCCTAAGATGTTCCCAAGATCATTTTGGAAGGTTTGTTCCTTGAGAAGGAGGCTTGCAAATCAGAAATAAGCTATACACCAAAATCATTCCAAATGGAATAACTACCTTTTATAGCTGGGGTGGGTGTACAGGAGAAAGAACTGTGCTAAAAGATTAAATTCCAATTAGAAGGACCCCTACAGATATTATCCCTAAGTCTTACTTGTCTTGATTTTATTTATTCTCACTTTTCTTTCCTAAATTCACTGCACTGCACTGCACTGCACTTTCTTCATTTTTTAAAAGAAGATATCATTTGTGATCTAAGGTCTTCAGTGTTCTATTTACAAACTATTTGGTTTTCATTTTTAGCAACAGTCTATAATTGTCATATCATAATTTTACTTGGTATTGACATTATCAAGTCTGATATTGTCAATAGTTGAAACCTTCTGGGTAATGATACAGAATGTTTACCAGCAAGTCAAAGGTTCACAGGGGACCTTGGGATCACATTGTAATGTAACCATAAAAGCAACGCTTAAAAATATAAAGAATTAAATTTCCAAATTTCTTCACAATTCAAGTGTGAATGATCACAGGAGAAAGAATTTAGAATTGCTGTAAATTTGAGAACTACCAAATGACAGCAAATTAGAAAAAATAAAGGATGGAATTCAGGTTTTTAAGTGGTTGTCATTATACAAATACTCAAGGAAGTTTTTCTGAAGGCCTAATGACTCTTAATTTTCAACATTATACTCCTTTGTTTCTACTCTTAACTCAGGACCACAATTTTTCAAACAGAAAATCAACTAAGCTACAAAAGATGCTTTTGACTGTGATATTAACCTTACAAAAAAAAGGCAGAAAAGTGACATTATTTTTATTCACACAGCTTTATTAGTGAAAAAGTGCTGGCCCAGTTTTTTCAAAGTGATCAACAACAAACAGGAGAAGATCAGTAGAAAGGACAGACTAAATGGCTAACTATTGGCAAAGCTTTGTATAAACAGTTAAATTGTATACAGCTTTTAGGAAGGGAGAGGAGAGGAACAAAAATGTCTGCCATAAGACTCAGATATTTTATGAAATAGTAAATAACACTAAAAAGAGAAAATAAAAGATAATCAGAAAGTGCCCATTCAAACATTTTTCTATGCTTACTTTTCACTCAACATTTTCTTTTGATTCAGTAAGGAAAAATAGAATGACAGATCCATTCTGAAATTTTCTCCAGGTTAAAAAAAAAAGAGGCCTTTTTTCCTTCTTTCTTTCCTTCTTCCTTCCTTTTCCCCTCCTTTCCTTCCTTCCTTCTTTTCTTCCTTTCCTTCCTTCCTTCCTTTCTTCCTTTCCTATCTCCTTTTCCCTTTCCCCCTCTCAATTCACATCTTCCCTTAAAGGTTGAGGAGAGTGGGAAAATGTTCTTCTATCCCTTATAGAGAGCAGACAAACAGGTAGGTGATAAAATTAATACTTACTTCATGCCAGAAGATGTGCTAAGTTCTCACTGTGATTTACACTATGGGCTGATTATTTCTTAGGTTATTCTCTAACTTGGTTTTGGGTTGAATTTAGGACAGAAATGCATAGCAAACTTTTTTTTTAACTTAAATCAGAGAAGGCCTGAAATATGTTGAATAAAATACTTTAAAAAACATAATTGTCCAAATCGAAAAAGAGATAAAAAAATTCACTGAAGAAAATAATTCCTTAAACATTAGAATTGGGACAAGTATAAACTAATGACTTTATGAGACATCAAAAAAAACAGCAAAACAAAGTAAAGAAAATGACTTAGGCAGGGAAGGTAATAAGCAAGCAAAAGAGCTCTCTCAATATATAGATAATTTGTAAAGAATGTGGCTCTGGAGAACCTGAATTCAAAGCTCACCATTGATATTTACTACTTGTATGAAATTGTTTAATCTCCCTGGTTCTCATTTCTTCATAAGTAAATGAGAGTATTGAAAAAAATGTTTACCTAAGTTCTATATGATCAAACACTCTATGTATCACTAAATTTTACAAAATCACTAGTTTCAACATTGCCTTTCCCCCACATCAATCCTGACCCCAAACTAGAAGGGAGTGATTGTCCTTTCTGCATTTGTATCCTCAGAGCCTATCTTGAGAATTTGTATAGAGTAAGTATTTAATAATTAATTGTTAATGAGAAAACAGTTCTAGTAATAGGTACTTAATAATTATTGATTGTTAACAAGAAAACAGTTCTAGTATTACATTCCCAAATGTTAGAAGTCATTCTAAATTCTGTATTTGTCAAAGGTCGTTTTAACCCAATGATTAAATAAGAAGCAAGAGACGTATAAAAATACAAGTAGCAATAAGAATATTTGATTTAGAGCTAGAGGGCATGGGTTCAAATTCTAACACTGCTATTTATGACTTGTGGAACTTCAGGCAAATTATTTCACTATTTTGGTCTTCAATTTCATCCTATAATTCTAAAATAAATCAAAATAGCAGCCATTTCTGTTTCTAATTGTAAAATAGCTCTGAAAATTTTCTTTCTACTCCCAAACCTTTCAAGTTTTAAGTAGGGAAAATACCCAGAAAGTTTACCTTTCTCAGGGACTGTATTCAAATACAAAAAAGCAGTCTCTACCTCACGTTATACTTAATGTATTTGTCAATAGAAAGCTGCTATTTGTTTCCCCAAAGTCCAGAGGTCATGCCAATCCTACCAAAATTAATTTACTTATTCAGCACAATAACAAATTTCCAAATAATTTATAAAGCTAGGAAAAATAAGAACAAAATTCACCCAAAGAACAAAAGATAAAGAACATTAAGGAAATTAATTTTAAAAAATTATTAAGGAAGTTGGTAAAGAAATTCCAGGTTTCAACTTATATTTCAATGTAGTAACCATAAAAAAAAAAAAAAAAAAAAAACTCTGATACTGGGGGCAGGAAGGTGACTCAGTGGAAAGAACATGAGCCCCCACGTCAGGAGGGACTGAGTTCAAATCTAGTTTCAGACACTTCAGACACACTAGGACACTTGTCCTAGCTGTGTGACCCTGAGCAAGTCACCTAACCCCAATTGCCTCAGGAAAAAAAAATCTGGTACTGACTAAAAAATAAAGTGTAGACAGTGGAATATATTATATAAAATATGATAGTAATAAATGACCATATTCCAATGTTTGATAAACTTAAAAATCCTAGTTTGGGGGATCTTAACATCTTCTTTTCCCCCACATTTCTTAACATCTGACAAATAAGTTTTTTTAGAAAATACATGTACCATCTTCCTATTTAGAATTGTAAAAGGTTTCACCTTAATGAATTTATTATGTTTTCTCTTTTTATGCTTTTTATACTTCTCTTGAGTCTTGTATTTAAATGTCAAATTTTCATTTCAGCTCTGGTCTTTTCATCAGAAATTTTTGAAAACCCTCTATTTCATTGCCTACCCATTTTTTCCTTAAAGTATTACACTCAGTTTGTTGAGTAGGTTATTTTTGTTTATAATCTTAGCTATTTGCTTTTTAGAATATCTTATCCCATACTGTAACCTATTTAACATTTATAGGACTGCTTGCCATCTGGGGGAGGGGGTGGAGAGAGGGAGGGGAAAAATTGGAACAGAAGTGAGTGCAAGGGATAATGTTGTAAAAAATTACCCTGGCATGGGTTCTGTCAATAAAAAGTTATTTAAAAAAAAAATCTTATCCCAAGGCCTACCCTCCTTTTACATGAAAGCTGCCAAATCCTGTGTGATCCTGACAGTGATATTTGAATAGTTTCTTTCTGACTGCTGGCAGTATTTTCTGTTTGACCTGGAAATTATGGAATTTGGCTAGAAGCTTTCATTTTAGGATCTTCTATAGAAAATGATCAGAACATTCTTTGAATCTTCCTTGGTTCTAGGGATAGCAGGTCACTTTTCCTTGATAATTTTTTGATGTCTAGACTTTTTATTTAGTCATAACTTTCAGGTAATCATTTTTAATTATCTTCCCTTGATCTAGTTTCTAGTTCAGTTATTTTCCAAATTGTAGTGTTCTTGTTTGGTTTTCTGGAGGTCATTGGAGCAGCCTTTATTTCAGCAAAGTAATCACCAGATAATAGCCAGGTGTTGAAGTCCGAATCTTTTATTATGTACTGAACTAGAGAACTATTAATCACCATGCTAAACTAGATAACCATTGTCTTATTAATTCCACTTAGCGCCTTGTAAGAATCCTTATTTCAAGTATAAGAGTTCTGGTCCATAACACTAAATGAACTATTTCACATTTTTTTTCTAATTTTTTCATTCTCTCATTGACTTTGTTTTGCTGTTTCTTCATGTCTCATGAAATCATTAGCTTATACTTGTCCCAATTCTAATGTTTAAGGAATTTTCTTTCCATCCTTGAACTATGACCCAAAAGTGGGTATAAACAATGGAATTGTCCAATAACTTCTGGTTCTATATTCAGCACTCATACAGGGATTCTTTGTCAAATCTTTAGGGCTACTTTCCAGGTCCTGGATTAAGAAAACTCAAAATTGCTATTGCTTCTGTAGCTACCTTCTAGTCCCACCATTGGGATTTCATCCTCATGGGTTTTAGACCAGCCTCCCTCCCCTTGTGACAGATCTCTCTGTTGCTTTGTTTTTTTAGGCTGAAAGAATGTCTCACCCTGACTTTTTGTTGGCGCTCCAACTCCAGAATTTGATTGTATTTGAAGTTTTATTTCAAAGTTGTTTGGAGGAGAATATTGTAAGAACTAAGTGTTTTCTCTTCTCTGCTACATTGGCTCCACCATCTAAAAATCCACTGGGATAAGATTTGTAAAGTGTTTAGCTACAATATCTGGCACATAGTAGGTAATGTATAAATATTAGCTATTATTAGGATATGATAGTTCACAAAGTAATGAACTAGTTGTGAACTAATATCTTAAGTAATGTATTATTTTGAATTATTTTATTATTTTAGACTATTATCATTATGATTGCTATCTAGTCAACAATCAGCAAGAATTTATTAACTATGTGCCAGAAACTTTATTAAGCACTGGGAATACAAAGAGAAGCAGAAAGACAAGAAATTAATAGAGGAAGATAAACATAGATAAAGAAACTACAGTCAGGAGGGAGATGGAGAGTTTGGAGTTGAACCTGAAGAAAGATGAAGACAAAATATCTCGGACATTTTTCTTAAAATGGAAGTTCTGGGAGGAAATAGCCCATTAGAAAAAAGGATTACAGAGGTAGAGTGATCTTATAGCATGGGGAGAAAAGTCTAGAGTCAGGAGTAAAGCTGGAAGAGGAAGAAGCAGGTGACCAACATGTGATGGACACTTAAGAAATTATTTTTGATTGATTGCTTGATGCAGGATCTTGAATTGTATATGTACAAAATACTCAGAACATGTGTGACTTTATCATTGTGGTAAAACTTTCTATCAATGCAGATCATAGCTCCTTTACAATTCAGTAGAAAGTCATTAATAAGTGCTATGACCAAAAAGGTTATCACTTTATAGCCAATCTAGAAATGATTCTCTCTTTTAAACATAATCTCCAGGCCCATCTTTAATGACTTTTGAGCTTGTACGATTTGCTAGACAATGTGCTCTTGTAGCACAGTTTTTAACTTTCCACGGTTACCTCTATGCTTTCATGAACTATAAGAGAACCATTTTAATGGAAATGGATGAATATCCATTTCTCCTCTTCATAAATGTGAGTTAGCTAGACTTAAACAGTTGGATAGACAAGGAAACTTCTTTCTGAGAATTCTTATTCTTCCTATTAAAAATACTAGGATCCTTTAAGATAAAAGCAAGATTTGTCTTTCTTAGATTTGAAGAATGATCTATACACAATTGGGTTGTTATTCTTTTTAATTTTGTTTTTGTTATATTCCTTGGGAAAGGAATAACAAATGCCTCCACAATGTCTATGAGGGCACACAATTTTCCCTTGACTCAAAATGACATTGGTTAAGAGGAGGTACATTAGTTATTTTATTTTGCCTATGGACATGGGCAAACAAAATGTGAAACTTAATTTAAAAAAAAAGAAAACATGATGTATAAAATATTTGGGAATCTATCTACCAAAAGAAAGTCAGGAATTATATGAGCAAAATTACAAAAAACTTTCCACACAAATAAAGTCAGACTTAAATAATTGGAAAAATATTAAGTGCTCTTGGATAGGCTGAGCAAATATAATAAAGATGGCAATACTCCCTAAACTAACCTATTTATTTAGTGCTATACCAATCAGACTCCCAAGAAAATATTTTAATGATCTAGGAAAAATAAGAACAAAATTCATATGGAAGAACAAAAGGTCAAGAATCTCAAGCGAATTAATGAAAAAAATCAAATGAAGGGTGACCTAGCTGTACTTGATCTAAAATTATATTATAAAGCAGCAGTCACCAAAGCCATTTGGTATTGGCTAAGAAATGATTAGTTGATCAGTGGAATAGGTTAGATTCACAAATCAAAATAGTCAACTATAACAATCTAGTGTTTGACAAATTCAAAGATCCTAACTTTTGGGATAAGAACTCATTATTTGACAAAAACTGCTGGGATAACTGGAAATTAGTATGGCAGAAATTAGGCATGGACCCACATTTCACACCATATACCAAGATAAGATCAAAATGGGTCCATGATTTAGGCATAAAGAATGAGATTATAAATAAATTAGAGGAACATAGGATAGTTTATCTCTCAGACTTGTGGAGGACAAAGAAATTTGTGACCAAAGATGAACTAGAGATCATTATTGATCACAAAATAGAAAATTTTGATTACATTAAATTAAAAAGGCTTTGTACAAACAAAAGTAATGCAAACAAGATTAGAAGGGAAGCAACAAACTGGGAAAACATCTTCACAGTTAAAGATTCTGATAAAGACCTCATTTCCAAAATATATAGAGAATTGACTCTGATTGATAAGAAATCAAACCATTCTCCAAATGATAAATGGGCAAAGGATATGAACAGAATTTTCAGATATGTGAATGTTCAGATGATGAAATTGAAACTATTTTCCACTCATATGAAAGTGTTCCAAATCACTATTGATCAGAGAAATGCAAATTAGACAACTTTGAGATACCCCTACATACCTGTCAGATTGGCTAAGATGACAGGAAAAGATAATGATGAATGTTGGAGGGAATGTGGGAAAACTGGGACACTGATGCATTGTTGGTGGAGTTGTGAACGAATACAGCCATTCTGGAGAGTGATTTGAAACTATGCTCAAAAAGTTATCAAACTGTGCATACTCTTTGATCCAGCAGTGTTTCTACTGGGGTTTATACCCCAAAGAGATACTAAAGAAGGGAAAGGGACCTGTAAGTGCCAAAATGTTTGTGGCAGCCCTGTTTGTAGTGGCTAGAAGCTGAAAAATGAATGGATGCCCATCAATTGGAGAATGGTTGGGTAAATTGTGGTATATGAACGTTATGGAATATTATTGTTCTGTAAGAAATGACCAGCAGGATGGATACAGAGAGGCTTGGAGAGACTTACATGAACTGATGCTAAGTGAAATGAGCAAAACCAGGAGATCATTATATACTTCAACAACAATACTGTATGAGGATGTATTCTGATGGAAGTGAATTTCTTCGACAAAGAGAAGATCTAACTCAGTTTCAATTGACCAATGATGGACAGAAGCATCTACACTCAAAGAAAGAACACTGAGAAATGAATGTAAACTGTTTGCATTTTTGTTTTTCTTCCCGGGTTATTTTTACCTTCTGAATCCAATTCTCACTGTGCAACAAGAGAACTGTTCAGTTCTGCACACATATATTGTATCTAGGATATAATGTGACTTCCTTAACATGTATAGGACTGCTTGCCATCTGGGGGAGAGGGTGGAGGGAGGAAGGAGAAAAATCGGAAGAGGAGTGAAGTACAAGAGATAATGTTGTAAAAAATTACCCAGGCATGGGCTCTGTCAATGAAAAGTTATAATTATTAAAAAAAAAAAAAAAGAAAGAAAGAAAGAAAGAAAGAAAGAAAGAAAGAAAGAAAGAAAGAAAGAAAGAAAGAAAGAAAGAAAGAAAGAAAGAAAGAAAGCATGCTATAGTTACATACCTTACCTTACAGAGCTATGGAGGAAAAAATAAATATATATATTAAGCACTATCTAAAAGTGACCTATTGTCAGCATTATTATTGGTTTTTTGATTTAGTAATAAATCTGACAAGTAGTTGTTCATCCTCAACTATCAAAACCAGAATATGATGAACAGTAACACATGCAACACATCCCAGTCTGAAATAGCTGCAGAATTTAATAAGAAGCTTTAGAGAAATAGTTTGATATATATGATTATTTTTTCTAGAAATTATAATATTTTATTTAAAATTATCAATCCACTATCAGAGACACAAAATTAGAGTTGGAAGTAATTTTGGGGAGTCTAAATTCCACCAGCAATTTACAAAATTAGAAACTGAGGCTCTGAGAGCTTAAATGACTTAGCGAGGAACACAGAGCAAGTAAATATCAGAGATGGGATTTAAATACAGATTTTCTTGACTAAGTTGAACATTCCATCCAGCACACTATGTTGCCTTTTCCATAATCTTAGTATCAAGAAGAAGTCAAAAGGATTAGATGCTTCTAGGAGATTTCCTTTCTAAATAAACTTAAATAGCTTAACACTGCACTAAGACTTTTGTAGCACTCTGTACTTTGAGAGAGAAATCGTTTTTCCCTTAATCCCATTAGCATGATTGGCCAAACTATCCCTCCAGTAATCAGTATTCTATGGTTAGAATGTCAGAAACTAACTACAGATGTTCCTTGTGTTCATCAGTGCAAGGTGGCTGAAATTTGAGTCTTAATGTCTCTTAGAATCTGGCCTGGGGGATTCTGAAATTGGCTTGGCCTGAATCCCTGAAAAGCATTATCACACTCAAAAACACTCAGCCCTCTCCACTCTTTGACTTCCTCCAAAAATGAATAATTTAGAAAAACTCATTGTATGTCTGAGTCTGGCCACCAAGCATAAGTCACATCGAGCTAGGTGTGTACAGGTCATTGCAGAGAGCTAATATTCCAATATACATTTGGATACATCTGTAACTATAACAATCTGGTGTCCACTCTCAGAAGACATACTACTCTGTGTTGTTTTCTGGCTGAAAATTTAGTCCAGGATGTTAAGACATAAAGAGGCACTTTGCCTGTGTATTTCATCTTCATGACTCAGAGTTCTTCAGAAGTCTGCAGTATCTCTAAATTCAAAGTTTAGATCAGAGAACTTATGAAAGCATCCGAAGCCACCAAAAGGGTTTTTTATTTCCAAGGCAAGTTATCCCCAGAGATAAGCAAGATTCTCCATGACTGGATTCCAAAGAGGGGGACTGAAAATTATTCTTAACTACCAAATTTGATTTAATCTGAACCAACTCCCCCACCCTAATGCCTTACTAAAAATAGTTCATTTATCCAAGACCCCTCTTCACCCAGACCTGAAGACAATAGCCTCTTCTTCCTAGCGGCTTTATCTGAAAATGCTCTCATTAAAATTGAGAATAGTTGTGTCAAGATAAGTCACTGCTAGCCAATGTCCATAGGATGACCTTGTGGTATTATCCCATAGCAAGCATTTAAATTCTTCTCTCTGAGATTAACTTCAAAAGGATTTTTCTGATTTTCTCTTGTCAGTGCCTTTCTCAAATTCACTATTTCTTTGGGATATATATCTCATATATATGTATTAATGAACTCACTATTATCTCTCATTTCTATGTTAAAATATTTAGAGCAAGGATGAACTAATTGTTATATTGTTATCCCTAGTATAGTACCTGGGACATAATTCACAACTAATAAATGGAACATAGGGTAATGCAGTGGGTAGAGCACTGGGCTTGGAATCAAAAAGATTTATCTTCTTGAATTCAAATCCTACCTCAGACACTAGCTATGTGATTCTAGGCAATACACTTAATCCTGTTTGCCTCAATTAATCATTTGTAAAATGAGCTGGTGAAGGAAATGTCAAATGAGTTTCAGTATCTTTGTAAAGAAAACCTCAAATAGGTCCCAAAGAATCAGACTTGACTGAAACAACTGAACAACAAGTTGATCATAGATATAGAACAGACTTCAGAAATTATCTATAGTAATACAATTCCCTTATTTTATAGATATTGGAAGAGTGTAAGTAACTTCCAAAATTATTTAGGTAATATATGCCAGTGGTAGATTGGAACTCGGGTCCTCTTGGTCCAGAGACAATGCCTATTTACTATACACTTTGCTTATTAATCTGATCACTTCCCTATGAAGACCTTTAGATTCTCACAAGGCAATGTTCAAACATTATCAACAATATTATATGTTTTTAGGAATTAGAAGATTAATTTTAATAGGGCTCTAAATCTGTTTTCTCTAGCCTGGCCTCCGTGGATTTAATCCCAGTTCCTAAAAACAGCAGAGCCTTTGCTTTTCTTTTTGTTCAGTTCCTCCTCGAAGCTCCCTCTCTCTTTAATGCTCATCTGTCCTGTCTCCTGAGAAAGGTGGTGTACACTAGGAATCCTCTATGGTGGTGGGCTTTGCAGGCCCCAAAGACATGAAGGCAGGTGAGAAAAGCCCCTAACCAAAGGTGCTGGAGCAGGGAGAGCCTGGCTGGTTGCTGAAATAATGGCAATATTAATAATCCCAGACAGGTTTCATTAACTTTCACTTCTGAACATAGATTCCTATTGCCAAGAATATATGTTGGGAATATTCTGTTTCAATAATTGTTAAAATGTTAAAATGAGAAACTTTTTAGAAGCAACTAGGTAGAGCAGGGGATAAAGCACTGGACCTGGAATCGGGAAGACCTGAATTCAAATCCAAATTTTGGCACTTAGTAGCAGAGTGGTCCCTGAGTATAGTCTTAATTACCCTGTGCCTCAATTACCTCACCTGTAAAATGGGGGTATTAATAATACCTCCCTTTCAGGATTATTGTGAGGATCAAATGAGATATTTGTATTTTGCAAACCTTTAAGGTTATATAAAAACTAGCCATTATGATCATTACTATTATCATCATCACCATCATTTATTTTACTGATAGCATCAGATCCTAAGCAAAATCATTCTGAATTGTCTGAGGAATACCATTGAGGAATTATTAGTTATAATGTTTTGTCTTGCTGCATAAATTCTTCAAACATAAAAGGCACTTAATATTTTTGTTGCATTGAATTAAACTGTTATAACTGAAAAAAAAACCAATATTATATGTTTAAAAGACCATTTTCCTTTTTCCCAAATCCCAGCCAAACATGTAAGAGAAACATTTATAAAAGCCAAATAAAATTTATAAAAGCCAAATAAAAAGATCCCATATTTCAATATCCTCGAGCTAGTTCTAATGGGGGAAACAATAAATTAGAGACACATACCCCAGTTTTTTTTCATTTCCCCAAATCCACCATAGGGATATGTAACTTTGTATTTCTGGTACCTTGGTCATGCATTTTACTTCCATAGGAGCAAAGTTTTTCAGGAACAAAGTCTGAATGGCAATGATGGATGGCAGAGCATCTGATAATGCAGGTACTCCTCATCCCAATACAGTTTGGATGTAATTAAAGTTTCTTTTCAATATCCTTCCCCCCCACCTCTTTCTTATGCTCACCAATTTCTATTTCCCCAAGTATGACTACTTTTCCAAGTGTACAATTGGCACAATTCATCAAAAATGACACTTTCAGTTAAACATGGTTGAAAGTGGCACAAAATGTGTGTCAAATAGCTCACATTCTAACTTGGGCTTGTGTTGTTCACTCTGACTAAGGGGTTAGGGAAATAATCCTAGAACTGCTCTCTCTAGGCAGCCATCTATTGCTGTTGACACATTGCTCTGATTTCTACTTTGCCCTCACAATTTATAACATTGCACTATCCTCCCCCCCCAAGAAAAACCAAAAGAGTACAGGATGGCACTAACTCACATTCCCTGACAAGACTTCTCAGGATGCCTCTGCCGTCATAGGACATATATCATAGGTTCAATAAGATCTGACACGTGGTAATTGTGTGCCTTGAGGCAAGTCACTTCATCTATTTGATTTTAGGTTTCTTCCTTTATGAAATGGAGACTAAAATACCTGTAGTTTCTTCACAGTGTTGCCACGACGCTCAAATTTTATTTCTAATAATGTTCCAAATAGTTTGCAGGCTTTATATAAATATCAGACAAGGGGAAGTGATGTCATAGTGGAGAAAGTTCTTAAGAGTTAGGAATATCTGGGTTCAAATTCAACCAGACCCAAAACAACTACTCATTTAACCTTTACAAGACTAAACTGGACAAAAGATATCAATTCGTATTGGCAGAGGGAATTTCTTCACCCAGAGTTCTCTAAGCAAAAGTCTAGTTCTAAAAAATAAATATCAGGATAGCAAAGGATTCTATCTGCTAATGTCCTACTTTCCAAATTACCTTATATTTAATCGGCTTATCATATATTTGTCATTATCCACCAACATTTATTCTGCATATTTGTTTCCTCAATTAGAAGATGAGGTCCTTGAAGAAGTTTTTCATTCTTTGTATCTCCAGAACTTAATACAGTGTTTTTCCAGTATTACAGGAACTAATTATCACAAGATTTGAATTCTAGAAGACCTGAGTTTGAATCTTACCTCAGACATTTAAATAGTTGTGTGAACCTGGACAAGTCATTTAACTTGTAATTCAGTTTCCTCATTTGTAAAATGGAGAAATTAATAATACCAAATTAAAGAGGTAGCTTTGAGAATTAAATCAATTAACATATGTAAAACATTTCATAAATCTCAAAACATTACAAAGATGCTAACTACTATTAGCTCTTAGTAAATTCTTGGTTTGGAGTTATTGGCTGAAGTAAATTTTAGAATATTGTTATCTCGTTATAAGAATTGATATACCTTTGTTATAATTATCATAGAAATGGTTATAATCTATCTCTATGTCCAGTTTTTCATCCATTTTCCATTCTTCATATAACAATTCATTATTATTGAGACAACAATAACACTAATATTTCTTCAAGGACCTATAATTTCAAATGTGTGGGCTCTCTCTTGACCAATAGCCCAGGGTGGAACAATATTATTTAAATAGAGAACTAGTATTATTGGGGGATAGAATCATATACTCCCCAAAGGAAAATGGAAAGATACTTAAATATAAATTTCAAATAATATCTAGAGTTTTCTCTTTCAGTGTAATACCTAGACTTTTGGTGGCCTTGGACAAATTCTTAGTATTGTAAGTTTTCAGTTGTATAGTTATTTTTTAGAGTCTGACTATTTTCCTTTCTTCTATCCAGTTTTAAGTATCTAAGTATTTAATATTTTAACTAAATTTAATCTATTTTTCCCCTCAGTAGTCAGATAAATTCCCCATTCATCTTCAATCCCTCAACTTGTTATTTTTGCTAATTTTAAATTTTCATTTTCTGTATCTCATTGTCTATTTTCTTTCTTTTCCCTTTTTGTCTTTCTGAACTTTAAGTTTTTGATTCACTGTCCTTATTTCTTCTTTAGACCTTATGATCCTCATGCATTTAAAGTTTCTAAAGTAATCGTTCTGAATTCTCCTTTCTAAGCAGTCTGGTGTTATAGATTGTATTCCTTGCCTCTTGCTCCCTTTATGTTGTGTCTCACTAAGAAATACCAATAATTCCTAAAAAAAAAAAAAAAAAAAAAAAAACAGAGAAAATAGAAGTATAGTCTCAAGGTAAGAATTTTTCTTTGCTTCTGCTTTTGTAATTCATTACTATTCTTTTCCCTCCCTTTGGTTATTTTTTTTTTCTCACTTAACATAAAATGTCCTCTCTGGTTCCATGTTTTACCACACTTCTGAGTATCATTTGCTCTCATGAATAGGAATGAATGGTGTCTCTCTTTCTAAGCACCAAAATCCTGGAATTTATATCCATTTTAAAGTCCCCATATTCATTTACAGAATATCTCTTCCCCAAAGGAGTATTCTACAGGAGTGTCTTCTTCCACTACGGAAATAAAATTTGCCCTTTGCCTGTATTAGTCCCTCCTTTTGACTCTAGGAACTATTTTCCTTCCTCCACTCTCCTCTCTTATACACTCTCCCATGCTGCAATTTAGACCAACCAAAAAAAAAAAAAAAAAGACGAATTCAACCATAGGTCAGGTCTCTTGAGGTTTAGACCATGATATTTCATGCCTGTTTTTCCACAATCAATTTTATTTAAGGCAACTCCCATCTTTTTATGTGTTTTGAAAAGAAATTTCTTTAAAATCTCTCTATTCTTATTCTAATTTTTTTGGGGGGTGGGGATTATCATCATTGATGACCCCATGATTTCATTCTTTTGGTAGAATTTTTTGGAGTAATTTGTTTTCTTAACTGTTCCTTCCACAGTTGCTATATTTGTTTATCGTTCTATATTTCTGTTATCTGGAAGATCTACAAAGCAAGCAATTTTGTTCAGGTCTGGTTTTATTAAAAGGAATGTGTTGTAAGCATCTTTTTTTATTGAATATCCTTTTTTATAATAATGGTTACCCTCAAGTTTGCAGAATATGTCACCTTGTTTGAGTAACTTTCCTTTTGGGAACATAGTATTCCATTCCCATCTATGGCTTCTCGTGCACAGAAATATTTTATTATTCCCAATTTCTTTTCCATTATATTTAAATGTTTTTCTCCTAGTTGCTTGCAGAATTTGCTGTTTATCATTGATAAACATTATGAATTTTGGAGTTTGCAAGAATTAATTTTTTTCTGAAGGCAATTTGTGAATTTTGTCAATTGGTGTGTTGTTTTTTTGTGTTCAGAAATTCTAACCAGTTTTTTTTTTTTCTTTTCTATTTAGCTTAGGGGAAGGTCACAAATTCACACATGCTGACATTCTGTCTTAGATCCCTCTGTCTCTTAATTCTCTGACTAAACTCAACTGCAGAACAAAACTATGTCACACTGCAGTTTAGCCAGAAAGAAAGTTCTGCCTTTTGGTTTTCTATGACACAGACTAGGGTACAAGAGCAGAGATAAATTCTGTTATAAGATCTTGAGTCATCTGTTATATTCCTGTTAGAGCAGGATGGCTAGTGGAGGGAGTGCCCAGTGACAAATTGGGATTAGGGATTAGGGATTAGCATTTTCTGTTATTAGTTCATCCATTTTTTTAACCTCATTAGATTTGTGTTTTAGACCATGAAGACAATTGAAATTGATTTATCTTTTACATATAATTTCTATTTTGGAAGAGGTTTGGGAGGACATGTGGATCTGAGAAAATGTCTAGCCCTCCATTTTATTGGTCACAAAACCCAGAAGTACAGAACAATTGTCTTAAAAAAATTCTCATTGTTTGCATCCTGACCAAGATTTAGCAGCCCAGTTTCCTTGACCTGGTATTAAGCACTCACTGCAATAAAGATTCAGTATATAAGTAGTAAACCCAGAACATATTTCAATTTGATTAAAGAAATATAATTATAAATTAAAGAAAGGCAAAGGTTTTTGAAGTGACATCTCTCAGGAATTGTGTGGTCTCTATTCTCTAACTATTATCTAAATTCATGAGAGTAACACAGAAAAAAAATACACAGAAGAGCTCTGAAATATTTTACTTCCTATAAAAATCCTTTATAGGTCAGCCTGACCTGTCTAAAAGGCTAAATGTGTATAATTTTTCTTTCCTTTCAAAATTTTATAGCCCTAGGTTCAAAAGATCACTTCAGACTTCCTAAAAATAAGAGTATGATAGCCTATGTGTGGATGTTTTCTTATTTGGTGGACAAAGGTAGCTATTATGTTCATTAGAACTTCTTGTTTCTTTTTTTCTTTCTTCTTCCTCTTTTCCATTTCTATCTCCTTCTTGCCTCTGTTCTTCTTTCTATGCCTTCTTCATTCCTTCTCTCCTTTCTATCTCTCCTGTCTTACCCCAGAAATTACTACCTGAAAGTTCAGGAACTGTTTATTCATCTGTCAGTTCCAGTCTCATCTGTACAGGAACTGCAACCTGCTCTGCTGCAAGCCTGAGTCTGCTTGCTTCACCTTAGGCAACCTGTTGGCCACCCGGCTCCTGGGGATTCCCTATATTGATGCTGAACTTAATGCAGTCATTCAATTAGCTTATGCTACTGCAGCTCTGAAATCCTAAATTTTAAGTATCATCCAGCCTCGGCATTATTAGTAGCAGAGATCAGAGTTGTAGAATAGATAGCTAATTGGAATTTCTCATGAAAAAAAAAAATTACCTTATTCTTTTGGAATATTAAATTATGAAGTAGGTAATATGATTATCCCCACTTTACAGATGAGGTCATTAAGGTTCATAGAGATTAAATGACCAGCTCAGATCCACATATCTACTAAGTGTTTGATAAAGGATTTTAACTCAGATGTTTCTGACTAATTTCAGGACTCTATGGCCCTTTGCCATCTCATAGAATATAGAAAGGATAGCAATATGAGGTAATGCTTAATATGTATGTTGGAAATACATTATTCATGATCTTATATGCTAAAAGTCACTAATTTATACTTTATTCATTATGTAATTGTTGGTGGTGCTACTGGGCCTTCATTTTCAAAGACAATGTCATCATGGGGTGGTCTCTTGACTTGTGAATGAATTGGATTTAAGGAAGAGAGAGCTGTGCAAAGTTATCAGCTTCACTTTTTCTTCCAAAATCATCAAATTCTCGTGACAAGACAAAAGTCAAGATGATTGGTGATGGTCTGGAATGCAGTAGATGACCCTGGGGTCTTCCATATCTAACCAACCTCCCAGCACTTACCAAAGCGCTTTAATGGCCATTGGAATAAATTATTCTCATCTGTCCATTCTGCTGGTGAAGTCTTCAAATACTTGGAGTAGACCTCCCTCTTGCTCATCAATGTGTTTAAAGTTTCAATTTAATTTAATCCATCTGCTGAAATGGTTTCTCAGGGGACAGCTGCTACTAATGCTATAATTTCTTGGAACCACAGTTGAGAATTGGGTGAAGGTGGACATCAAAGGTAGATGATCAGCCCTGAAAAGACTTGGCAAGCATTCACAACAGAGATGTTAGTGTTTCTTGAACATCCCATATACTACCTCTAGGTAATAGGGAGCCATTGAAAGTTGTTGGGTGTAGGAGTAACATGATTATGATAATGTAATAGGAATTACTTGAGGAACCCCTCAGGCAGAAAAAGATGGGTTAGAGAAGAAAAAGATTAGAAAGAAAAAAAGGCAAAAGTCTTGTACAATAGTCTGAATAAGAACATAATCTAAATGAATGCCTAAACTCGGGAGGTTGCTATGGAAATAGAAAGTAGGGGAAGTATGTGAGAGAAGCTTGGAGGATGGGAACAAGAAGATTTGGCAAATAATTGCATGTGTGAGATAAGGAACAGGGAAGAGGTAAAGATGACTCAAATGTCTTCCATAATTCTGTTTTCATATTTTATTCATGAGTTTCATACTACCAATTCTCAGTTGCACACAAGATCTTATTGCAATTTTTAAGTTCATTTTGCTTGTTACCTAAACTTTGTCTTTAGCAAATAGATATTTTAAGACATAAGTATTTTCCCCAATATATTCTTTGGTTATTCTAAATTAAGAGTTATCAATTATTACTTCCATTATGTTATCTCTTTCTATGTTGTATTCCTTGCCCCATTCTCCTCCTCCACCACACACACATATACACACGTATGTACCAATCCCTGCCAGATTTCAATTTCAACATCTTGAACAGGTTGTCCAGATGCCTGACAAAAGCATTATTCACCATTTTTATAGTACATATACCATACCTTCCCAAGAGCTCACAGTCTTGTGGTATCACAGGTCAAGATTCAGACAAGCAAATTAAATTAAACTCAGTCCTGTCAAAAATAAAAGATAGCCAACTTCTGGTTTAAATAATACTTTCTTAGATGGAAAACAATAAATAAAATAAACTATAATTATACATCAATCTAACCTGACTATGATTATATTGCTATTATGTTTGTAATATATTTTTAAGCAAATCTATTATTTCCAAGGTCAAAGATGGCAAATAGAGGTTCTCTAAAATGATTTAAAATGTATTCCGGAATTATGATTGTACTATATCAGAACTTTAGATCCAGGGAAAGATTTTTTTACTTTTATTGTAATTTAAGCAGTTTTTTTAATCCACAATGTTAGGTTGTGTAGAAGCTTTTTCCTGTATTGATGATGGTCTTCTAAAACTGCTTATTTCTCAGATCAGTGAAGGGCAATAGAAGCTCAGATCATTATAGAAGATGAAGATCCTTACAGAATTGAATAGATAGCAAATGGCAGCACATATAGACAGAATTGTCAGCAATGTGTTCAGTCATCAGACCTCAGAAAGTAACATCTGGTAAAATGTTTCATACCTAAATGGGTTTTCAGATTTAGTAACCAAACCAATACATTTTAAATATAAGCAAATATTTTAAATTATCTGATATTTGTATGCCCTGGTGCTAAAGAAAGGAATAAAATAAATAAAATAGAGAATTTTAAAATAGCATTTAATTTTTTCAAATGGGGAGGTAGTATGGACCAGAGAGAAAAGAAAGCTAGATTCAAATCATGCCCATGACACATACTAGCTCTGTGACCCTTGGTAAGTGATTTAACTTCTCAGTTATTCTAGGCCAGTAGTATCAAACTCCAATAGAAGCAAATCCTACTGGGCCATATTTTGATGTAAAAAACTACAAATTAATTTATTTATGTTGTACTGCATATGTATGTCTTTGTCAAACATTTCCAAATTACATATTAGTCTGATTCTAGTGCCTTCTACTGTTTTTGGGCCCAGGTCAGGCCATCCAGAACATTTGGCACCTTTAAACTAAGCAGCTCAAATTGCCCAGATTACAAACTGCTTATAAAGAGCTTAATTAACTAAATTGGTAAAAGAATTTACCTCATCCAGGAGTTCCATATTCCAACAGAATTATGGATCCATTCCATATCCCTATTCCTATGGGTTCAAAGAGAAATTTTCCAAATGGAATACTATGATCACAGTGTTTTAAGGACAGTTAGGTAGCACAATAGATAGTATTCCAGACCTAGAGCCAGGAAGATTCATCTTGCCAAGTTCAAATGTGTCCTCATTTGTTTACTAGCAGGATGACATTGGGCAAGTTACTTAACCCAATATTTAGATCATTTTCCTCATCTGCAAAATGAGCTGGAAAAGGAAACAGCAAACCACTCAAATATCTTTGTCAAGAAAATCTCAAATAGGAGGAATCAGACATGACTGAAAAGGACTCAACAATGGAGTTTACCTGACCTCATGTTAGAAATAATTTCTGAGAGAAGTTTTAAATAAGGACAATTCCATATATCAACTGCATTGGAAAATGAATGTGTAAATTTTTAAATCTATTCTGTTATGTTCAGAAGTTTTAAGAGGAAAAAAGAAGAAAATGAAAAACCCCATATAAGACTTAAGGAAATCTAGATGGTAATAAAATATAATAGGAATAAAGTAGAATATGGTAGAGAAATAAAGGATAAGATAGGATAGAATAGGACAGGATAGAACTGAATGAATCTTAGTGGTCATCTATTAGTTCAACTCCAAAATATTACGTGTAAACAAACTGAGACTCAGAGAGCTGGAATAGCATTAATATATAATAGATCTAAAGAACCAGGTTATAAAGGACAGCTAACAGAGTATCTCTTTATAACCTTTTTAAATAGAGTGATTCATATTTGAACCTAGAGATAAGAGGAATCCCCTAGAATTAATTGAGTAGGGTAGTAGCAAAACTTTATCAACAATTAAGGAGAATCACTTTGGTATTAGGATGTAGTTTGGACTATTTTAGTAAAAGCTGAGTCAGGGAGATCAAAAGAAGGACTTCACAATAATGTAGGTTTAAAGGTAATAAGAGCCTGAATCAAAATGATAGCTGTGTGAATAGAAGTCATGGGTAAAAGATAACAACATATTAACATTTTATCACTGTATTTCTAGATTTTATTATATGTAAAGTGGCTTTAAGGGTTGAAACTATGAGTCACTTCCAATTTAATTTATAGAAAAGAAGCGTTTTAACAATCTATAAACATTTATTAAGGTGTACTCTGTACAATATTTATTATCATCATCATCATTAATAATGTGTTTGCCACATCCTGACTTCTCTTTAGCATCTACTCTCACTCCAGGAAGACAGAAAATCATGGGTAGCGAGTTTTAAAAAGACAATTTCATAAATACTTCTCTTCACTACTAAATTGGATTTTGAACAAAAAATTCAGTCATATTCATCAGCAATGCAATATTATGTTTACAATAATTGCATCTTTCCAGATAAACCATTTATAAAACTACACAATTCTATTACTTTTCTCACCAGGAATAAACAGGCTGTCCATCATTGAAAAAGATTGATTCTGTAAGGCAAACTATTCCTCCACCACCACCATCCCAACTAGTTATTTATTTTTGAGAACTTATGTCTATAATTCTAGCAATTAATGTCCTCTTGACTGACCACTGAGCCCCCAATAGGGCTCAGGAAAGCTAATAGAATCCTGCAGATATTGGTGAGTATATTTCTATCTGAAAGGTTTCATGATATAGTTGGAAAATATCAACCTAGTCAACCTGTATCCAGGTCCTGTCTCTACTACTAGCTAATAGTTCCACTTCCCTTTTCTTTCCTTTATCTATAAAATGAATTAACTGGACTAAATGACCTCTGTCCAACTTTTCTGATATAGCGTATAGTAACCACATTGCTGAGATATTATGACCCTAGCTTATTCTCTGCCATAGCATTTCATTTTTCTTATGAAACATTGTACCATCTACTGCACAATAAAATCCTCTGAAATTTCATATCTTGGAAGAGAATTGTATCAAGTGAACTTTTTAGATCACAATTAGTTTTACATCAATTATCCCAGATGGATTTTTCTTTGTTTCCTAGATTGCTCTATGAGGATACTATGTAGTTGTGAGTTATAGAATGCATTTCCAAACTCTAAAACTTATTCACTTCCAAGTGTCACATTTGTGTACTTTCTCCCCCTTAATCTTTTCCTTAAAGGCCAGAAAGGAAATAAAATGCAAAGTTGTACCACATACTCACGCTGAAGAAACAGAAATCGTAAAATGTGTGACCTTGAAGGAGTCTTACTGAATTTATCTGGAAGGTATTTTTGAGCCCAGGGATAAATGGTTTTATAGAAATGCAATGTAACTAGTCATTTAGGATTATTAGTTAAGATGCATTTTGTATCTCTGCATATATCTAAGTCATTTGAGTAAACTAGAATCACAATATCAATTTCAATGTATTTAGAATAAAGAGAAGCATGCTCCCCTCACAATGGCTTTGTGGCTTAGTTTGCATCTGCAAACTGAGACTCACATTTATCGGCAGCATCCCTCTCCTGTCTCCTGTAATTTTAGATCATCCATCCTAGGCTTCTTTTAACCCCCTATCAAGCTCTTACCTGTCAATCATATGGAAATATTTTGAAGTCCTTCTTCTTCAGCAAACCTTTCCCAATTTCTGGTGAGATCTTTGGATCATACATTTGGAGCTAAAAGGGAAATGGGTCCAATGATGCTAACTGTCATTTTATAAATAAGCAAACATAAATGAGCAAAAGCACATTTTACCATTTCTATTTCTTTAGAGTTTTTCTGTGTGGGGGATGGGTACTAGACCTTTCCCCTTTCCCAAATTAACTTATCAGAGACATCTTCAGGTACAAAGTGAAAGCACTTATTTATCCCTGCAGGGAGAGGCCTACACAAACGTGGGAGCAATCCCAACTCCTGCCATGTGCTCTTGAACCTGACCATCGGGAAGTAGAACAGCTATTTAAATAGGAAAAGACTAAAGCTTTTTCATTGGATGAACCAAAAGGATGTAATCATCCTTGACCAATGGCCACCAATGTTGTCCATTTCCCACAGATCACGTCATTTCCTGCAACTTCCTGCATCCCTGGGTTCAAGACTTGACCCCTCCGGAAATCATGTATCCCCCTCCCCACCAGGGTCCCTCCTGGACCCAGAATCCAAGGCCAGATTTCCCAGCTCTGACAACAGGGATCATATGGCTCAATACTGAGAAATACTTCATTCAATCAGTCCCATTCATCTGTAATTCAAAACTTTATCATAAGTGAGAATATGATACAATTTTGCATTTCGTTAACCTTCTGACTTTTAAATACTGCTAGGGAAAAGAGGTTAAATGACTTGCCTAGATCATACTTCTAGTAAAGTGTCTGAGGAAAGATTTGAGTCTAGATTTTATTGACATCAAGCTTAGCATGTTATCCACTTCTTCAGAAAGCGGCAGTTCTTCTTTACACTATCCTGATGAATATGCAACAACACAAATCTTGGAATCCATTTATCTCTCATTAAACATATTCTCTTTTGTTTATAAATAACATTAATAGTTTAATTTATATTTCTATCTAGTGTTGATTCCTTATCCTTTATATAGACAATTCGTTAAATCAAGAATGTGGATTGAGCTCATACTATTCTCACTAGAAAGACGGAGCTAATAAAAAAAAGCATTTATTAAACCCATATTATGTGTCAGGTGATATGAACTGACTATCTTCCCCTGTCAGGAAGAAGCCCATCTGGCGATTATCAGACATAACCAATTGCAATAATAGTGTCCTGTGGGTATAAAGTAATTGTGAGGATGGAACTCTTTTGTCTATCCCTCAAAGCTCTGCGCATATTTAAACAACCTTTGGGATATTGATTAGCATATCTTTAGATAGGTCTGGGACCTGGTCTGCCAGGTGCATTTCATCTGGCTCCTTAATTCTCCACCTTTGACCTCCCTGGCACTTCCTTTGTCTTTGCCTTCTGAGCTCTGGCTTTACTTCTGTGGTCTCCCTGAGAAACCCTCAAAGTTATACTTCCCCCATAAAAGGTTTGCTTATGATGAAGATCTTTGCTTAACTGTCTTCAGGACTAAGCCCACTATGAGGGACTCTCTTTTTCTCCCTTTAATAGAGATTCTCTCCTTACTTTAGCTAACTTTAGTCAGTATAACTTGCCAGACAATGGCTTTCTCATACTTCATGGAGTATTTCCTTTCTTCTGGTTAACTGAGTTTCTCAGGGGAACTTGTCTTTTTTCTTACTAACTATATTCGCTCCCAACTCTATTTCATACTTGTCACTCCTGGTGCCTATTTTTTTCTCTAATTTTCTCTGTAAATGCTTCTCCTTTTGACAAAGAGAATGGACATTGTGAATTTGTCATGCTTATTTCAAATTAGGTATTGCCACCTTGACCTTATCACCAGGAATCATGTTAAGCTAAGGACAAAAAGAAAAGGAAGAACAACCACTGTCCTCAAGAGGGTAACATCCTGATGGGGGAAGAAAATCAGTAAATAATTACACAGGAGATAGATACAGAGCAAATGGAAAATAATCTGAGAGGGGAATGCCTTAGCAACTGGAGGGCTGGGAAAGATATCCTATAAATGACAGGATTTGACCCAAGTTTTTAAGGAAGCCCAAAGTCAAGGATAAGGAGGGACACCTGGGTCTGGGGGACAACTGTGATAAAGATATGGAAATGGAAGGTGGGTTGTATGTGAGGAATAATAGGTGGCCAGGAGGGGGCCAAATGATTAAGAGTTTTAAATTTCAAAAACATTCTGAATTAATGTAATTTACTAAGTAAGGATATAAAAAGGTGTAGGCTAGGCCAGGACTTCTTAAACATTTTCTTTTTTTTTTTTTTTTTTTTTTTTTTTGCCTTTTTGTCAGAAAAATTTTTACATCACTCCAGATATATAGGTATATAAAATGTTTACTCAAACATTTACTGATAATAAATCATAATTTCATGAAGCTTACATTCAGTTATGAGGCCCCATATGGGATCATAACCTTCAGTTTAAGAAGTTGGGAGCTAGACAATAATACAGTAAGGTGTGTTCAGAAGTGGTTAAATTGCTTGAATCAAAGAATAGTATTAATGATTTACTGATATTTAAGAAGGAGGCCTCCGTGGTAGTGAAATATCCAAAGATATTCCTATATTATTTAACATTTTTGTCAATAACATGAATAAAGACATAGATCATAACATACTTATTAATTTGAATAGCTAGAAATTATAACTTACATATTAATTGGCATTATCAGGAATCATAGGCTAGAACATCTTGTCATTGTCATTATCATCACTGTCAACACAACTGTTGTTCAGTTGTATCAGTTATGTCCAGTTCTTTATGACCCAGTAGTAGGAAGAAACGTAAAGCCTTCCAAACAGATGTAAGAAAATCAAATTCACAAGTTATGGTCTCTGAATATAATAGAATATTATTCTTCTATAAGAAATAATGAGCAAGCTGATTCAGAAAAGCCTGGAAAGACTTAGATGAACTGATGCTTAATGAAGTGAAAAGAACCAAGAAAACATTGTACACAGTAACAACAAGATTATGTGATGATCAACAGTGATGAACTTGGCTTTTTTCAACAATGAAATGATTCAAATCAGTTCCAATAGACTTATAATGGGAAGAATCATCCACATCCAGAGAGAAGACTATGGGGACTGGATATGGACCAAAACATATTTTCATTTTTTTTGTTTGCTTATTTCTTTTTCTTTCTCATTTCCCCCCTTTCATCTGATTTTTCTTGCATAGCATGATACATGTGAAAATATATTTAGAAGAACTGCACATGTTGAATCTATATTGGATGCTTCCTGTCTAGGAGAGGGGGAAAAGAGAGAGAAAATTTTGGAACACAAGGTTTTGCAAAGATGAATACTGAAAACCAACTTTGAATGTATTTTGAAAAATAAAAAGCTAGTATTTTTTAAAAAGAAAATCAAATTCACAAGAGCAAAATCAGGAAAATGTTACTTCAGGTCACCTGAAAAACATTCTGAGGGTTTTAAGGAAGGAAAAAGGAAGAAAATTAGCATTTACTTTACTATGTGCCAGTGACTATGCCAAGTATTTTTTTTAACAAATATTTTAACTTCATAACAACCCTGAGAGATAGATAATATTATTATCCCCATTTTACAGGGGAAGAAAGTGAGGTAGATAGAGATTAAATGACTTTCCCAAGTTCATACAGCTACCAAGTGTCTGAGGTCAAATCTGACATTAGATCTTCCTGATTCCTGTCCTAGCACTCTATCTACTGCTTGTGTAGTAGTATGGTAGCCTAAAAAGCTAATGAAATCTTAACCTGCATTTAAATAATGGTACAAATGCAAGTTGGACTAGATAATCTCAGAAGTCCCATCTAACTCCAGGATTCTTCCATAATGTGATTCTAGAACCTGTGAAGTCTTTGTGTGTGAGTATGGTTGGTGCATTTGTGCTAAAGACTGCTATTTATCATTCAAGCTTCCGAAGCAACCCCTTGAGTTAATTGCAAGGAAGGAAAAAATGGAATACAAAATCCTCAGGAATGGGGCTTAGGTTTTCATCTCATGTCACTATTTACTTCCTGTGTGACCTTGTATAAGTCCTTCTTATTCTACAATACAAAAAAAAAAAAAAAAATGAGGACCGAAGATTGGACAAGATGCTCCCCAAGATTTCTTATACCTATCAATCCTATAGTCTCATATAATTGATCCCAGCTTCCAAAGGTAGAAGTGGACTTGTTTTCATTTCATACAATCTCCTTTTCAACCTTAGTCATTTCCCTTCCATCATTTGGAGAAGATGATTAAAAGGAAAAAGAAAACTGTTGTTTCTAGAGATTGATTATATCCTTTCTCTAGTTTCTCTGTCCTCATCTATTTTATGTGACACTTCCAAAAGCTTACATGATGTTAAATTCATTAGCACTACATGGAGGAAGTACTGAACTATAAGAACTCAATTGGGTTTATTTTTTTAATTGGAAGAAGCCTTATTTTTCTCAACTCACTGAAGAGTTTTCTAATGCCTGTTTTAGAATAAATCCCCTGCACTAAAAAGCAAACATACATACTGACTTTGCTGACCCATAGCTCTCTCTCCCTTTTAATTTAATGCTTCCTATTATTTAGCATTGTTAGCTTTTGTTGTTAGAACCTATAAAGTTCTAATACCTCTTTCTGATAAAATATTGAAAAAGAAAACAAAAATAGAGCCACCTTTTGTAGTTTCCATTAAAGTGAAAAAGACTGGATAGTCTCTCAGTTCCCTTCTAGCGTGACATCTGTTATCCTATAAAATTTATTTCAAATGATTGTAATTGGATTTGTAATGACAGATTGGAATTTAATGATATACCATGTTATAGTTGATAGATTTACAAACTAATCATTAGCATTGGAAGTAAGGACTTTGACTCAAAATTGGGCAAGTTCTAATTAAGATGTTAGATGTAAGTGTTTACAAAGATATAAAAGGCTCATCAATTTAAAAGATTCAAGATAAGTCAATTCCTGTGAAATGATGCAAATCAAGAATTCATTAGCAACAGGGAAAGTTATTCTGGAAGGTAGCAGTGGTGTAATTTAGAGATGGAGAGGACTTTAAAGATTGAGTCCAACTCTTCATTTTAAAGATGATACATCCAAGTATAATATTCTAATATTAGTGATAGCTATAGTGGCATCCAGTATATATACTATATAGTGGATATAGTATATCCAGTGGCATACTATACAGTGGCTGTAAAGATACAGCCTAGGAAAACAGACATCATAATTCTTCACCATCTCCTTATTTCATTCTCAAATAAGTTCTGTGATTATATGCCTTTAGGTTAGCTATTTACACTCATGAAGATCCTTATCTATAAAATGAAAAAACTAAGATTTTTCTACCAAATAATAAAAATTTTATCAAACTCACCCAAATATGGCCAAAGTCTTGGGCAATAATCTCAATAGGATTCAGTTGAATGACGTGACAGCCAAAAAAGCTGTTATCCTTATCTATTTCTTAATCAGGCCACATCTGGAATACTACGTTCAATTAATCAATTAAGAAGCCTTTATTAACTGTCCACTATGTACCAGGTTCTAGGACTAGGAACACAAAGAATGAAATCATCTTTCGAGGATATATATTTTTAAGTATTCTTATACATAGGAAGTACTCTATGAATGTACATGGAATTGAATTGAATATTCATGATTATAATGAATGTTGGGTTAGGATTTATATATTAAGATTTTCCAGAAAGTGCCAGGAACTTGAAGTGACCAGAGATCATACATTTAGTCAAATTGTCATTTGTGAACTGATTTAAATATGAAAGGAAACTTATTCTACTTTAAAAATATAATTGAAAATCACATCCAAAAATGACTCACCACTTACTATCTTTGAAATACCATTTTATCATGCATATCCTCTGTTTTACAAAGGTCTTAATACAAGCAAGAATGAAAGCCAAAAAGCAAAGAAATGGATACCATTTTCTTTTGAGTATTTGAATCATCATCAGAATTAAGTATTCTTATTATTAAAAGATACCCATTTCACCAAGATATTGATGTGATAATTAACAGAGAGCAATTTTGGCAGGCAATATATTTAGCAACTACATTCATTCGCTAATTCCTTCATTCAATATTTATCACATCCTACTAGAAAATGGGAGAGGGAGAGAGACAAAAATTTAGCTTTAAAAATATTCAGTATTGATCTGGTACTTCCCAGAATTGTTACATTTTGTTGTGAATCATACAATCAAAGGCCTTAGTATAGTCAATGAAACAGAAATGGATGTTTTTCTGAAACTCCCTTGCTTTCTCCATAAAATTTAGAAGATGCTAGCAATTTGGTCTCTCATTCCTCTGCCTCTCTGAAAAACAAACCACATTTCTGTTACATTGCTGAAGCCTATTTTACAGAATCTTAAGCATAACATTTCTGGAATGTGAAATAAGTACAATTGTTCAGTAACTGGAATATTCTTTAATATTGCCCTTCTCTAGGATTTAGATGCAAACTGATCTTTTATGTAAGAGCTACATACTTAATAGGTGTGTGTTAATGTTTGTATACATATATGAAACTAAAAGTTGGCTTCTAATTTTTCCTGGACAAAATTTTTCTACATTATATTCATACAGGTCTGAAATGACTTCAAATAATTTCTTTCATAAATGATTAAAATGCAAATGAATAATACAAATAATATAGTCAAATTTTAATAAAAGACTATTATTATTTTTCAGAAACTATGATGTATATTCATATTTGGGGACTTAAAACCAAGAAGGAAAGTATCAAATTCTTTCCCATGTTCTAAGTTCAGATCTGTCAATTTTAAAGTCAGAATAATTCTAGTTGTAGCTCTGGCATAGCAATACTCCCCAATTCTCCCCATGTTTTCTTCCCAGACTAGAACTAACTTGTTTGCTCCTTCTACATCTACTAATCATTTTGGAATGGTTTCTTAAAGAAATGACCAAGTAACTTCTACTCTAATTTTCAAGATCCTGGAGCATTCTTTGAAAGACTATTCCTATCAATACTTCATGAGTTGCCACTAGCATTTTTCCCATTAATAAATCAATTACTCAACTAATCCTAACCAAAACATTTACTGAAAACTCAAAGCAAACACATATTATTTGAATGACATTTTGCATATAAACTTTGATTATATTTTATCAATATAATCTTATAATTCTCACATAGAAAATGAATATATATCTAAACGCTTAGGATAGTAAAGCACATTCACAGGATATTTATGTGGTCAGAGGTTACTCATAACTCTGTAATTATAGAATTTGATGTCTTCTTTCTGTCTTAGAAATTGGCCATAAAAAGTTTCTTGATGAATACAGATTCCATGTTGAACAGATACCTCCATTATTAAGTTGGGCATATTTGCATTCTACTCACTTGGCACCTTGGAAGGCATGATGTCTCAGCTGGACCAGTTAATCCACTGGGATGCTTTTTTGATGCTGTTTCCAAGTTGTTCCTTGATTTATCTGGCATTACTCTTTCATAGCAACAATAGTATTCATCATTTCTAATTTCAGATTTAGTTGATGTCTTTAAATAAAATAGTGTTATACTCTTTTAGAAAAAGATGATATTCTTTATCCTAAAGTTAGCAAGTTTCTCCAACTTTCTATCTTTTCAGCATTATTCTTCTTTGCTTTTGAGAAATAACAGAGCAGTGAAATATATTCTGGGTTTTGTTCTCTTTTCTTTTTTTTCAGTAACAAATCATAATAGCAAGGAGAATATATTTTCTTTATTTCTTCTTTTTCTCAGTGGCAAGCAGAAAATATTCTCTCTATTCCTTCTTCTAAACAGTAGATATGAAAAGAGAACCTTCTAAATTAATATTTCCTGAGCTAGATACATGGCAACAAATGACAGTACAAAGCAGACTATATAATATTTTCAATGCAGTTGTGAAATTTGTCCCTTAACCTCTCATAACTTTCTTAGTTCAGTAACTGGGTTTTCTCTGCAAAAGACCTCACCTGATCATTAATAAACAAATCCTTATCTTCTGACTATAATCAGATGAACTATATTTGTTCCATAATAATAGAATAGTTCTGGTATCCATTTATTCCTAGTTATTTACCTAGAAGTTTTCCACTTCTTCAAAAATAATTCACTAGTGTAAATCATTTTCCATTAATTCTGATGTTTGATAGTTTGTCATATGAAAATATGCAACTGCTGTGTCAAAACTATGAATCAGACTTAATTCAGTAACTGATTGTTTAAAAACTCAATCACAAACACACACCCAACATAAGTAAACTGTTTGAGCACACAATCTCATCAACTACTTTTTATGAGAAACAGATACCTGTCCCTAGACAAGTCAATTGTTTGGGGTCACTCCTTTACATAGGAAAAGGAAATTTTACAGGCAAGTAAATATAATCCATGAAAGCTTTTATCATTGGAGTGAAAAGAAATGATAGAAATTAGGAAGGGAAATTTAAATCTTGCTCTTAAATTCACAGCCATTCTAATAAAAGATAAGATTACAGATACTTCCCACACAAAGATTATTTTCCATTATTATTTGTCCAAGTCTTCCAAAGAGGGGAGAGAGGGAGGAATAAACATACAAACTATTTAAAGATTGTGACCATTTCTTATATTTCTCTGAAGTCTTTATAGTATTTAAGTATATTGCCTTACTGGACTTGAAGTCAGAGAGATCTGTATTCAAATATTGCCTCTGACATTTATGACCATTTGACAATTCACTTAAATGCACTGGGCTTCAGTTTCCTCATCTATAAAATAAGGATAATAAAAATTACAGTATATCCTACCAGAGTCCATCAATTAATGACCATTTATGAAGTACCCATTATGTGCCAAGTACTTTGCTCAGCACTGAGGATACAAAGATAAAATAATCTTTATCCTCAAGTATTTTTGTGCTATTAAGGGAAATTACATGTATACATATAACTAGATGCAAAATATATACAAAAATTGCAAAATAATGGGAAATTCTAAGAAGCAGAGTAGGGAGAGAGTGCCTTCCAGATATGATGGAAAGGCTATTTAAAAAAAAAAAAAAGGCCAAAAGATAAAAAAGGAATGATGTGTGAAGGTCATCAAGTGGGTCATTTTGACTGAAATATAAAGTGTGCAAAGGTTAATAGTATGTAATATAATCCAGAAACAGCCTAGAGTGAGATTTTAAAAAGATTTTAATGTCTAATACTTACTATTGCATTTCATCCTAGAAGCAAAAAGAACCACTAGAGCAAAAGAATGGGATGGTTAAACTGGTATTTTAGGAATATCATTTTTTTCAAATAGGTGAAGGATGGATAAGCTACATAGTTGAAAAGGACCTTTAGGCTGATTGAGGACAATCCCCTTCATTTATGAATAAAGAAGCCAAAGCCTAGTGAGATTAAGGGAAATTCCCAAAGTTAAATAAATAATAACTGGTAGAGCTAGAATATGAATTCAGGTCTACTGACACTAAATACATTGCTCTTTGGAAGGAAAATCTAATAAGATAACTCTATGGTAGTTTAGGGAAGGAAAAAGAAGAGGTAAGAATCTGAACTAAAAGGGCATCCATATGGAGGAGAGAAGGGAATGACTGTTAAAGATAGGAAAGTAGAATTGATAAGATTTAGTAGCTGATTATGAGGGATGATGGAAGTAGAAAAGTCAAAGATAACTTTGAGGTTGTAAAGCAGAGAGAATGCAAGATTAGTGTTGTCCTTAACAGAAATAAGGAAGTTTTGGGGCAGCTAGGTGATGCAGTGGATAGAGCACCAGCCCTGAAATCAGGAGGATCTGAGTTCAAATCTAATCTAGTCACTTAACTCTTCCTAGCTGTGTGACCCTGGGCAATTCCTATCACAGCTGTTCATATACTAAGTTAAGGGAATGTAGAAATTATTAATGGAAAAAGGACCCATGATTATGAAATCCTAGAACCTTGAAGAAAATACCTATCTCCCAGGACTACTATGAAAATCAGGTGAGATGATAAATATAAAATGCTTTGTAAACCTTAAAGCTTATATAAATGTCAGCTATAATTATTGTTAAATATTATTAGTCTCCCAAACCTCCCATCTCATTATCCTATTTTCTTCTCTAATTAATAACCAGCTCTAATTGCTTTCAACCTTACTCTGCTTGGAGAATGTGACAGCAATATTTTCACTTCTGTGGTATCAAAAATGTTATATTTGTTATGATTTTTACAATTCTGGTTCATTTGTGGTGTATTGATCCTATATTCTAAAGGTCTGTGGTCACTTTACAACTCATTTATGTCCTAGTGTTGCTACTATGTTGTTTTAACCTCACACATTAAAATCGGACAAACCAAGATATGGAATGGTACCAATAAATAGTTCTTGATTTGTTGATTTCAATAAACACACCACACATATACATACATACACACACACACACACACACACACACACACACACACAACCACACACACATAACCACACACATTCACCAAACTATTGAGGTGTTCAAGTTGAATTTGGTTTAAATTTAAATCATATATTGCCAATGAACAAATAGAACCTGATACTAGCCTACTTGTCATCAGGATGTCAAGGAAAGAGCTCAAGACATGAATCAATATATCTATATGAGTATGAGCTTTAGAAACTAATAGCCATGAAGCCTTAAACAAATCATATAATTGCATTGAGCACTACTTGCACCATCTGTAAAAGTGAAATAAAATTATTTGTCTTTCCTATCTTTTCTGGTGGTTGTGAGGATAAAATAATATACATAAATTAATTTACAACAAAAAAGTTTTATATAAATATATGTTGTTTTTGCCATGGTAACAGTAATTTTGATGATAAAAATATTAAGTATTGTGATGAGGAAGAAAAAAGAAAAAAAAAACAAAGAAAGATGTAACAGATCTCTTGTAGATCAACCTTTAGCCTATTCCTTGACTTATTTCATATTTAATCTCTTTATTCATAATTCCAGATCAAGCCAGGAACATGTGTGAATATTTCTATTCTAATTTGTAAACTTTCAAAATAGTTTTCAATAAATCAACCAACCTTAGAATCCCCATCCCCAGTTTATCAGATAAACTGGAAAAACTTTTTTTCCCCCAATAATACTTACTTATTTCTTCATACATTAAATCCCTTATTCTCATAAATTAAATACTACAGTTAGACAAAATGCATTTTAACCACAAAATTCATAATAAAATATGAACATATATTTATAATATTTTAAATTTGAGAAAAATTGCAGTATGATCTCTATCTTTTCACTGTAACAACAAATGACTTCTTTGCATTTCTGAGTACACAATATGTCATTTAGTTACCCAGGATAAACAGTCTTCACCACAATCACCTTCATCCTTTTCTGAAAATAGCAACAATAGCTTCATAAAAAAAAAAAAAAAAAAGCTACGTGAGTCTTTTTTCTCTGTGTCTTCTCTAGTTTATCGGTTAATAGGGAAAAAACATTTTCTTTTATTTTTCTCAAGCCTTCATTCTTAATATATATCCATATATGTTCTCTTATAATTTTCTTTATAGCACTTCTTCATAAAATAAGTTGATATTTCTAAATTTCTAAAGAGTATATTTTTTTCTGTCTTCTGCAAGTTTTCTCTTACATACATACACATGCAAACACACACACACACACACACAAACAAGTTCATAAAAAAAAACCTCATAGAATGGTAATTATAACAATAACTTTCTTTTCTGGATCTCCTGTTGCAATCTGAGCTCCTTAAGAGAAGCATCTTACTTTTCTATTTGTATTCTCAGCAATTAGCATGGTGCTTTACGTGTAATAAGATTACATATATATATACACATCTATGCTTCTATAGATAGATGATAGCTAGCTAGCTAGATAGATAGATGGATAGATAGATGGATAGATAGATAGATGTTCAGCCATTCATCAGAGAATGAAGGGAAGGGAAGGGGAAAAAGGGAAAGAAAGGGAGGGAAAAAGAAGAGAGAAAAGAAATAGGTTATGAGCTATTTATTAGCAGTGTGACTTACAAATCACAAATTCTCTGAGGTTCATTTTCCTCATTTTTCAAAGGAAAATAGTTATTCATGCAATACTTCCTTCAGAGAACTAGTTTGAGAAAAGCATTTAGCAAATATTTTAAAGTACTACAGATAGATGCATATTTATTGTTACTGTTATATTGTGCACAGTGTAATGTCTTTAAAAAAATATCAAATCTATTCTTTGGAATTATTGATCAGGATAACAATGCCCCTAAATAATAAAAGCCCTGAGGAAATGATTCCTACCCTTCCTGAGTTATAGTTGCCCAGTCATTCTATTCCCCTCCCTTTTCCCTGGCTTCCAACCCCTATTCTGTGGCTCCTTAAAGCCTTTCCTTTTGTCTTAATACCAAATAATGCCCACACATACAGTCTCTTTCCCTTAGAATGTAAGCTTCTAGATGGGACATTTTGTTCTTTTTGTCTTTTGCTCCCAGAGCTTAGCACAGGACCTAAGTCAGAGTAGGAGTTTAATAAATGATTATTAATTGATTAAATTATTATTAATTTATCTGACCTAGAGGGCCTTAAACATGTGTGAATCACTGGAATAGTGAAGAAGGATGACCAAAGCTACTGCTTTGGCTTTTCTATCCACTTACACTTCCTCCTCCTTTGCCCTCTCTTCGACTATAAATACTAAGTATTGGTAGAAGATAAGAGTAAATGTCAAGGAAGGAGAGATGGTTTCATGAGTAGAACAGAAATAGAAAATCTGACTTTATGTAACTACCACTCTTAAAGCTTACAAGTCTCCATTAGTGTGTTTAACATTAGGAGACAATTAACTCAAAGCAAAACCATTTACTAATATGGCATCATCCTGAGAACAACAATAATAAAACATTTCTTCCTAAGCTTGAGAATGGAACACTTTTTGTATGTGACATCACTGGGAAAAAAGTATATTATGGAATATATTAGTAGAGTAATAAAATACTAGTAGAGTCATACCCAGAGAAAGGCTACATAGCTGACAAATCATGCTTTTGATGATACAAGGTCCTCAATGTTCTTTCTTTTCTTGGTGTCCTCATGCTATTCTCCTGAGTGCATCCCTGCTAGAAAGATCACTCAGTTGGGTTTTCTAGTACTGTTTCTTTCCAAAATTTGACTTCCAATAGTCATAGTTAATTCTGTTTCAATTCACAAAACTCTTCTCTAATGTCTCAAATGAGTAAATGTGTTGCCTGCAGCATACGGTATTTCCTATTAGCATAATACCCTCCCAACTGAATTGTTTATTTATATCTCACTCTTCTCTTGACTGTCAGAATTCACATTATTAAGAACTGTGTCCTACCTGATACTCTCTAGAGAATGTCTTGCTCTTTAAATGGCAACATGCATATGACCTATCCTTTGTCCAATCAATGGCTAGCAGCTCTCAAAATCTTTCAAGCTTGACTTAAGAATTTTTTCACATCTCATAAAGAAGTAACAAAGTGCACATACTTCTTTCTGCTTCATTTAAGACCTTAATACTTCATTGTGTCTATTATCTGCCCTCTTATATCTGTAATTTGATTAACTAGGCTGAGGAAAACCTATTGATCAAAGATTTAATATTCAATTCCTCCCACTGTAGTTCAATAAGAGACACAAAAAGCTTTTTTCACTAAATTCAATTCTCATTTATACTTTAAAAAAGTCTAAAAGTAAAAAGTACTTAAATCTTGGCCAGGGTAGCTTTTCATCCCTTCTGGCATTAGTTCCAAGTTTCAGAAGTGAACCTAAATGAAATGTTGATCTGTGATATCCAACTTCCTAGGTTTTATCTGCAACTGAATTATTATCCTTTCTTTCCAGTTAACATAGGCCAACCTAATCAGGGTCTAATCCAATCCAGACAAAGAATGGAGCTCAGGGAACAGTATCATTAATGAAGTCCAAGATCACTACCTATATTACAATGGGAGTTCTCAGCCAAAACAACTAGTTAAGATCATCTGGTCTTAGAAAATTTGATTTTAAAATGAAATCAACAAGAGTAAATGCAAGAAGATATTGGTGCAATGAAAGACAAGAAACTTTTATTTAGGAATCAAAGGCACTGGATTCAAATCCTAATTCTGCCATTTACTACCTATGTAATCTTATGCAAATAAATTAATCTTTCTAAATTTCTGTTTCTTCAATTGTAAAATGAGGGAATTGCACCAGACAACTTTTAAAGTCTCTTTGAGGTTTAAATCTATGATCCCAAAAAATTAATCATACCTTCCAACACTGATGGAAAAATAGAAAATTTCAAGACACATTTCAAGCGAAAGGCAGAAATGATAGGCAACCAAAACTATAAAGACAACAAAAATTCACTTTTCAAAATTACTCTTTGAATTTGAAACAAAAGTTGATGGAAAACTGGTGGTGTGGAGGTCAGAGAATATATCTTTCAAGTGAGCTTTCCATCTTGATCAAATTCTGAGAAAGATCACTTATTTGAACTGTTCTTAAAACATCACTCACTTTGGAGGAGTTGTAAGAACCAGTGGAAAAAAATATCAAGCTTCACAGTGAATTGGAAACATAAATAAAATATACCTGAACAAATTACAGCAAGAAAAATGCAAACTCATATAACTGGAATGGCCAGTATGTCCCAGAAATTAAGAAAACAATCCCTTTACAATAGTGTTAACTACCTAGGGGGGAGAGAGTCAATAATCAGCTATAGAAATTTATAATGTTAAATAGGTAAATTTCTATAGGTCATTTATTTATAGATTCATGGTAGAACAATATATAAGTAAATTAAGAACAATAAAAATAAGAGAGATAATAAACTCATTCCTGAGGAGCAAACGAGAGGGAAATGGGAAAAGATAATAGGATCCCAGATTTAGAAATGAGAAAAACCTAAAAGATCACAGACTTAAGGATTGTGAGGGACCTTGGAATTCCAATTAGAACACATATGACAAATCCCTTCTCTGTTTTAGAATCCTTGAAGGAGGGAAGCCCATTACCTATTAAAATAATCTCTCTCTCTTTCTTTCTCTGTGTGTGTGTGTGTGTGTGTCTATCTTTGTCTCTTTCTGTGTGTGTGTGTCTGTCTGTCTCTCTGTCTCTTTCTCTCTCTTTTTCTCTCTCTCTGTGTCTCTGTCTCTCTGTCTCTCTCTGTCTCTGTTTCTTTCTCTCTCTTGTAAAGATTTCATTATTAGAAAATTTTTTCTTACTAACATGAAATCTAAATTGGCCTTTTTCTAGATACCTCCCATCACTCCTACTCCTACACTCAGGGCCCAAAAAAAAAAAAAAAAAAAAAAAAAGAATTTCACTATGCCTCCATAGAATTGCCTTTCAAATACCTTGTCACCCTAATATTACACTTCATTATAAACATCTCTGTTTCCTTCAACTAATTTACTCCCCAGCTTGCTTAAACTGTGGAATCTAAAATTACACATAGTACCCCACAATAAACCATAGAACTTAAATCTTATCTGGTCAGGGCAGAGTACATACGGTCTATCACCTCCATATTCCTGAAATCTGTACCTCTCAATGTAGCATATGGCTACATTCTTTTTTTTTTTATTGCCCATATGACAATGCCAATTCAGAGTCAGCTTACATTTCCCTAAAACCAATAAATCTTTCTCAAACAAACTACTATATAGCCATGCCTCTCCCATCCAGTATTTGTAAAGTTTTTTTTTTTTTTTTTTTTAATTCAAGGGCAAAACTTTACAATTTGACAATTTCTTCTTTTTGATTTGACCTTATAATCTAACCTGAGCATATCTTCCTGGATTGTGACTTTGTGACCAAGCATTAGCTATCCCTCCTAGTTCTGAGGCACATACAATAAGAAAAATTATTATTTTACTATTATTTTAACAACCAATTATTAAGTTGGGATCCAGGTTTTTCTCTTCAGTTTTCTCATTAAAGCCCAACTCTTATTAAAAGTCAGTCTCTGAAGGACATGACTAATTGAGATTACCCCTAGTCCTCAAGGTACATACTTTTCAATCTTAGTCAGTATCCCCACCCAACTAGAAGATCTAACTACTATATAGAGTATAAACAAAAACCAATCTGGGCAAGATTGGGGAATTACCTGGGGGAAAGGAGCTACTGTTTTTAACCAGTTTTTAAGAGTTTAAGGTGACCCAGCTCAACAGGGAGAAAAACAACTAGAGTAGTCTGGATGAAGATGTATTCCCTGTCTAGATTGTTAGAGATGCCTGAGCCTCATAATCAATCTATGTTCTCTGCAGGAGAAGGTGAAGTAAATATCCACCTCATTAAGTATACACTGATCAAAGTTGATTTTCACTTGTCAAGGTAATTCTCTTTCAAGGGTTATTTAAAGTTTAAAGGATTTCCACGAGGCATCTTTGGTTTCTGAGAGAAACAACTGATCAATTTATTAATTGATAGCCTAATTAATAAATTGATTCTTAATTACCCACTAACTTAAGGATTTTTATTCATTTCAGCAAATGTGATGAACATAATAACATTAATGATAAAAATGTAAAATTGGTTATTCACTTCTAGCATTACATAATTTAGAGAACTGGAATGCAGAAACCCTTGAGTCCAAACCACTCCCCCCAAAATTCCCAACTATAACATACTTGCCAAGCACTCAACTCCATTCTTCAGATGAGAAACCTGAGATCACCAGAGATTAAGTAATTTGCCTACTTTACACAGGTAGTAAGTAGCAGAACCAAGATTTGCCCACCCACACCCATCAGTACCCCTGACTCCAAATACAGTGCTCATTTCCATGAATCAGGTGTAGGAACGTAATAGGAAAGAAGCAGGGAATGATTTTTGTCTTTGTGTTTATGCCCCAAGAAGATATTCAAAGATAAGCTTGTTGCATGTAATTGTTGAATTGAGATAAAAATAATTTAATTAACAGGAAAGTTACATCATCCATAAAGTGTCTACCAATATTTGAAAAAGAAGCATTTTAATAAAGAAGAAACATGTTAATGAAGAAAAGTAGCATTAATAAAAGAGAATATTAATTAGGGGAAGGATGTATACAAAGTACACCAAGGTTTTAGGACACAAAAGAAACTTGGAAGATTTTTTCATTTTGCTTACAATTGGTTTATCTATCCATTGAGTTGAGATTCCAAGAAGCTATGTACTGAAAGATATTTTTTTAACCCAAAGCTATAACTGCTCAAGGCTCTGCTCTTGTGATTTATGAAGTTTAAAAACAACAACAACATGGTGACTGCACATAGGAGAGCATCTTTCCCAAAGGCTTCATTAACCTAGCTATCACAGTAATTACATTCAATCTTCCTGAGTTCTCCCTGAAGTTTCAGCTAAAACCAGTATTTTTCACTTTTTTTCTCAAATCATTGCACCATTTCTATGGAATAACTACTACCTCAAGGGGAGAATTATGGCAGCAGACATAGTGGCTCTTCCACTTCGAGTGTTATTTATCCTCTTCTAGATGTTAACGTCAGGAATAACTGAAGACAGTAGTTCTCAATTTTATTGAAAATGTGAAAAACACAATTGTGTACAAAAATTCTGCCTTCCGTAAATAATGGAATCATAGCATAATAGAGCTGAGAAGTATCTTAAAGATCACCTTATCCACCTTCCCACCCAATGCAGAAACCTCTTCTATACAAACCCTGACAGGTAAATTTTGCCTCTAATTCTTTTTCTGTCAATATACCAAGGATGTTCATGGTGACAAAGTGTTTTAGAGGAGATGAATTTTCCCTAGAGCCAAAAAGAACCGATATGTACTTTTTCAGACAAAGAAACATCCTTACAGTACCTGTAGCACCAACAGAATTTGCAAACACCAGGTACAAGGAAAATGCTTTGCATTCTGATGGTGCTTTAGTTTGAAAGATATACAGAGTTTTCGACTATTTTCATTTACAGATAGATTATTATTTTCTTGCTTCTTATCTAGTCTGGGTCTGATCCCCTTTTTCCAAAACTCTATCGTGGGTTTAATTGTGCTGAGAAAATGTCAATATCATCCTATGTAAAAGACAATACTTAATAAGATAAATACACAATGAAAACAAAAATAAATGAGAAGTAGCCATTATTTGGGATTATTTATGTTCCTAATCTTTTCATTGTTTTAAGACTCCAAGATACAGTACAAAAAGGACTCTCTGGTTCAATGTAATTGTATATAAGTATGTAAGAGGGTGTATTTACACATACATAATTATAATTATTTGTATGTATATAGTATATATAATATATTTAATTATAATTATATAATCCAAGGTTCAAATACTAACACTGATGAGAACTCCCTATGTGAACTCAGACAAGTCATTTAACCCCCTATATCTAAGTTTTCTCATTTATAAAATAAAGAAATTGATCTATACTGACTCTGAAGTTATTTTCAGTACTATATGTAAGAGTCTATAATGATGTTATTGGACACTGAGGGTCCATCTTTGGAACATGATCCAGCAGGGTGCTGCAGTGGATAGAGCATTGGGCCTGAGTCTTTTTACTCATGTCAGACTCTCTGTGATACTATTTGGAGTTTCCTCAGCAAAGATACTGGAGTAATTTGCTATTTATTTCTCTACCTCATTTTACAGATAAGGAAACTGATGCAAACTGGGCTAAGTGGCTTTCCCAGGGTCACACAGTGAGTTAGTGTTTTTCACTTCAGGACCTCCTGACTCCAGTGTGGATGCTCTATCAACTGAGCCACCTAGATGCCCAAGAAGACATGACTTCAAATCCCCTCTATCTTCCTCACTATCCTTAATTGTAAAAAGGGGATAATAATAGTACCTATCTCAAATGATTGTTGTAAACATTAAAGGAGATAATAATATCCTTAAAGTGCCCATCATAGCTCCTGACACAGACTAGACACTTACTAAATATTGTTCCATTCTCCTTGCCTTCATGATGGGTTATACACATTATTAAATTTTCTTCCTGGGATTGGTTCCAATCCCAAACCTAGAACTTCAAAAGCTGTTTTTAGCTATGATAACTCAGGATTAGTACAATATAATGTTGAAAACTCTGTCTGACTGAAGAGCCAGAAAGTGATAATTCAGTAATATTCAAGCCAAAACTCAATGTGTATATAAAGGGTTTTACCAATTTGTCGTTTGCTCTCTTCCCTGGCGGCTTTCAAGTGAGGAAGTCTCTTCTTTAGTTGCCAGGTGCAAAGGAGAAAAAATAAGCTGTATTTCCCTACATGTCATCTTGTGAGAGTCCCCTACATATTCTCCTATAAATCTTCCATGGACTATTGAATCAGAATGTTAGGCGATTTCTTCTAATTCTATGTCATTTCACACTCCAGCTACATTAGTATAGTTCTTACTTGGCTATCAGTTTCATTGAATGATCTGCCATCCTCTTTTCCTGGAGGATATCCTTTAGATAATTTCTTACATGAAAGTCACAACTAATAGAATACTTTGCCGACTTTTTAAATGCATATAACATCTCTCAATGACCTTTGAGTTCACCCATAATTTAAATTCTGTAGCTATGTTTCTGATTAAGGATGACATCTTACTGGTTACATCAAGTCCCAGGAAACTACAGGGCTTCTCCAAGGAGTTTGAGAGCCACTTAAAAGAAATTGCCTTCACAGTTGTTGCTGTTGTTCTTTGACCTTTGTTCTTAAAGAGGACCATGACATTAGGGAGCTGATGTCATGACATGCAAATGAATTGGATTTGAGTGATAACTGGGCAAAGACACCTGCCTCACTTTTCCTTCCAGAGCCATCTAGATCCAGAGGTTAGAAATAGTTCAAGATGACTGGAGATGGCCTTGGATGCAATGGGAAACTTTGAGGTTTTTAAGCTAAAAACTTCAACAGGTCTCAGTTTGACTGATGCCATACCCATTCAGGATTAAGGCTAGGGAGCAATTAAGGCAAAGAATCTACCTTTCACCTAGTCCAAAATAATCTAAATAAATAAATGAATCTCGGAGAGGAAGACTCTGTTTTGGCTATTTACATTCAATCTGAGTCAATCAGGATCCAAACCATCACCAAATGAGGTTTGGTCTAGGACCTATAATAGGTGGTCAATTAGAATCAGATTAGTTTTGATTTAAGGCCTGATCTTTAATAAGGAAATCTTAGCCAGTAAATTTCAAGGTATCTTGGAAGGGTAAATGCAAAAGACAAAAAATAATGCTTTTGAAAGCATCTGTAGATAAAGGTATGACAGCATATGTAGAAAGAGGAAGGAAAAATAGATAGAATGAACCATGTTAAACTATGATATCCAGTTAAATTGATATTCCATTGAATTAGGTCATTAATAAGAAATAGATAGCTAAATAGATACATAAATACTATTATATTTACATACTTAAGTAACTACATATTGTAAGTCACTGGCCCTTTTATATCTGAGTAATTCAGTTGCTGAAAGTCAGAAAACAAACTTTTAAGTAAGAATAAGTGAATAAATTTGATTTGTTAAAAAAAAATAAATGGGAGGAAAGAAATAGATAGTTAGAAGTGCTGGATAAAGATTTTTCCCTTAAATGATTGGCCATAAAGGACTTCTTTGAGAGAAGAAAAGTTACTACATCTGAAGGGCATTGTGGTTTCTTGCTCATTTGCATGTGATTCTTTTTTGAATGTGAAGGAATAAAACTCATAGGATAGCAAATTGAATAATTATTTACAGACTTTAAGAAGACAAAATAAGAATTGTTGCTCTTAATTGACAGAAAAATAGACTCCATGAGTTTTACTTCATAATGAAAAGATGAGTCACTGAACATCAGGAGATTCTGATATAGGGCATTTAGGAGTTGTGGAAAAGCTAATTATGATGTAAATTTAAAAACAAGCAGTAAAATCAGGGAATAACTAAATTAATAAGAGTACAAGAAATTTTCAATTGCTCTTTTTTTATCTTACTGATTGGAAAAGATGCATAACTGGCAATTAGGTGAAGAAAAGACTGGGAGATTAATGAGAGTTGAATTTGCTACAGATTGAGCTACGAATCTTCACTATCCTCTCTGATTTGAGAATCAAACAGCTTTGTATTAGTTTTGCAGTAAAAATTATCTTAAATCTTATAGGACAATTGATTGAATCCTATTGATTGAAAAGCTGACTGACTTTGTTTTCATTGGCCAGACAACTAATTGGAGGAAGTTTACTGTGAGCATTTTTCTAGAACAAAGTACTGGGCACTAATTGATTGACAGGGAACACTATTGATTTAATAGTTTCCCTCGTCTATATTAGATTTGTGAAAAAATTTAAATAGGAGGAAAGAAATTAATGTTACATTGGTCTACATTTTTCAGTCAGCCAACCTAAGGAGTTTTTCAGTTTTCTAGGTTAATGATACTGATTGATATAATAATAATAATAATGGAGGAGGAGGAGTAAGATACATTCTTAATGCTTTTAAAGAGTAATTATGAATTAAAATGTTTGCATCAAAATTTCCCATTTTGATAGCAGAGATGGAGTGGATTTGTCCTTCAAAAAAATCATAAGAACCAAAATGGGAGAAGTTAGCAGAGAAGTAGCTTTGTGAGGTAAAGATTATTCCTAAAGAAGATAATAACATGTAGTCCTAAAGTTCAAATTTATGAGTTATTCACTCAACTAATAGGTTTTCCTCACTCAAGTGCCTCGCTGCTAGATTTCTAGTACATGCCCACTATTCTCCACAGACACTGAATGTACTAGTGGGGGAATATCACTTCAGTTTCTGTGTAAACTTTGACATTTTTATTATTGTTATTGAATAATGATGATATTTTGACTATTCTTGGTTTTGTTTTATCATTAAATAAATATATCAGCTAATGATACCATTGTGATTGATTTTATATTAAACACTGGTAGGGGCTCATGAGCTCCAGTGTCAAGGAGTGTGGTGGTGACAGTGTTGCTGGGCCTTAGATTTAGAAAAATCTGAAATCAAATGCAGCTTTAGACACTTAATAACTAATAACTATATGACTCTAAGAAAGTCATTTTTCTGTTTGCTTCAGTTTCCTACTTATAAGATGGGAATAAGTATAATATATAATTTGTAGGGTTGTTTATAAGGATCAATTTTTTTGCAATCTAAGCATAGTGCCTGGAATATAGTGGGTTCTGTCTAAATGTTTATTACTATCCTTTGTCTTCCTATTTTTTCAACACAAAACACACACACACACACACACACACACACACACACACACACACACACACACATATCTACAACAATGTTAATGGTTTATTTTTAGGGCCCAGAAAGTATTTGAGGTGAAGTCCCATGGTAATATATCTCTGAGAGTCTCAGACTTGCTAGTGTGATTACAGTATGAAGTAAATAACCAGTCCAGAAACTAAGAATGGTTGGCCACTCCCATATATAACATATACATTTTATTTTTTTATAGGCACAGAAAATGAACAGTAAATTAGGCCACTATTAAATAGAAGAAGAGCAAGCTGAATTGCCTAAATGAAACTGGTTTGTTTTTGATTACTCTCAAGCTTCTTCCAAAATAAATCTCAACTCTTTAACCCCAATGTTCTTCTGCTATTATATGGTTATGAGTTGTAGAATATTAGTTTACAAAGAATTAAATGTGAGGATCACCCAAAGGGTCATGGAGTTAATGCTTGAGGATGTTAGTGGATTATGAAAATCAATTACATAGTAGAAAGAGCATAAAAGAAATAATCAAATGCATAACTGACAAAGTTAAAAACTGATTTAGAAACTGAGAAAAAGTAAAAAAAAAAAAAAAACCGAGATTTATATTATCTACATGTCGATATATTCAGAGAGAAAGAATATGATGATGATGATGATCTTTATGCTTTATTGATATACTAACAATTTTAAGATAACATAAAGCAGGCCCAGAGCCAGTATCTCTGAGTACCAACTCTCTGACAACTTATAGGAAGGCATGTGCAAAGAATGGGCAGAGGTAGATGGATTGCCATCTGAATTGTTGGAGGAAATATCTGCTTTGATGAGAGCAGAGATCCCATTTTAGAGTCATCCAAATAATGCTATATGACTGCAATTCACTGAATATTATAATCTTTGAAAAGCTAAAATTGTAGGCTCCCCTTCAGTAATTTGAATAATTAGGATAATTTTGAGTTCACAGAATCATAGATTTAGAGTTGGAAGAAACCCAAAATCATCTAATGAGTTGACTGATCACATTTAATAGGTGTTATATTTCAGGTCAGCAAATACCGATTTGGCTGTTAGCCAGGAAAGTCTCTATCTAAGAGATAAGTCTCAAGCAGGACCTTGAAGGAATTTGAATTGGTGGAAAGGAAAGAGAATGATATTTGAAGTGGAGAAAGCAGGATTTAAGTGAGAAAAAAAGCATTGAAGGGGGAATGAGAATAAATAAATAGTGCAATAACTAGGAATTTTTCACCTGGGTAAAAACAATTTAGCAAGAGGAAAGAAGAACTAGAAAAGGAGTCAGCACTTGATCAGAAGGCAAACTAAAAATAAATATAATGACAACAAGAGAGTGTCCCATTGTACCTCATGAAACCCAAAGAATCTCATTAAACACTTCCATGTGTTTTGGGAAAGAAGGTAGTCCCTAGGGAAAAGTGCCATGGAATCTTTGGATTGGCAGTCTGGGCAGATTGAGAGAATAGGACCATGCCATTTAGTGAAAAAACAAAGACCACGAGTCATAGAGATGTTTGTTTCTATACTGCCAAAAGGACCTGTCTGTAGATGCCCTGAAGCATATCCCCTGACATTCTTGTCTAGTTATAGTTCCATAGATAATGTTCTGAAGAGTATTCCAAAGATAACAAGGCTAGAGCAGAAGAGCCATTTGAAGGAATATTAAAAATTCCCCAAATATATGATTGAGATATACAGGGATAAAGCAGAGCTAACTGACAAGACCTTGACTTCCAATTCAATTTAACAACTATTTATCTGAGCAGTTATACTAAATTTGTAAATGCTGATAGGAAGATTAAAAATAAGTCTTTCTCCTCAAAGGGTTTATACTGTGATTGGGGAAATATGGTGCACACAAATCAAAATATAAAATATAGAATATAATGAAGACAAAGTAGATATCATAATCAACTGTCCTTGGAAAATCATAAGTGGAAGAACCAGATTTGAATCCCAGAAAGATGAGTTTATAATAAGGAATCACCAGGAAGCATACATAAATATCTATTATGTGCCAGATCCTTGGGATATTTAGTAAAAAAATAAAACAGTCTGCTTTCAAGGAATTTATATTCTGTTGAGGGGAAAGAATATGTACACAGAAAAGTAAATGTAAAGAGCAATCAAACTACAAAGTAGTTGGGGCAGGAGGATTAATGAAATAATAAATAAAAGTCTCTTCTGGGAGAGCCCTTTACAGCTGAGCCTGAAAGAAAGCTAGGGATCCCAAGACAAAAATCAAGAGGGCATGCATACCAGATGTGAAATAGCCTATGCAAAGATACAGGCACTAGAGAGGAGGGCTCTGTACAGGAAACAGGAGCATCAAGTTGGTCAGTCTGGATGAGGGTATGAGAGGGAACAGTGTAAAGTCATTTGGAAAAGATAAGTTGAATCTAAACTGAGAAAAGCTTTGAAAAAAAGCCATATTGAGAGAGCTATTGGAGTTTCTTGAGTGAGGAAGTGGCAAGGCTGGAATGACGCTTTGAGAATATCAGTTTGTCAGCTAGAAGAAAGCACAGGAGAGCAGACATGATGAGAGCAGGAGAAATCAGTAAATTACAATATCTCAGAACAAAAATGAAAAAAACTCCAAGTTTGGAAAACAGGATAAAATGAATTTAGAGCCAGTATGTTCAGTTTCATGATGAGGGAGGCTATCCATCTCTGGATAGAGAGATGATGGATTCAAAATACAGATTATAGGAGAGAGACAGACAGACAAGGGTTGACATAGATAGATAGATATATTCATAAGTAGGAACACACACACATATATATGCATAGACAGAAAAAGAGACAGACAGAGAGACAGAGAAATACAGAAACAGAGAGAGACAGAGACAGACAGACAGAGAGAAGGAGTGAAAGAGAGGAGAGGGAAAAACATACACATTGCTGTTGTCTTTGTTTAGTGATGCAGTCTTGCTCAGCTCTTTGTGACTCTGGATGAGGTTTTCTTGGCAAAGATACTGGAATGGTTTGTTGTTTCTGTCTACCATGAATTCATGCAAAGAGAGGGTAAATGACCTACCCAGGATTACACAACTAGTGAATATCTAAGGCAACATTTGAACTCAGGTATTCCTGACTCTAGACTTATTGCTCTTTTCACTAAGCCATGAAGCTACCTCCAAACACATACACACACACACACACACACACACACACACACACACACACGTAGTATATATAGAAATTGCATCGCAATTAATGTAGGAATTTGTTCTACTTGATTGTACATTTCATAACAGGTTCTGGTTTTCTTGCTTTCTCACTGATTATGGGGGAGATACATGGGAGTCAGAGAATTTGGAACTAAAAATGACATAAAATAGCATTTTCCAAAAAAATAGTCTTTTTAGTGTAGCAGAAAAAGTAAAACAGGACTGGTAGGAAAAAATCCATTCTATTACCAGATATGCCATTAATTGGCTTGATGTACAGGGTAAATCACTACACTTCTCAAGGCTTCCTTAAGTTTCTTGATGGTTGAACATTGAAAAAGAACTAGAGTTATCTATAAATTTCCTCTCAGTTCTCAGAATTCCATAGCTGTATTGGAAAGTTTGAAAAGAATGGGGACTGAAGAAAGAGCCCTGTATTTAAATAGAAATTTATTGAGAATAGAATTTAAGCCTGTTGAAAGGAAGATATGTTGGGGGAGGGGGGAGTTGTTTGTCTTTGCATCTCTAGGGCTTCAGTGTCTGTAAGGCAACATGATATAGGGGAAAAAGAGTTGGCTCTAAGTTAGGACTAGCTGAGTTCGAGTGTAATTTGTCACACCTACTGGCTGCACTCCGAGCAAGTGGCTAACCATCTCAGTATTTCCAGTTGACTCTTCTGATATTCTAAAAATATAAATTGCAGGGGTAGAATCAAGATAGCAGAGAAATAGCAGGGTCTCACCTGAACTCTCCCAAATTCCTCTCCAGACAATTTAATATCTTAAAAACAATTTCTGGAGTGGCAAAAACCCACAAAAGAATAAGTAAAACAAATTTTCCAGCCCAAAGACCACTTATACAGTCAACAGGAAAGATCTGTTACATCGGGTAAGAGTAGAACAAAGTCTAGTACAGACAGCTTCAACAAACCAGCAATAGAATTTGGGGGCAATTGAATAAGTAACACTAGCTTCCAAAGTTCTCTTTCTACAAGTGGTAAGGGGTTCAGACAACTAGTCACAGGGAGCTTACAGGCTTTATTTTGCTGGCACGAGGAGAAGGAATCCATTGCGTTGCCCATAAATAGAGCTGGATCACAGACCTAAGTATTAGTCACAGGGTGTGGAGGAACACTAGTGTACAAGGGCTTATGATCAGAGGAGAGAGTAGACTCTGATCACAATTCCAGAGTGAAAAACAGTGCTTGTAATCCCTTACAAACCAGAGCACAGGCAAAGAAAATAGCAAATACACCTCTTCTTAGATCATTCAATGTGAAAAGACCTGAAAATTTACAAACCCCCAGAACTACCTCTAAAAAACTGCTGCACAAAAAAATCTGAAGCTTGAAATACAGTTCCCTCAACTCCAGTAACAGAATGCAACTTTAATATAAAGTTAAAAGTCAAGAAATAGACTAGGAAAAATAAGAAGACAACAATGAAAAAGAATCTGATGATAAAGTTTACCGTGGTGATAGAAAAAATGAAAACACAAACTCAGAAGAAAACAACAAAATCTAAACTACTACATTTAAAGTTTCATAGAAATGTGTAAATTGGTCTTAGACTGAGAAAGAATTATTAAGAGATGAAAAAGTCTAATAAAAATCAAATAAGAGAGGTACAGGAAAAATTGGGAAAAGAAATGAGTGATGCAGGAAAATCATGAAAAAAGACAACAGTTTGGTAAAGGAAGTACAAATGAATAATGACGAAAATAACACTTTAAATTTAAAAAATGGCCAAATAGAAAAAGAGGCCCAAAAATCCACTTAAGAGAAGAACTCTTAAAATTCTTAAAAGAAGAATTGGTTATGAAAAAAAGTTGTATATAATTATATTGAAGAAAAGAATTCCTTAAAAAGTAGAATTGGCTATGAAAAAAAAGGTGTATACAAATTCATTGAAGTAAAGAACTCCTAAAAAGTAGAATTGATCAAATGGAAAAAGGAGATATAAATCCTCACTGAAGAAAATAATTCCTTAAAAATTAGAATTAGGAAAGTAGAATCTTATGGTTCCATGACTCATAAAGATACAATAAAACAAAGTTGAAAGAATGAAAACATAGAAGAAAATATAAAATATCTCATCTGAAAACAAATGAACTAAAAAATAGATTGAGAAAAAATAATGCAAGAATTACTGAATCACTTGAAAAACAGGATCAAAAAATATCCTAGACATCATCTTTTGAATAGGAAAACTACCCTGATATCTTAGCTGCAGAGGACAAAATATAAATTAAAAAAATATTGATCACCTATTAAAAGAGATCCCAAAATCAAAACTTCCAGGAATATTATAGCATAGCTTCCAGATCAAAGAGAAAATATTGCAAGCAGCAAGAAAGAAATAATTCAAGTATCATGGAGCCACAGTCAGGGTAATCCAAGATTGGGGAATGACAAGTTGTGGTATACAATTACAAAGAAATACTATTGGGCTATAAGAAGTGCTATAAGAAATAATAAACAGGATGCTCTCAGAAAAAAAAACTGTAAAGACTTAAATGAATTGCTGCAAAATAAAATTAGTGGAACTAAGAGAACATTGTACCCACTAACAACAATACTTTATAATGAGCAAGTATGAATGACTTAGCTATTCCCAGCTTATCCAAATTAAAATCAGGGACTCTCAAGATAAAAAGCAAAAAGGATTTATTATAATCTTGCAAAAAAAAAAGCAACTCCCAACAGACAAGGTGTTGTAAGTAGAGGAGTGCAAAGTACAAGCTGCAAAGACAGGATTATATAGATCCATACATGAAAGCCCCCCCCCCCTTCTAACCTGTTCTCCCATTGGCTGAGAGAGTCCAGGTTCCCATTCTAGATGCAGAAATCTATCCAGAGACTAAAAATCTAACTAAAGACAAAAAATACTAAACAATAACACACTTTTACCACAGTAGGAATTTAATGTGGCCAAAAGGGAAGGAGGAATAGGAGGGAAACATATGTTTATCTAAGATAAGCAAACACCTGCAGCTTTTGGCTATAGCACAAATAATAAGTTATAATTAGGGTATAGATTTAGGCCACATTCTTAGGAGAGATCTTCATTTATCCCATTCACCAGCAATACTATGATCCATGACAATTCCAAAGGACTTATGATGAAAAAATGCCATCTACCTCCAGAGAAAGAACTAATAGAAGACAAATGAAAATTGAAGCATTTTCTTTTTACTTTACTGTTCTTGTGTTTTGGTTTATGTTTTCTTTTATCATATGATTGCTATGGAAATATGCTTTATTTGACTGCACATGAGCAATCTATATCAAATTGCTTGCCTCCTCAGAAGAGCCAGAGGATGGAAGTGAGGAAGAAAATTTGGAACTCAAAATTTTAAGAATATATTTTTAAAAATTTTACATGTAAATGGAAAAATAAAACTATTAAATAAAAAAGGATATAAGTGGCAGAATAGTTGTAGATCTAAACAATTAGTGGGAGTTTCCTCACTGAGAATTCTCTATATCAATGAAATCATAGAGTGATACATACCTACACTTAAAACTAGATCTATAGATACATGGATAAATAGGTAGACAGTAGTCTGAGGGAAGGTGAGCCAAGATAGATAGACAGATCTTTGCCTGAGCTCTTCCTGACTTCCTTTAGAATCAACACCAGATCAAGTCTCTAAACAGATTTTAAAGAGACAAAACCCACAAGTATTTGGAGTGTAACAAATTTCCAGCAGAAGATAATTTGGAAGAACTTCATGAAAAGTCTGTCTCAGTTGGGCAGGGGGAAGTGCCCCAGCACAGGTGCAAGGTGGAAGCTCAGGGTGGAGAGGCTTGTGCACATGGGAGGAAGGCTCTTAGCCAACATATCGCATCATTGGTTAAGCTGTCCTAGTTCAAAGCCAGTGGATCAGCTAAGTGAGAGATTTCCAACACAAGTAGAAGGTAAATACTGAGCCTCTAAAACCCAAAATAACAAGCAGAACTGGGCCATACCCATCCAGCACAGGAAGGAAGCAGGCAGCACCAGCACAAGGCAGCATGAAGCCACTGTCATCTATACAGGAAGCTTGGAACAATCTCCCTTTTGCCCTAAGAGCAGATTTCAATCTTTAAAAATGAGCAAAAAAGCAAAAAGACCTGTGACCATAGGTAACTATTATGGAGCAGGAAAGAACAGACCTCAAACCCTGAGGACACTAAAGGCAAAACGTCTCCAGATGAAGCCTCAAAGTATAATATGTGTTGTTCTCCAATGCAAAAGGTTCTCTTTCAGGAATTCAAAAAGGACTTTAAAAGAATTAGAAGACAAGTGGGGAAAGGAATTGAGACCTTTGGGAAAAGAATAGAAATTGTCTGAAGAAAATCACTATTTCATGAAATGGTAAAAGGCAACAACGATTTAAAAATAAATTTGATGAAATGGAAAAAAAATCTCCTTAAAAAAACAGAATTGGTGGAATGGAAACTGAAAACAATTCCCTAAAAAGTAGAATTAGTGAAATGAGAAAAAAATCAAATAAACAAAAAAATTCATTTAAAAGTTCAATTGGCCAAATGCAAAAAAAAAAAAAAAAAAATTAAAAAATTAACTAAAGAAAATAATTCACTAAAAATTAGAACTGAACAAATGGGATAATGAGATATCCAGAATCTCTCAAACAAAACCAAAAAAAAATTTTTTTAATAGAATAAAATGGAAAATACTTCATTAGAAAAACAACTGACCTGGAAAATACATCCAAAACAGACAATCTAAGAATTATTGGACTACCTGAAAACTATAATGAAATAAAAACTTAGATAACATTTTTCAAGAGATCATCAAGGAAAACAGCCCTGATATTGTGGAACCAGAGGGTAAAATAGCTATTGAAAGAATCCACCAAATATCTCCTGAAAGAAACCCCAAAATGAAATAAGGAATAATGTAGTTAAATTTCAGAATTATCAAGGAGAAAATATTGCAAACATCCAAAAAGAAACAATTCAAATATCAATGAGCCACAATCAGGATTACCCAGGACCTAGCAGCTTTTACTTTAAAGGCTCAAAGGATTTAGAATATGATATTCCAGAGGAAAAAGGAGATTGGACTGTAGTCAAGGGATCAACTATTCAGCAAAATGAAGCATTATCTTTAAGGGAAAAAGATGGACATTCAATGAAATAGGGGATTATCATTTATTTTTGATGAAAAGATCAGAGATGAACAGAAAATTTGATCTTCAAATACAGAACTCAAGAGAAGCATAAAAAGGTTAAAAGGGAAGAAAAAAACATGTTTTCTAAAGGTTCAATTGTTTATATCCCTATATGGGAAAATGATATGTTTAATTCTTGAGAACTTTATTAGGGGTATACTTAGAGGGGGAGGGCATAATTTGACTTTATTGTGATATTAAAAAGGAACTATGGGTAGAAAAGGGATTATATTGGAAGAAGAGGAAAGGAGAGGTAAAATGACATAAATTATATCACATGAAGAAGAAAAAAAGACCTATTACAATTGAGGAAAAGAAGAGAGGGGTGATCATTGTGTCAACCTTAATCTCAACAGATTTGACTCAGAAAGAGAATATCAGACATATTTAGTTTGATAGAGAAACTTGTCTCACCCTATAAGAAAGTTGGCGGGCAAAGAGGAAAACAAAGGGGAAGGTAACAGAAATGAGAACAGAAGTAGAAGGGAAAAGGGATAAGAAAGAGGGGAAGGGCTTTAACGAGGGAGGGCACAGTGAGGGAGGTGATGATTAGAAGCAAAACACTGGAAAGGAGGGAAAGAGGGAAATGAAAAAGAAAAGTTTAACGAGGAAAATAAGATGGTGGAAAACACCGAGATAGTAATTTTAACTATCAATGTGAATGGGATGAACTCTCCCATAAAACAGAAGTACATAGCAGATTGAATTAAAAGCCAGACTCCCTATAATATGTTTTTTACAAGAAATACATTGGAAATAGAGTAGTACATACAGAGTAAAGGTAAAAGCCTGGAGCAGATCTATTTTTCTTCATCTGAAGTAAAAATAGACATTAGATGCTTAATAAAATAGATAATAGATGTTCATATATTGTATTTGAATGAAATTAATATTGTAGACGAATGAAGTTTTATAGATCTTTACTGGCCTGACTAAATCTAAATTGTTAATAGCAGTAAATAAGATTTTCAATTTCTTATTCTTACATTTTTATAATGACAGAGTCAAACATATGTTCATGGTTCTTTATTAACTATGTGATTGGGCAAGACATTTAATTCATCTGAGCCTTAGTTTCCTTTTCTTAAATATGAATAAAAATAAAACAGTTTCATTTCAGAACTGTTCAAAGCAATGTGTTTAGTAGGCTATAAAACATTGCATAAATGTGAACTATTTATTATAAAATGAAAAAAAAGCAAATTCTTCAAATATAAAAAGCCAGGAGAGGCACAATTTTGGTACATTGTGATATAAAACAAACCAACCAAAAAGCAATTGAGAATGACAAACGGTTTCAAACTTCCAATTTCCATTCATTCAAACTTCAGTCAGGATAAATAAAACGGCAGAATTCCTTGATGCAGAACAATAAAATACAGCTCTATCTTCAACAAAAGTTTTGACCAAAATAAGAAGAAATAGAAACTATAGAAAACAATCATTTAGGACAATAAGTGATTTAAATAAGTAACAAGTGACCAGAATTCTTATATAAGTGATACATCTTGGGAAGTAAAATCTTTACCCAGGATCCAATTTTTCCATTAACTTCTCTTTATCAATATGTGTAATCAAAAGTATTGTGGCATAGCAAATAGATTGTTAGATTTGGATTCATTAAAAATTGAGCAAGTCATTAAGACCTAGGCAAATAAGACAGGAGTAAGTGATTTCATCATCTCTGAGCCTAAAGCAAAGTTCTAGGTCTACAAATTGGAATGTTACTCGTTACATTTGTTACTAGTAACATTTGTATTGAGGGAGACAGCCCCCCCTTCAAGAATTCCCATCTTGATAAAAATCAAATCTTCTGAATTCAATTGGTAACCCCTCAATGATCTGAGGGGGATGGAAGATGCCTATCTTTCCTGAATTTAGTGGGCTTCTTGAAAAAGTCAGATTAGATCAAAAACTATGCTGGCCCAAACTGTAATCTCACAATTTTTTAAAGGTAAATACTGTCCATTTTTTGGCAAATTCAGAATATTCAAAATGCATTATGATCTTGATGGATATGTCCTATTCTTACAAATTGAGACCAGAACTTCATTGAAGGCAAAGTATAGCAATCTATATCCTCCTTTATTTTCAGTACTTCAGTACTTTGAATATAGGAAGCACTTAATATTTATTTAAAAAGCTGCCTTAGAACACATTTTTAATCACAACTAACGTCTGTCAGAAAGCAAAGATTATACCCGCATCATCTTAGTTTCATTGACATCATAGCAAGAGAGTTGAAAAATTACTGGTAACCACTTCATAAGACTCTCCTGTCAACAAATTCATACAACCACCATCATGGCAATTTTCATTTTGTTTCTAGATTTCCCATATGACCATAAAAACCAACTCCAAGGCTATCTAAAAGGCAAGTGAATTGGCACTGGAAGAACCTGAGAGGAAATGAAGATCTAGTCTTATAAGTGATTTGCAAAGCCACTGGGACAGTTAGATAGTGCAGTCAATAGGACTACAGGCTTAGAATCAGGAAGCCCAGCACAATTTAGGACATCAGAAGAGGTTTGGAGCCCTGGAGTGAGAGTTAGCCATGAGTATGGGACCTGTAAGTGTTTAAGGCTAGGAGAAAGCAGCAGCAGCAGCGGTATTTGGAGTTCTCACCACACCAAAAAAGTTCATATTGGGGTGATCTCAAAAAAATGGAATGATGAGAAAAAGAATATCTTGAAGGAATGGGAAAGGGAAATGAAGACAAGGAGATATCTCATATAAAATAGTCATGCAAGGAAGAGATTTTATAAATAAAGAAACCAAAGCCAAGGACTTGCCCAAGTGACTTTACCAAGATATCAAAATAGCAAATATAAAATCCAAAATTCATTCTGTTCCTCTTACTCTAAAATCAGTGCTCTAAGGCTTATGCATTTAATTATATCCAGATGCCAAAGAGTTTATCAAATTCTTTTCTGGCAGTACATTTTTCATAGATAAGAAGAAGGGAGAAGAAATCAGAAAAACTATTGAAGCCATTGAGTCTGATTTTATCATTTTATACTTAAGATAATTGTGGCACAAATAAATTAAGTGATTTTTCTGTAATCACACAATAGGTGGGTATTTAGGCAGGATTTAAATCCAGATCCCCTGAATGGAAGTTTACCAAAATAGGAAAATGTATTAGGAAAAAATCTCTGGGAGTGAGATGGAAAAAATTGGGAAGGAACTGGATAAATCACCTCTATTAAGAATAAAATATATATGTAGGTGATGCAGAAGACCATAATCATCGAATTTTTATTTTTACAAAGAGCTTTACATAAAGTATCTTATTCAATCTTCACCATAAGTATCATTATCATTTTACAAATGACTCAACAGAGGGACTCTTGTCAAAATATCCATAGCTAGTGGATATCTAAGGTAGGGTTTGAACCTAGGTATTCTAACTCTGTGTCCAGTTCTCTTCAACTACTATGCCAAATAAGTGGTTAAAGAATGAACATCTGAAAGAAGAAATGTGAAAATATTGGAAGGAGGGAAAAGATAAAAATGACTTTCCAATTCACTCCCAACTGTGTAATTTTCCTTTTCTTCCTTTCCAGTGTTCTGTTGAAGCCAATACTGGGTTTATGTCTAGAAACTCAATGAAATAACAGAATGGGTGACATGTTTGTGTTAAATTTTAAACATTAAGAAAAACAACTTTATGTATCCAGAAAAAGCCTCATTGCAATCCAAGTTTCAATAATCCTCACATATTTACAACCTTGTTGATGTCCTTTGGAATGAAGGTGATATCTTAAATGTAAAATATTATTTGTTAGGTTAACAGCTATTGGAATGTGTGGGATTTTGTCAATGTTCATTAAAAGCAGGAAACTGCTATGATGATCTATGAAAGCTCAGGGACATATAATATTACTTATCACACTTCCAGTTCTTATCTAGCCCTCTCACTCATTGCTCAGTGTAGTTCTATTGCAATTTTTATGTGATTTTAAATGAAGTGCATGAGTCTTCATGATTATTAGAGATGGGAAAGTGGATCCAAACAGAAGTCAGAGCTATTAAGATTTTTTAGCTCATATTCAGAATTGCTAGACAGATTTTGTAAAACTACTTAATGGAATAATAAAACCAAATTTGGTGTTTATTTCAAAGTTTAAAAATTTCGAAGGTATCTGGGAGGACATGGGAAAATTTAACAAAGTATTAAGGCCTGTGATTTCATAGGTAATAGAGTAATACTTCTCAAAATGTAGTCCAGGGAACCAATAGTCTCCACGACACCCTAAAGTGTCAATAACATATTGATAGAAATAATCCATAAAAAAGTCCTTTGGAAATTTCAATAACTCTTAAGAGAGTAAAGGGATCCTGAGAACAAAAATTTTTAGAATCACTGACAGAGAATTCTTAGGATGAAAAAATCCTCTCAAACTAATACAGATCAGTTTTTTCTCTTCAACTTGTAGTCATAAAGAGTTACCTAGGCCCTAGGGCACTGAAAGGTTATATGATTTGCCTAGGATCACTGAGTGAATTCCTGTAAGAGAAGGGATCTTCAAGGGCTACTCTTTTTTTTTACAAAGCCCTAAGTGATAAATGTATAATGTAATGATATATCTGATTCAAGGTAATTATGTGGCACAGATAAAATGTGGTGCTAAATCCTCAGACTTAGGAAGACCTGAGTTCAAATACACCTAAGAAACTTCCTATTTGTATGATCTTTGGTAACTCACTTAACTCATTTGCCTTAATACACTGGAGGGGGAAAAATGGCAAATCATTTCCAATATCTTTGTCAAGACAGACAGAGTTAGACATGATTGAACAAAAACAATATAGTCTTGTTGGGGTAGGGGTAGAAACAGATAAATGAATATTGCTGCATGGAGTACACAAAGAAAAATATTAAGTTCCTAAATAAAAATATATGTAATTTTTCCCCAGATCCATAATTTCCCCAATGGGAAACATCTGTTGAAAATATTTCTGTCACAAACACAGACCAGCCACTGTTTTAAAACACATACAGATTAAAAGAATTTCTGAAAAAAATGAGAAGTTGTCTCTTGCCCTGGTCCAAAGAGACAGTATGAATCGAAGGTAGCAATTCAAGAGATATTTTTATTTATTTATTTATTTTTAATTTATGTGATAAAACAAGAATCTCCATTACATAGTATAAGTTTTAAAAGATGATTGCACATGAAACTTAATAATAAAGTTTTTCTTTTTTCTTTCCTCTCCTCCATATGTTGCTGCCATCAGACACAGATATATATGTATGTATATGTACATACATATGTATTTTATTTATATGTACATATATATGTATATAAAATCATTCTATACATCTATTTATCAGTTCTTTTTCTGGATGCAGGGAGCAAATTCCTTCATATGTCCTTTGTAGTTAATTTGGATATTTCTAATAATCAAAATAACTTGTTTGCTCAAATAAATAATACTTAAAACAATACTGCTATACTGTATATGTTCTCATGATTCTGCTCATTTTGCTCTTTCTTAATTCCAAAGCCACATTTTTAATTTCAATAAAAGGTTGCAAGCTTTTCCTATACTTAATATTCAATTCCTGATATTCGCTGAAATTCTCTAGAACTCTTTCAATTGTAACATCATCAAAGTTGAAGAGTCACACAATAATAACAATTTCCATTTTTTATAGTCATGGAACACCATTATTTCCAAAGAATTGAAAACAGGTATTACTGAGAGCAAAAGAGAAATCTATGGAGTGTGTGATCAGGCTATAGAAAGTAAGAAAGAATTAACTAGGAAGAAGAGTTCATAAGTGATGCTACTTTTAAAATGTACTAATGAAAAGAGGGGATGGTCACTCAGTTAGAATAATGAATAATTTAAGTGCTCTATCATTATTATTGAGATGTCAGGAGAATATGAGGTAGCTTACAGAATGCTGGATCTATCAGCTACTGCAAACTACATGGGAGAATATCTACAAGATAGCCCAGGATAATCAGAGACAAATGGAATATGATCTGAATCACTGAAAGAATTAGGAATAACAGTCCATGAGGTGAAGGAGCTTAAAGAGACAATTCCTCTCTCCTCTGTTGTCTTCATTCAGAGCTTTAGTCTTTGAAGGGACCTCTTGGGGGTTGACTGCCTACCACCAAGTGAATGGCACAGCTCCTTCCAATTCAATCAAGGCAAAATGTGTTCTTATATTCTAAAAGCAGGTGGGGGCACATTTTAATACTGCATTATCTTCTCTGTCCTTCCAATGACTATACCAACTGGAGGGAGGAGGGAAGTATCTTCAACTTAGAGAGAAATTGCCCTCATTATATATCGATAGCTAGAGCTGGTGTTATGCCTCAGTTTCCCTGAATTGTAATACCTCAGTTTCTGTGCTTCAGTTTCCTTGAATTGTTCTGCCTCGGTTTCCCTGGTAGCAACCCCCCTTCTTGGCCTTTAGAACTGAGATAATTAGGGCTGCAGAATTCTGGTCACTTTGGCATTGCAAAAAGTCATAAAACTCCAGAAGGCTTATCTCAAATGCTTGGGCATCTTCTAGCCCAGATTTCTTGACTCCTGCTCGACCACCTCCTTATCAGAATTTATGATCCTTCCTCCTTACCCCCAACCTGTCAGAACTGAATTATGATCGTTCCTGGAATTTACACTCACCCAGTGCTCTTGTGCCCAGGCCCCAGATAGATGGAGTCCTATAAAAGTCTCTGGAATTACTTGCTTGTTGCTGGACAAGAATCCCATTCAGCTGATGGGGGGTAGACATGGGTCCTGTTTGGCCACTAGTCCAAATTCTCCACTATTAAAATATTTTTAAAAAACCTAATCTCTGTCTTGCCTCAGTTTCTCTAGCATTCCACTGGAAAGGGTCTTAGAGATTGTGTAAATCATTTCTTCTTTGAGCAAATATTGGCCTTAGATTACACAAATAGGAAGTAACATAGTCTAGAATCCAATCAAGTCCAGTTGATTCCCCCCAAGGGTGGGGACTCTCTGGAGTCTTTCCATTATACTATGTTGTAAAGACCCATGATTCCATGAATTCTTTAATTTCCTCCACAGGTTCAATTTGCAACCTGTCTATAACTCATAGTTTTATAGCATTTATATATCTCAGAGTGCCTTATTCATGAGTACCTAGCTAATAAATATCAGAGGAAGTATTTGAACCCAGTTTTTTTATCTGCAGGTTTAATAATCTTTCCTTTAAACTAACTTTGGGACAACTGTTATTAATCCCATTTTAAAGATAAGCAAATTGATTAGCATCAATTCATGTAGGTCTCTTCTTCAAGACTCTCTGAAATCATCCTGCTGGTCATTTCTTACAGAGCAATAATATTCCATAACATTCACATACCATAACTTATTCAGTCATCCTCCAACAGATGGGCATCCCCTCAGTTTCCAGTTTCTTGCCACTATAAAAAGGGCTGCCACAAACATTTTTGCACAGGTGGGTCCCCTTCCCTCCCTTAAGATCTCTTTGTGATTTGTCTAGTAGAAATACTGCTAGATCAAAGGGTATGCACATTTTGATAGCCTTTTGGGCATAGTTCCAAATTGAACTGAGCCCTGGAAATAATCTATGAATTTATAGAAAGATTTATGGGTTAACTAAGTAAAAAGAATAAAACCATGTTAATTTATAAAAATTTTATTTTGATCAAACTCAAAGATATTTAGCAACATGAAGATCTGGATTTGAGTCCTAGGTAGATCCTATGTGATTTTGGGCAAATCATTTTTACCATTGTGAGCCTCAGTTTCTTCATTGATACCTTAAACTCTGTCCAAATAATCTTACTGTCTTTCTCCTGAAATCCTCCCCTCTTCTATCTTATCTTATTGTAGAGGTCAAAATCATCTTCCCAGATGCTCAGGCTTGCATTTTCACTATCTCTCATGTCTTATATCTCATTTGTTGCCAAGGTCTGTTGATTTTGTCTTTATAACATCTCTTGTCTATCCTGGTTCTTTTCTCTGACATTGCCTCCATTCTGGTTCAAAGTCTCATCATCTCACACATGGACTACAACAATAGTCTACTTCTATGTTTATCTTCCTGGAGTCACTTCTCATTCAAATCCATTCTTTATTCATCCACCAAAATTGTTTTTCTAACTTAGAGATCCAACCATGTTATCCCCCTTACTCAATTATCTCCAGTGGCTCCCTTCAAGAATTAAATGCAAAATCCTGTTTGGCATTCAAAGCCCTTTACAATTTAACTTCTCTTACTTTTTCAGTCTTTAAGTTTTGCTCCCTTACATGTAGTCTTAGATTCAGTGACATGAACTTTTGTGGAATTCCATGAACAAAACATTCCATCTCTTAACTCTGTACACACACACAAAAACACACACACACACACACACACACACACACACACATCTATACACACACTTCCCTTAGATAAGGTCAATTTAGAACATTTTTCTATTTGCTTATTTGTTATAGGGGTTTGTTTTTCTTTTTCCAACCAGTGGGCAAGTAGGAAAGAAAATGTTAATTAAAAAAATTAATTTACAAAGAAAAATGTTCATCTATCCTATGAGGTCTTTTAGAGTGGGGAAAGCCATTACTTTTTTAGGTAACTTATTCAATTTTGGGATAGCTACATTTGTTAGGAAACTTTTCTTTACATTAGTTAATCAAGCTGAAATTTGCCTCTTTGAAACTTCTATTCATTTTGTTCTCTGAAGCAACAGAGATTTGGAACACAAGATTTTGCAAGGGTCAATGTTGAAAAATTATCCATGTATATGTTTTTAAAAGGAAAAAATAAATAAAGTAGAACTCTGTTTCCAGGGCGAAGGTTGCATTGTCCCAACTTTCAGGAATTTTGCGCAGTTGTTTTCAGAGATCTGACCACAAGCCCCACCTTTTTTCTGCTCCACTCTAGCTATAAGACTAAAGCAACAGAATTCTGCTTTGCTGACAACAGGGCAAGAGCTGGGCCCATCCTGTTCTGGGACTGCACACTAGACTCTGCCCTGTTGCCACAGACCCTCTCGGCAGACCTTTCAAGTCTTCCCAGGTGTCCCCAGGCCTAGAGATTCAGAAACCACCAGAATCACGATGATTCGAAGGTTCCACCTAGCTACACTGGAACTGGGGCTAGGCCCAGGGCTGGAGCCAGGTTGTGAGAGTTTGGCTTTTGCTGGATTGCCATCTTGGTTCTACAGCCATTTTCTGCTGACCTTCCAAGTTCTCTTTGGTATCTTTGGGCTGAGAACTCTGGAAGCCACCAGTACTGCCATTGATTCAGAGGTTCTGTTTTGCTGATGCTGGGGCTGGGATCAGGGTGGGAACTGGGACAAGGGCTATGCTGTGGCAACCTGCATCAAAACTGCATGCAGGGATACTCATCCTGTGTCACAGACCTCTTCTGCTGAGCTTCTAAATTGCCTTCAGCTGGAAAATGTTCTGTTCCATTTTTGGAGGTGTTCTAACACTTTAAAAATTGTTTAGAGTCGTTATTTAAAGGAATTTGGAGCAGTTTGGGGGAGAGGTTGAGCAAGTTCCTGCTTTTACTCTGCCACTTTGGCTCCACCTCCAGATGGTATAAATTCTGAGCCATTCTACATTGATTTAAAAAAAGTGCATTATGTACCTACTATGTGCTTATCAATATGTGAAACACTAATGATAAAAAGAAAAATTAAACAATTCCTAATCTCAAATAGTTTACATTCTATTAATGGAGACAACATGCATATATATATGTAAAACATAAAAAGAACAAAGTAATTTGTTTGGGGGAAGTCAGATTATTACTTAGAAGTACTTAGACTACTTAGTATTTTCTAGATATTTCTTAATGAATTTTTTTCAAGTCAAATATACTTAAGATTGTGAAAATATATAATTTCCTTTCTAGTTACTGTATACGTGTACTTCTTTATCTTGACTTTGAAACACAAGGTCTTGAAGGGAATTTATAAATTTATAAGTTCCTTGAGCATAGGGACTGTTCCATGGTCTGTACTGACTCTAGTACATTCTTTAATTCCTATTAAGGAAAGTTTGTTGGATAGAATTGTATTCAATAAAGCATATTTCATTTTCAGAGAAGAGGGGACCTAAACTTTGTCTAAAATAAAAGGAAAAGTAGTTTTTTCATGCTCTTTCATTAGATATAATAGATGTTTTGTTTTAGTTGTTTTGGTTTTTTTTAGCTTAGGTTAAGCTCTGAAATTTCATAAAAGTAACTGAGCTTTTATTTCTTAGTTTCTCCTTGTATCATGCTTATTTTAAGTAGATATTCACTGGAAACCTGTGAGCTCTGCTCTATCCTCAGAGCATATATTACATTCTCATTTTAAGTGGGCAAACAAAACAAATACAGAAATCTGCATTGCATTCCAACAAATTTATTTTTAGGAAGTCTATTAAAAAGGATTCAAAAGATATAGCTGTTGCTAAGCAACTATCACACATGAACCTGTCATTTACAAGAATTAAAGCATGATGATGTTGCCAACAGCTCTAGAAAATAAGTAAAAAAGTGAGACACATAAAAGTTATCTCTGAACTTTCCCCACCCCCCTACAACACACAAAGTAGGTTTGATAATATTTGATCAAATTTGCTTTACTAATAAACAGTGATATAACAAAGTCCATTTTAGTTTTTTAATGTTAATTAAAACAGTATTAAATATCTATACACATATTTAGACTTGTTCAATTCCTTTTCCTAAAATGGTAATACTTAAGTATTTTATTTTCTCTTCTATTAATCTGGAAATTTACATTTTTGTAAATATTCATCCATTTCAGTTAGATTGTCAGACTTGCTGCCATAGAGTTGAGCAAAATTGCTCCCAATTATTGCTTTAATTTCTTTTTCATTGGTGGTGAGGTCACCACTTTCATTTTTGATGCTGGTTATGTTTTCATTCTTTCTTTTTCTGGTCAAATTAATCAAAGGTTTATCTATTTTGTTAGTTTTTTTTCATAAAACCAACTCTTAGTTTTATTTTTTAGTTCAATAGTTTTCTTAGTTTCTATTTTATTAATCTCTCCTTTGACTTTCAAAATGTCTAATTTGGTTTTTAATTAGAGGTTTTTAATTTGTTCTTTTTCTAGTTTTTTTTGTTAGTTGCATGCCTAATTCATTGTTCTCCTTTTTCTCTATTTTATTTATATAGCTATTAAGAGATATAAAATTTCCCCTAAGAACTGCTTTGACTGCGTCCTATAGATTTTGGTATGTTGTCTCATTATTGTCATTTTCTTGTATGAAATTATGATTATTTCTGTAATTTGTTGGTTGAACCACTCATTCTTAAGAATTAGGTTATTTAATTTCCACTTGTGTTTTAGTCTATCTTTCTCTGGCCCTTTATTGAATAAAACTTTTTATTCAATATTTTACTATTTCTGCCCTTTTGCATTTCATTGTGAAGTTTTTATGCCCTAATACGTGGCCAATTTTTGTGTAGATGCCATGTACTGCCAAGAAAAAAGTGTATTCCTTTCTGTTCCTATAAGATCTAAGTTTTCTATGATCTTATTAACCTACCTGGTCTCTTTTTTATTTATTTTGTGATTAGATTTGTGTGATTCTGAGAAGGGAGTAGTTTTGCTGTATATTTCTTTCTGTAACTGGCTTAAAATCTTCTCTAGGAATTTGTCTGCTTGGTGCATACACATTAATATCATTATTACTTCATTATTTACTGAACCCTTTCTCATTTACCTTCCCCCTTTTCTCTTTGGATAAGATCTATTTTTACTTTTGTTTTATTTCGGATGAAACAAATTGCTACTCCTGATTTTTTTCTTCAGCTGAATCATAATAAATTCTATTTCAGCCTTTTATCTTTATTCTGTATGTGTCTCTCTGTCAAATGTGTTTCTTGTAAACAACATATTGTAGGATTCAGTTTTTTAATCCACTCTATTATTTATTTCCATTTTTTAAATAAAATATGATACTTATCACCTCCTAAGATCTTCAAATCAAAACTCCCAGGATTATTATAGTTCAAATTCCAGACTTCTCATGTAAAAGAGAAATTTTTTTGATAAAGCTTTTTATTTCTAAAACATAGGCATAGAAAAATTTTAACATTCATCTTTGCAAAACCTTTTGTTACAATTTTTTTTTCCTTCCTTTCTTCCTACTTCCTCCCCTATGGTAAGCAATCCAATATGTTAAACATGTGCAATTCTTCTATGCATATTTCAATGATTATGTGGCACAAGAAAAACCAGATCAAAAGAAAAAGGGAAAGAAATGAGAAAGAAAACAAAATGCAAACAACAATAAAAAGGTGAAAATGCTATTTTGTGATCCACACTCAGTCCTCACAGCCCTCTCTACGGGTGCAGATGGCTCTCTTCATCATCACATTGGAACTGGGTTCAATCATCTCATTGTTGAAAAGAGCCACATCCATCAGAATTGATCATTGTATAATCTACCTGTTGCCATATACAATGACCTCCTCCTTCTGCTCACTTCACTTAGCACAGTCCATGTAAATTTCTCCAGGCCTCTCTGAAATCATCCTGCTGATCATTTCTTATAGAACAATAATATTCCATAATATTCATATACCATACCTCATTCAGCCTTTCTTCAACTTATGGGCATCTTGCCACTACAAAAAGGGCTGCTACAAACATTTTTGCACATGTAGTTTCTTTTCCCTTTTTATGATCTCTTTGTGATACAAGCCCAGTAGAGACATTGCTAGATCAAAAGGTATTTACAATTTGATAGTCTCTTGGGCATAGTTTCAAATTGCTCTCCCGAATAGTTGGATCAGTTCACAACTCCACCAATGTATTAGTGTCCCAGTTTTCCCACATCCCTTCCAAAATTCATCATTATTTTTTCCTGTCATCTTAGCCAATCTAAGAAGAATGTATTGATACCTCAGAGTTGCCTTACATTGTATTTCTCTGACCAATAATGATTTAGAGCATTTTCTCATATGTATAGAAATGGTTTTAATTTCTTATCTGAAAATTGTCTGTTCATATCCTTTGATTATTTACCAGTTGGAGAATGACTTGAATTCTTATAAATTGAGTCAATTCTCTATATATTTTAGAAATGAGGCCTTTATCAGAAACATTGGTTGTATAAAAATTTCCCCTCATTTACTACTTTCCTTCTAATTTTCTCTGCATTGGTTTTGTTTGTACAAAGCCTTTTTAACTTAAAGTAATCAAAATTACCTAGTTTGCATTACACAATGTACTCTGCTTTTTTTTTTTTTTTTTTTTTTTTTTTTTTTTTTTTTTTTTTGCTAAGGCAACTGGGGTTAAATCACTTGCCTGGGATCATACAGCCAGGAAGTGTTAAATGTCTAGGACCTCAGATTTGACCTCAGATCCTCCTGACTTCAGAGCTGGTGCTCCATCCACTGTACCACCTAGCTGCCCTTCTACTCTGTTTCTTCTTTAGCCACAAATTTCTTCCTTCTCCACAGATCTGAGAGGTAGATTATCCTTTATTCTTCTAATTTGCTTACAATATCACTCTTTATGTCTGAATCATGAATCCATTTAGACCTTATCTTGGTATAGGTGTTAAGTGAGGATCAATACCTAGTTTCTGCCATACTAGTTTCCAATTTTCCCAACAAATTTTGTGAAATAGCAAGTTCTTATCCCAGAAGATTGGGTCTTTGTGTTTATCAAATACTAGATTACTATAAGCATTGACTATTGTGTCTTGTGAACCTAACCCATTCCATCAACTACTTTATTTCTTAGCCAGTACCACATAGTTTTGATGACCCCTGCTTGATAACATAGTTTTAGGTCTGAGTACAGCTAGGCCACCTTCATTTGTATCTTTCCCCTTAATTCCCTTGAAATTCATAACCTTTTGTTCTTCCAGATGAACTTTGTTATTATTTTTTCTAGGTCAGTAAAATAATTTTTGGAAGTTTGATTGACGTGACACAGAATAACTAGATTAATTTAGGTAATATTGTCATTTTTATTGTGTTAGCTAGGCCTATCCATGAGTATTTGATATTTTTCCAATTGATTAGATGTAACTTTATTTGTGTGGAAAGTATTTTATAATTGTGTTCATATAGCTCATAACTTTGCCTTAACTTATAGATTCCCAAATGTTTATATTATCTACAATTATTTTAAATGAAATTTCTCTTTGTATCACTTACCATTGAACTTTGTTGGTAACATATAAAAATGTTGATGATTTATGTTGTACATACTTATGTTATATCCGGAAACTTTGCTAAAGTTGTAAATTATTTCTAGTGGTTTTTGAGTTGATTCTCTAGAATTCTCTAAGTATACTATTATATCATCTGCAAAGGGCAATAGTTTGGTTTCTTCATTGCCTACTCTAATACCTTTAATTTCTTTTTCTTCTCTAATTGCTAAAGCTAATATTTCTAATACAATATTGAATAGTAATGGTGATAGTTGGCAAGTTTGTTTTGCCACTTATCTTATTGTGAATAGTCCTATTTTATGCCCATTACATATGACATTTGGCTGATGGTTTTAAATAGATGCTTCTGATCATTTTAAGGAAAACTATATATCTATACTCTCTAGTATTTTTAATAGGCATAGGTTTTAGATTTTGTCATATTCCTTTTCTGCATCTATAGAGATAACCATATGATTTTTGTTAGTTTGGTTACTGATGTAGTTGATTACACTATTAGTTTTCCTAATATTGAAGCAGCCCTGCATTCCTTGTATAAATCCTACTTGGTCATAGTGTATTATCCTGGGGATAATTTGCTATAATAACTTTGCTACTATTTCATTTAAGATTTTGGCATCAATATTCATTAGGGAAATTGGTCTATAATTTTCTTACTCTGTTTTCATCCTACCTGGTTTAGGTATCTGTACCATGTCTGTGTCATAAAAAAAGTTGGAACTTAAACATAAACATAAACATAAACTTAAACATAAAGTTGGAACTGCTTCTTTCCCTATTTTTCCAAAATAATTTGTATAGTATTAGAATTAATTGTTCTACAAATGGTTGGTAGAATCCATGTATAAATTCATCTGACCCTGGAGATTTTTTCTTAGGGAGTTGATTATATAGGATTTATTTAAGTAATGTATTTCCTTCTCTATTAATCTGGGCAGTCTATATTTTTGTAAGTATCACTTACAAATAAGTATATTTTTGTAAGTTTACTTAGATTATCAGATTTATTGGCATACAGTTTGGGCAAAATAGCTCCTAATTATTGCTCTAATTTTCTCTTCATTAGTGGAAAGTTCGCCCTTTTCATTTTTGATACTTACAATTTGATTTTCTTCCTTCTATTCTCTATTCAAATTAAATGAAGGTTTAGCTATTTTGTTGGGGTTTTTTTTCATTAGTTTTTAGTTTTGTTTATTAGTTCACTAGTTTTCTTACTTTCAATTTTATTATCTTCCTCTTTTATTTGCAGAATTTCAAATTTGGTATTTAATTGGAGATTTTTAATTTGTTATTTTTCTAGCTTTTTTAGTTGCATATTCAATTCATTGATCTTCTATTTCAAAAAGAAATTATTTTAGTCAACCAGAAAGAAACCATTCAAAAACTATGGAGCTACTGTTAGGATCACACAAGATTTAGTGGCTCCCATTTTAAAGGAATGAAGGACTTGGAAAATGTTATTCCAGCAGGCAAAAAAACTAGGATTACAATGAAGAATAATGTACCCATAAAACTTAGTATAATCCACAGGGAAAAAAAAGGAAATTTAATGAAATAGAGGCTTCTCAAGCATTCCTGATAAAAAGTCAAGGATTGAATTAAAAAAAAAAAACATAATAAGGTAAACATGTAAAAATAATCAGAAGGGTCTCATTTATTCCTGTTTGGAAATATGATACATGTAACTCATAAGAACTTATCATTTTGAGGGCAGTTAGGAGTTTACATGGATAGAAGGCATATCTGAAAGCTGATTTTGTTGAAATAATCTCCAAAAAAATGAAGAGGAAAGAAAGATCAACGCACTAAAATAGTACACAAGGAAGAACTTTTACAATAGAGAGAAAAATAAGTGTGAGTGAGAAATATTTGAGCCTCACTGTCATCAGAAGTGGTTCAAGAGAGAGAGTCTGCACACTCAGTTTTGAACAGAAAAGGGAAATAGGAGAGGAAGGGGGTAAGAAAAAGTTGAGGGGAAATGATAAAGGGGAAGCACTGCTTAGAAGCAAAATAGACTTTTGAAGAAGAAAAGTATAAAAAAGAGAGTGAAGTAGAAACAAGAAAGTGAGATGGAGGGAAATACATAATAAACATAAACCCATAAAATGGAACAACATAGGATTAAAAGCCAGATTCTTAAAAAATGTTGTTTACAAGAATCATACTTGAAATAAAAATAAACAGATAAGAGTTTAAAATAAATTGACTTCCGCTGAAGACAAAAATGGTAGGAATAGAAATAATGATCTCAGACAAAGCAAAAACAAAAACAGTCCTAATTAAAAGGGATAACTGGAGAAACTACATTTTGCTAAAAAGTGCCCCCAAAATAAAGCAATATTCTTTAAATTTACAATTTTCTGTGATAAATACCTCATTTCTCTAAATACTAATTACAGAACTGTCAAACTTATAAAAATAAAGACCATTCTCCAATTGATAAATGATCAAAGGATATAAATAAGTTTTCAGGAAAAAAATCAAAATTATTTATAGGCACATGAAAAAAAATTCTAAATCACTGTTGATTAGAGAAAAGCAAATTTTTAAAAATTCTGAGGTACCATCTCATAACCATCAGGAATGATAGATGTTCAAGGGAATGAAAGTACACCAATGAATTGGTAGAATAATAAACTGAGCCAACCATTCTGGAGGACAATTTAAAAAAAAAAAAAACTAGATCCAAAGGGCTACACCAGTGTTTATAGCCTTTAATCCATCAATATCACTTATCTTTCAAAGAGAAAATATTTTAATCAACCAGAAAGAAACCATTCAAAAACTAAGGAGGTACTGTTAGGACCATACTATTGATGAATTAAAAGCTATATATTGTTGGAATCTTTACAAATTGTTAAGTCATTAGAGTTGATAGAGACAATAATTATCTAATTTAACCTGGTTTAGTATGATTGATCTGATCCTCCAAGCAGATGTTTTGGGCCAGAACCTGAAACAAGGTACTAAGTAGAACTAATTGATGCAATGCTTGTGTTCACACCTTTAGAGAGCTCATATAAGCAAGAAGTATTTAAGTACTCATTGGAGTTCACAAGTATGGGAGATTCACAAAGTTAACTTTGTAACTTTGTGAATTCACACCTCCCTTGAAGCCAGAGAGCACGATGGGAGGAAACCTATAATCCCACTCTCTCTTATCCCACAAGCCCTCTCTCTCGGAGAAGGAGCATAAATAAAGCTTCAAGCCAGGCAAGAGGAGTTCAGCTGAATTAGATTGGAGAGGAGCACGCTGGGAGACTGAGAGCCAGAAGCCCTCTCTCGGAGGCAAGACAGATTCACCTTTGGTGCTGGCTGGAGGCTGAAGAAAGCAGAGGCAGAAGCAAAGGACAAGCTGCAAGAGCTCTTAGAACCAAGCAGAGAGAGAGGCCTCAACTAAGCGGGCTATTTTGGAAGGAGAAAATAAACGTTTGCATTTTTACCAGCTGGCTGCATTTTGGGTGATTATTACTCTTAACTGAAACAAAGGCTGCCTCCAGAAAACCTCCCCAAGAAACCTGCTCTCAAAGAGAACCTTTATTATATTTTAAAGAAGAAAAACACCACAATATACACTTTTGTGTATATTGTGTATATATATTTGTGTATATTCCCAGAGACAAAATAAAAAGGATATATATATATATATATACATATAAAAATATAGCAACTCTTTTTTGTGGCAAAGAATTAGAGATATAGTGAATGTCCATCAATATAGAGATATAGGGATGTGGCATGTATTTGTGATGGGGTACTGTTGTTCTGTGAGAAGTGATGGAAACGGTAGTTTCAGAAAATAATGTCAAGACCTGTACACCAATGGAAATGAAGTAAGAAGAACTTGAAAGTCATTGTGCCAAGTAACAGCAACATCATAATGATGATTAACTGTGAAAGATTTGATTATTCTGATCAACACAGTTATGTAAGACAATTCCAAAGGATTCATAGTGGAAAAAAATGTGATCCACCTCCAGAGTGATAACTGATAAACTCTGAATGCAAATTCAAAGACATAATTTTTATGCTTTTAAAAAATATGACTGAGAGACTAGTGTTTTGCATCATTTCAATGTAAAATTAATATAATATTGATTTTCTTCTTGGTGGGTAGAGAGAGTGGTAGGAGGGAATGAGAGAATTTGAAACTCAAAATTTAAAAAGAAAAAAGTTCTTAAAATAGTAAATTTGTTAAAATAGTTATTTTAAAGGAAAGCAAAAAAATAAATGCAGTTAGGTAACTAAACCAGGAAGAGAGGAAACAGAGAAAAAAATTATACACCAATCTCTCTAATGAATATCAGTGCAAAAAATTTAAATGCAATATTAGCAAATAAATAACAAATTTATCACCAGAATCTGTGATCAAGTAGAATTTATATCAGGATCACAAGGCTGGTTTAATATCAGGAAAATTATCAGTATAATTGACTACATCAATAACAAACTAACAAAAATCATATTATTATCTCAATAGACACAGAAAAAGGTTTTGAAAAAATACAATTCCACTATCTATTAAAAATACTAGAAAGCAAGGGAATAAATGGGCTTTTCCTTAAAATGATAAGTAGCAGCTGTCTAACACCATCAGCAAGTATTATGAGCTAGAAAGACTAGAAGCACCAGTAAAATCAGGAGTGAAATAAGGATGCCAATTATCACCACTAATATTCAATATTGTACTAGGAACATATGCTTTAGCAATAAGAGAAGAAAAAGAAATCGAAGGAATTAGAGTGGGCAATGAGGAAATTATATAATGATGTATTTAGAGAATTCTAGAAAATCAACTAAAAAACTTCTTGAAACAATTAACAACTTTAACAAAGTTGCAGGATATAAAGTAAATGAACATAAATCATCAGCATTACTATACATACCAACAAACCTTAGCACCAAGAGATAGAAAGAGAAATCTCATTTAAAATAATTATAGATAATATAAAATATTTAGGAGTCTCTCTGCCAAGATGAAAACATCTATTATTGTGTCATGTGTATCTAACCATTGGTACTGACTAAGAAATAGAATGGAGGATTTATGCACAGATTAGGTACACAAGACCAACATTTCACACCCTATACCAAGATAAGATTGAAATGGGTTTGTGATTAGACATAAAGGATGATATTATAAGTCAATTAGGAGAGAAATAGGTAGTTTACCTGTCAGATCTTTCGAGAAAGGAGGAATTTATCACCAAACAAGAAATAGAAAGCAATATAAAATGCAAAATGGATAATTTTGATTATATTAAATCAAAAAGGATATGCATAAACAAAACCAATGTAGTCAAGATTAGAAGGGAAGTAGAAATCTGGAAAACAATTTTTACAATCAATGTTTCTGATAAAGGCCTCATTTCTAAAATATATAAAGAACTGAGTCAAATTTTTAAAAATAAAAGTAATTCCCTAGTTTATAAATGGTCAAAGGATATGAAGAGGTAGTTTTCAGATGAAAAAAGTAAAGCCATCTATAGTCACTTGAAAAAAATTCTTTAAATTATTATTGATTAAAGAAATGTAAATTAAAACAACTCGGAAGTACCACCTCACATCTCTCAGATTGACCAAAATGACAGTAAAAGATAATTATAAATGCTAGAGGGGATGTGGGAAAATTGAAATACTAATGTATTGTTGATAAAGTTGTAAAATGATCCAGCCATTCTGAAGAGCAATTTGGAACTATGCCCAAAGGGCTAGCAAACTATTCATACCCTTTGAACCAGCAATGTCACTGGACTACTAGGTCTGCATCCCAAAGAAATCATAAAAGAGGGAAAAGGATCCATATGTGCAAAAAAAATTGTAGCCATTCTTTTTGTAGAGGCAAATTGTAAAATGAGTAGAAGTCCATAAATTGGGGAATGGCTGAATAAGTAACAGTATATAAATGTAATGGAATATTATTGCTGATGAGAAAAGATGAGGAGACTGATTTCAGAAAAGCCTGGAAAGATTTACATGAACTAATACTGAATGAAGTGAGCAGAACCAGGAAAACATTGTACACAGTAACAGCAAGATTGTGTGCTGATTAACTGTGATGACTTAGTTCCCCTCAACAATACAGTTATTCAAACAATTCCAGTGTTTTGGATGGAAAATGCCTTCCACATACAGAGAAAGAAATGTGGAAACTGAATGTTGATTGAAACATACTATTATCACCTTTTCCATATTTTACTTGTGGTTTTTCCTATTTTTCTAATTTTTCTTACCCAAAATGACTCATATGGAAATATTAAAAATTGACATATATAACTTATATCAGTTTGTTTGCTATCTTGGGGAGGAGGGAGAAAAAAATGAAACTCAAAGTCTTACAAAAATGAAGTCTAAAAACCATCTTTACTTGTCATGAGAAAAATAATATACCACTAAAACAAAACATTTTTTACAAATTCATTCTCAGACACTTACTAATTATATAACTCTGAGCAAGTCACTTAACTTTGTTTGCCTCAGTTTGTTCATCTATAAAGTGAGCTGGAAAAGGAAATGTTAAACCACTTCAGTATCTTTGCCAAGAAACACCAAAAAGCATCACAGAGTCAGAAATGTTTGGAATGACTAAACAACAACAAAACAGAAACAGTCGTAGCATCTACCTCTCAACATTCTTGTAAAGGGGAAAATTACATAATATTTATAACATATTTTATGAACCTCAAAATTATATAAATTTTATTATTTAATAAATCTATGTAGTTAATGTTTTACCAGAAATCTGTCAGTATAATCAATTATGTTTGCTTAATACCTTTTCATTTAAATGAACTATCTACTATCTGCTCCATTATTTTTATTTTGCTTTTTTAATTGTATTGAATCATAAAATTATTTTATAACTCCTTATATTCCTCATGCTTATCCATTTTAATTGCCTTGTAGTAATCTTTACATTAATTTACCAAAATTTGTGTAACCATCCTCCTATAGCTGGATATATATATAATTGTTTAATACACTGATACTTAAATGCTTTATCTATATTCTATGAATTTGGGGGCTTGGGAGAGCAGAATTACATGTAAATGACATAATAAAGATCTTGAAGCAGATAATATTTGTTGTTATTGTTGTTGAAAATATCCTCATTATATATTTCTAACTTTAACAAGACTGGGTTTTATACTTTTAATTGTTGCTTTGGGGTTTTTTGGGGGGTGAAGAATACAGGATTCTACCTTTATCCTTTTGGAATCAGCCCCATGTTTCAATTTGCTAAAAATAATCTGGGAATTTTAGTTGACATAAAACTTTATTAGAACCAACAGTGTGAAGAATTTATTTTTATAAAAGGCTAACACAATCAAAATTTGCATTAATAGAAACATAATAATAAGATTAAGTCATCTCAGTGCACTCTACATTAATCTAAAGTGCCATCTCCTAATCTAAGGTTACATATTTAGAAAGGATATTGGCAAAGGAAAATGTACCCAGAAATAGAGACAAAGATAGTAAGACATTTAGAAACAAAGTTATACTGGTAATATGTGAAGCATCTGAGTCTGAAATAAAAATTAACAAAAGGCAGGATAACTAGCTGTGTAGAAGGAGAATTAGACTTATTTGATGTAGCTTCCGAAGATAGAACAGGAACCTTTGTTTCAAAGAATATAAAAAGTTATGTCAAACAATTAATTCTGCCTATCACCACAAAAAAATTACTAGTTTGATGTTTCACTGTGACATGAAGTTACCATGGGCTCTGTGAGGCTAAGGGGAAAAAAGTTAAAAGTCTAACAGGTTTTCCTAAGCTGTAAAAGCTAAGTACAGGGTGGTGGCCCAAAAGTCTTATGCTTTAAGCTATCAAAGATTAAAACTTAACCCTAGAACTAGAATTTTAAACTACAAAAGCTCAAAATTATGCTAATATTTATGGGCCATCCTGTATAGTCATGGGAGGCTAAGAGGAAAATATCCTGGTCCCAGCATCAGAGGATTCAGGTTTAAATCTCATCTGGATCTTTACTGCTTATGTCATTTGGAACAAATCTTTGATCCTCTATGGCTTTAATTTTCTTTCTTTTTAGAAACTGGAGGACTGAACTAAAAGACCTCTAAAGTTTTTACCAGTTGTACACTGTTCTCATGTTATCCATTGCGCATCTCCAGTCTGAGGACTAGACTTTCTAAAGTCTCATTAGCAGCAGGTGTCTGTAGGATGATGTTATTTAGTCATAATACCATAGTACTTAAAACAAAGAAAATTACAAAATTGTCATCAACTTTCTGCACCCCTTTTGGCTTTCACATTGATAACAGCAGAAAATGGGATAGAAAGATATCAGGATCATATAATTCAGCCACTGTCTGTAATCATTTTTTTAACTCTTGATACTTTAAATGTGAGTTCTACAACCCAAGGCCAACAAGTTGATCATGCAATTTAAGGAGTTACATTCACCTAAATATTAATGGTCTCACTACAAACGAAAACTGAAGAGATGAAAAATTAAGCTGAAGGCCAGCTCACAGGTTTATTTCAGAGAGGTAATGATGACCACGAGATCAGGAAGATAATGCTATGACATGCAAGTGAATTAGATTTGAGTGAGGGAAGGCAGTGCAAAGTTATAGAATGAATAAAGGAGGTGGCTCCATATTATTCTCAAAGGCAAAAAGAAATACTAAGAAGTAATCTTGCCTGCAAGTACTCATAATGAGAATTAAAAAATATATATATGCAGACAATTACAGTTTATATTCCAAAATCTATTGCAAAGGATGAAGAAATGGAGAAATTTGATAAGGATCTTTTATAGATCCTCCAATTTCAATATATACCTTGACATTTGGTGACTGTAGAAAGGAGCACTAGCATAGGGGAAAAAAGAGCAAAAAAAATATTGTTGAGAGGCTATAACAGCATGCTATAGTAGATACAGTGTTGGATACAAAAGAAAAATCTGAGTTCAAATCCCACTTCGGATACTTATTATAATATGTGTGACACCGAGATAAGTCACAACTTCTTTTTGCTTTCATTTTCTTATCTATAAAGTAAAGATAATAATGGAACCTACAGTGTTATCTCAAGAATTGATCATATATTTAGAGCTGGAAGAAACCTTAAGAGACATGTAATCTGTCTTTCTCTTTTTTTTTTTTAAATAAGAAAACAGAGGACCAGAAAACGAAAGAGGATAAAGATTTCATGTTAATTCAAAAGCTTCATGTTTGTGTACCACGAATCCTTTTCTTGAGGAAGAGAAGGTGCTAGAACTAAATATAAAATTCAGCTATCTATGAGCAATCATAACATGAACTAATTAGATTAAAAAGTACAGGTAACTACTAAAATAGAAGAAAGGATGAAGACAAAGAGGAACTTTATTTACTTAACAATATTTCAAACCTGTCCTATTGAAACTTGTCTCTGAAAATGTGAAATGGGAGACTATACAAACATTGGTTTTCATTATTGCCCTTTCTTAGTGAAGTTAAACCAGCATAAAACAATTGTCACAAGTGGAGAACAAAAGCACAAAGAATGTGCTTTGGCTAGAAAATATCAGGTCTCATTGTCAAGAGAAAAGACATGGAAGTCAATGGCAAACCCAGTTTAGAGTCAAGTTCAATGCCAAAAAAAAAAAAAAAAAAAAAGCAAAAAACAAAAAACAAAAACAATCAAGGGGAAGGATTGCAGAACTTTACCAGCAGTATCAACTCATAAACTCACAAAACTCAGAGAAACATTAGAGGGAAAATGGGCCTATAGATAGATTGAAATAAAATGCAAGTAATTCAGATCATTCTGATAGGACTTACATATAACAAATACACAGAATATGAAATAGATTGATAACTGCTATTTAGATTACAATCTGTTTTGATGATTCATGACAATAGTTCCATTTATTGAACTACAGTACTTCTTATGCTATGTGTGGGATTGAGATGGCACATAAAGTGAAGTCAGTAACAACAACCAAAACCTGATTCCCCAAATTTTCTCTTCATCTGTCTCTGTCTCTGTCTCTGCCTGTCTGTCTGTCTGTCTCTCTCTCTCTCTCTCTCTCTCTCTCTCTCTCTCTCACACACACATACACACACACACACACATATATACACACACACACACACACACACCCCAAAACACACACACACACACACACACACACACACACACACACCATGTTGACACCAATATAATTTTAAAGGAATACAGTGATCAATTTTCAAAATATTTCAAAGAGGTGACTCAACCAAAGGTGACCCAGCAGACTTCAGAAATTATTGATAGTCAGTGCTATTTTCTCATTTCTATGAAATTTTATGAGGATAATCTATGTATACATTCAGGGTAATCTTAATGGAAAGTAAGAGAATAAAACAGGCAAGCTTTTGTAGATAACTTTCTGCAGCCTGCCACATATTCATAATCACCTAAGCAATTGAGAAATGTAGAAAATATGAAATTCCTGTGGGTATGTAGTTTTTTGACTACAAAAAAGTCTTTGACTTGGCAGATAAAAATGCATCCTTCAAGATTTCTTTAATGAGGTGACTCCTTTCATGTTTAAAGATATGCATATCAATATGCTATGCCAATATCTATATCTATATCTGTAGATATTTATCTAAATAATTAACACAATCTATAAAATAGAAAACTGAATCCCCAACAAAGGTAATGATGACCAGAAAAAAGAAAGATTTCCTGAATACAGTCCAAATGGAAGAAAAATCAATCATAGAAAATAAACCTCTTTTCAGGTGTTTATATGTAGTACCTGATTGTCTTATATGGCTCCTCTTCAATGAGGTTCAAGATCATTAAAAAAAAAAAAAGTTTACCTAGCAAATACACATAGGAAAAAACAATGCATAATCTTCATATGCATTTAAATTAAATCTTGCAATTAAATCTTGAATGAGCACTACAAGTGACAATTAATGGGCCAAGAGGTGAATTGATGTTTTAAAGTATGGGCTAGAACCTTTCATTTATCCCAATATACTTCATGACATAAAAACAAATATATTCAATACTTATATTTTGGTGATGTTTTGTGGTTATAAATCTTGGAATGGCAAAATCATTGATGTATCAAAATTGTAGTTGATCCAAAAGACAATAGAAAGATATGTGTGAAGATAAATAGGCTACAGCATATATATATATATATATATATATCAGTGAGTGATCTGACTGCAAGAAATAACATTAAAATCATAATTAAGGACCTATAAGACCAGAAAAAGAAGTGTGCCTAGACCACAGGTGATAGTTTATGAATAGCCTCAGTGTTGATCTATTAACTGGAATTTTTTAACATTTTATGCTTTATAGATTTTTCTATATAGAGTTTTTAACAATAATCCTATGGAATAAGAAGTTATAGATGAGTAACAATGTGAATTGTTAGAAATGATTATCTCAATCATCAAAGCATTAAAATACATGGTCTGAACTCTGAGATACCACTACATACTTCTCAGATTACCTAAGATGACAGGAAAAGATAAAGACAAATGTTAGTGGGGATGTGGAAAAACTGGGACATTAATGCATTGTTGGTGGAGTTGTGAATAGATCCAACAATTCTGGAGAGCAATTTGGAACTATGCTCAAAAAGTTATCAAATTATGCATACCCTTTGACTCAACAGTGTTACTATTGGGCTTATATCCCAAAGAGATATTGAAGAAGGGAAAGGGACTTGTATGTGCAAGAATGTTTGTGGTAGTCCTTTTGTAGTGGCTAGAAACTGGAAATTGAATGGATGTCCATCAATTGGAGAATGGATGAGTAAATTGTGGTATATGCATGTTATGGAATATTATTGTTCTGTAAGAAATGACCAGCAGAATGAATACAGAGAGGATTGGAAAGACTTGCATGAACTGATGCTGAGTGAAATGAGCAGAACCAGGAGATCATTATATACCTCAACAACGATACTGTTTGAGGATGTATTCTGATGGGCATGGCCCTCCTCAACAATGAGAGGATCCAAATCAGCTCCAATTGACCAATAATGAACAGAATCAGCTACACCCAGAGAAAGAACACTGGGAACTAAGTATGGACCACAACATAGCATTTACACTCTTTCTGTTATTGTTTGCTTGCAGTTTTGTTTTTTCTTCTCAGGTTATTGTTGCCTTCTTTCTAAATCCGATTTTTCTTGTGCAGAAAGATAACTGTATAAATATGTATACATATACTGTATTTAACATATACTTTAACATATTTAACATACACGGGACTACTTGCCATCTAGGGAAGAGGGTGGAGGGAAGGAGGGGAAAAATTGAAACAAGTTTTTGCAGGGGTCAATGTTGAAAAATCACCCATCATATGCTTTGTATATAAAAAATTATAATAAAAATGTAAAAGAATAATATATATATATGGTCTTCTTACCAATGGAATAATTTCTTGATTAGATTGTGAGTTTCCCATAACTAGGGGTGATTAAAGCAAAACCTGGACTTGTGAGGAATTGTAAAAAATGAGCTTGTATATTAGGCAGGGGATTAGACTAGAAGAAATCCATGGCTTTCTGAAACATTGGCATTCTCTATTTCTATGAAATTAACTCCAAATTTGGGGAGAAGAGAGCATCAGGATGATGGAAACTATGGAAACTTAAAAAGAAAAATAGCCAAAAGTCAGGGCAGGACAGGAGGAAGGGAAGAAGGGAAGGGCAGGGGAGGGCAGGGAAGCAAAGCCAGGGAAAGCCAGGGAAAGAAGGCCAGGGAAGGCCAGAGAAGGAAAGCCAGGGAAGGCAAGGGAAGTCCAGGGAAAGTCTAAATTCAAACCTGGTCTTCAAGATTGAACTCACGGTGTGACTCTGATCAAATAAGTTAACTTCTGCTTGTCTCAGTATCTTCAAGTCTAAAATGAGGATGGTAATAGCATAATTTTTCAGTGTTATTAGGAAGGTCAAATGAGTTAATATTTTAAAGTGTATTTTTATCACTGAGACTAGCACAAAATAGGTACCTAATACATTTTAGTTTCCTTCTTAAGTTGCTAGTGTAATTTATTTCATAGAAAAAAATTTTTTTTCTGAGATATATAAATAAAATTTTTAGAAGTTAAATTATATTTGACATACACTAAGGAAATCTTGCCATTCAATCTATAAATATTCTTTGGTAAGATAATATTATACATATATCCCTAATTCAAACAGCTATTTTATTTTTTTAAACTTAGAGTTTTTCATATGTAGAATTTGCTTATGCTTCAAAATATAATTAGTAATCATTTACCTTATATTTTTACAAAACTTTGTTGGTAAATATGGGGAAGGGAGGCCAGAAAGTAATGAAGACATATCAGTTTAAACACTGGAAGACTTCATAATTTTGATTAACATAGTAACCAATCAATCATGTCTTAATAAGGCTTATGATAAAGTATACCTCCCACTTCTCAACAGAAAAATGACAGACCAAAAAGGTATGAAATGAAGTATACATTTTCAAATGTGGCCAAAATGTTAGTTTAGTTTGCTTTATTATTACAAGAGAGAGTTCTATTGCAAGAAAGATGGGAAGCAGTGGTATATTACAATGACATTTTTAATGAAAGAAAAGAGTATCAATAAAATATTTTAAGAGGACTAGTATTCAGATTTTATCTCTGACATTCTTTGTGTGACCTAAAAAGGATGGAAAGACTTGCAAGTGGGAAAAAGGAAGGAAGAATAAGTAGAAGTAAGAAAAAATGAAAGGAAATAAACATTTATTAAGTGTCTACTATTTGCCAGGTAACTTCCTAAATACTTTGTAAATATTATCTTATTTGATTCTTACAAGAACCTTGAGAGAGAGGTGCTGTTATTATTCTATTTTATAACTGAGGAAACTTAAACAGAGAGTAAAAGCACAGTATCTAAGGTGGCATTTGAATTCAGGTCTTTCTGACTATGCATTCTATCAACTATACCACCTAATTATAGGAGATTTGGATACTAACATTCTACTGGATTTATGGGAAACAAGAAAAACATAAAAAATAAAAAATTCATCTGTGCCTAAAAGTTCATTTTTAATCTATATTTTCTATGAATTAGCATAGTAGAATGATGAAATAAGAGTTAGTTGATCAATAAGCATTTATTAAGTGTCTACTATGTGCACTGCAAGTCAATTGATCTCTCTGGGCCTCATTTCTCCTCCATAAAATAAGGTAATTGAATTAAATGCCCTCCAAGTTTCCTTCTATTCATAAATTTCTAAGATCCTATGGTTGGATGTATTGGATAAGAGAGTGAAATAAATGTTTGCAAAGTAAAATCCAAACACATCAACAAAATTATTTTTAAAAGAAACAGTGAACAGTCAAAAATGACTCCAAGATCATAAGCCTAAGTGACTGAGAAAATGATATGGCCATTAACAAAAGCAGAAAAGTTAGGAAAAGAACAAATTAAATTGGACCAGTGATTAATTCAGGTTAGGCATGTTAGCTTGAGGTAGCAAAAGGAGATACTGCAAAGTGAATTGGAAACATAATTTTGATACTCTGGAGAGAATTTGAGAATATAGATATAAATGTGAAAATCAGAAGTGGATGAGATCACCAAGGGAAAAACTAACAAGGAAGACATTTTTTCTAAATCTATTTCATTGTAAACTTCTACAACCAGGATAGGTTCAAAGACCTTAGATTCTTGTAGCAACAGAAGTTCCATTAACTCTACTATTCTCAATATACACCTGATGCAACATGTGGGTACATTTCTGTATTGTTAAAGTACAAGTCACACATTGGAAATTAAATAAATGATATATTCATTGGATGTAGTCGTTGAATTCTATACTTTTAAAAAATATTCTTGATCCTACTAGGTAAGAAATAAATTATTCTGCTTCAAGAGTGCATTAATGCTAGACTATCATTTAGAAAATTACCTCTTCTAATGCACTAAATGGTATCCTAATTGCCCAGAAGAATTATTGAACTTCTCCAAAGTGAACAATTTATTCTTTTCTAACCAATAGGATAAAGTCCAATTAGAAACAGAAGATAATTTCATAGATATTAAAACAGGATAGGTCAGGATTTTAAAAGCCAGCTGAGTAATTTGTAATGAACTTTTTTTTTACTATTCTAATAATATTTCTTCATGATAAGTTCAATTGCCCTTTAGAGATTAATTTTCCATAAAACATCTAAAGATTCAACTAGTGTCTTGATCCTTATGATTCACATGTGTGCTCATGCATGCATGTGTAACAGAAATTTATAGCTTTCATTTTCTGACTATTGTTTGTCAGCAAATTAAAATTAGAGTTTTAAGTTTAAAAAGTTATTTTCTAGAGAAGACAAGAGTTAGCACAGAATTTCAGATTTGGAAGGGAATTCAAAGGTCATCTAGCCCAAATCTTACCTGATAAATGGATTCCTTTCTACAGTATCCCCCATATTTCATTAGTTTGTAAATTTATTTAAGGGAGGGACTGTTTGGTTTTTTTTTTTTTTTTTGGTTTTGTTTTCCTAGTACTTAGCATAGTGTTTGAAACATAGCAGGATTTTAATAAATGTTTATAAATTGATTGACTTGTTGGTCATGCACTTTTTTCTTAAATAACTCCACAAATGAAAAAGATACTACTTTTTAAAGCCCATTTCAGTTTTCAATTGCCAAGGATTTAAAATTGAGGCAATTCTATTATTCACCAAATTCTTGCACAAAAGGATTTTTACTTCTCCCTATAATTTTACTCCTGTTTTATTGATGATGGAAAAGAAGAAATAATTTAATTCCCTTTCCATTGAAGATACTTCAAATAGTTAAGATAGCAATCTTATTCTCACTGCTCAGATCCTAAATCTTTCCTTCATTTAGACACATATTATAAGTATCTTTAATGTGTGATATCATATTTTAATCATTAAGAAAAGGAAAGTGACAAGATTCATATCTGCTTCAAAAAATTGTATTTTGTATAAGGAAATATAAATACATTCTACTAATTATTTGTACTCTTAATGCTTATTTTTTTATATCCACGTATTATACAGTTATATTGTGATACTCTAGCATACAATTTTTTTTGAGGCAATTGAGGTTAAGTGACTTGCCTAGGGTCACACATCTAGGAAGTATTAAATGTCTGAGATCATATTTGAACTCGGGTCCTCCTGACCAGGGTGGTGCTCTATCCATTGTGTCAAGTAGCTGCCCCTAGCATATAAATTTGAACAAAATCAAACTCTCAAAAATCTGATTCTTCTTAACTTTCTCTTACATGATTTTCTAATAGGAGCTATTATAAAATAATTTCCACTAGTTTTTATTTGTTTGTTCTTGGGATTTAGAGAGGATGGTTTCTTCTTCTACAATGAAGCAGATATTTTCATCAAATTCTTATCCTCAGTTTCTCCAAATATAAAATCTAAGAAGTGATTGGTACCTGATTTTTCTTCTCCCAATGAGATTAAAGAAAATTAAATAGACATGACAGAATATACGTAATAGAAAATTAAATAAAGAAGCTTTTTATATGGCATGGGATAAATTGATTTAAATTGATACAACCAAAAGCCACGGGAAAAATTCAATGATTTTTAGCTGGGCAGGAAAAAACAAAAAGAATCTAGAAGAGAACACAGAACAATTTTTTTTGTTTTACCATCTTATCAAATTTAGTTAATTAAACTTAAAAATTAAATTTAGATTAATTTAAAATTAAAATTAATCCTGTTAATTTTGTTTAAAAACTTAACTTTTTAAAAAGCTACATAATAGTTCAATTTCAAATACAATCTTTAAGTTCATAAAAAAGATATGTTTATATAGAGTTATACCTATAAAATGCTCTAAGTGGAATCATAGGTTTACAATTCTTTCCAAAATATTCTTAAGGAAAATAACATAGGTATCTTTTTTGAGACAAATTCACTTGAGGAGGCTGAAGAGGTCAGATCTCAGGACATAATGCCCCATTCAAGTAGCTATCTAGGACACTACTCTAGTGCAAGAAAACAGAGCTCTTCTAACATTACAAAGTCTACCCTGGGAAAAATGACAATATGGGGAGAAAGAACTATGGGACCAAACCAAAAAAATAAAATAAAATAACTCAACTGAGGTAATGCCACTAGTTATTCTTACAAATTAATTATTCATCTCAGTTATTTTTACCCATTGGTAGAGTGTAAATATTGTCAGCATCCTTTAAATTTGATACCCTATGGAAAAGTTCAGTGATCTTGCCCTGGTTTTGTATTTCTTATGATTAATAAAAAGGCTAGAAATATTCGTGGTGGGTTTTTTTAATAGTAACAGTAGCATTTTTTTCCTTTTCCCCCATATGGCCTTTGTGAACATTAATTAGTTCCCTTAAATTCCTGTGGATAAGTAGTCTTATGCTCATTTCACGAGTGAGAAAACAGACACTGAGAAGTTAAGTGGTTTGCCCTAAATCACATAACCTTCAGCAATTAGAGCAAAAAGTTCCTGACATTCATGGCTGTGATCAACACTGGAACCAAGCTGAGGCATCCCAATTCTTTATGAGCAACATGATTGTGAGAAGTTAGAGTGTGTGACTGAGCTCTACAGCTCAGCTAGTGAGTCATTTGCAAATTCCTTAAAGAATTTTATTTTTCAGATACTGTGGCTTTTCAAATTGAAAATTTTAAAAATGCTGAACAGCAGGTTTGAAATCATAATCCTAGTTTTTAATGGAAATGTGAACTTCAGGCTTTACCTTTTTTTTCCTTTTCAGCTTGTAAACATGCCCTTGGGAGAATCTTCCTTCTTTCAATCCAGCTGCTCTAGTGTTCCTTGTCTGAAAATCTGTCTCAAAAAATACTCCTTTAATAAACTTGCTAACCAAACACAGCATAAAAGGAGTTGTTATTGAAATGAAAAAGGTGTATTTTGGAATTAAAGTTAAATACAGTCTAATAAGAGACCTGGAAAGAACAGAGTTAGGGTCTCTTCTCTACACTTGCAAGAAACCTCCTGAATTTCTCTTGGGAAATTTAATGAATTGTTCTTGATAGCTGAGCTGGCCTTTTCTGTGGCTATTGCTTGTTGTAAGCTGGACTGTTAGAGTAAACCCAATCAGGTTCTGTAAAAAGAGAGGAATCAAGAAAAATAGAAGATCAGCAGTGATTCTAAATATTATCTCTTAGATTCAAACTTCTTTAGAGTTTGTCTTGATTTTCCTTACCTTTGGCAAAATTAGATAGGTGAAAACATGATTGGCAGGAGATATTTAGAATCATTCAATCAAATACAGAAGAGACCTCAGCTCATTCTTAAAGTTAACTATTTAGCAACAAGCACTGAAGAGTTGTGAATTTATAATCCAATGGGGAGAATGTTAACTTATGTATAGACATTGTACATATGTACAGATCACTATTCACTAAGCGATATGCATAAACAGAAGTATGGAATTTAAGAATTAGAAGGGACCTCTGGACCATCACATCTAAAATGTACGAAAATAAAAGCACTATTATCAATCACCCAACAAGTGGTCATGCAGCTTCTGCTTGAAAATTTCCAGGGAGGGAGAATTTATTACTTTTCAAAACAATCTATCTCACTGTTGTCCATCTATAATTTTTGGAAAATTTTCCTGTGACATCAGCCTAAATTTTCCCCTTTGGACTCTTGCCATCTGGGGGAAGGGGTGGAAGGAGGGAGGGGAAAAATCAGAACAGAAGTGAATGTAAGGGATAATGCTGTAAAAAATTACCCTGGCATGCATTCTATCAATAAAAATTTATTAAAAAATTTTAAAAAAAGAAAGCACTAACTTCTTCCCTGTCCAATATAAAAAAAAGAAACTTAAAATTGAATTTCAATAAAAAGAATAATTTGTTTAACCAAAAAAAAATTTTTTCCCCTTTGCAATTTCCACTTAGTTCTGGCCTGTTGGACAAATTAGATGAAATTTAATCTCTCTTAAGATTAAAAGAAAGTTGTCATTTCTTCCTTGGGCTTTATGTTTTCCAGAATAATCATCTTCAATTTCTTCAACACATCTTCATATGATATGGACTCTTCTCCTTCCTAGAGTCCTTCTATGCTCTTACTTTAATATTCGCCCTAAATCTTGGTGCCCAGAACTTCAAATAGTTCTACACAGGTAGTGACAGTTTGATAAACCATATCTAAACAAGTTATATATACAAACTACACACACACACACACACACACACACACACACACACACACACAAATGCAGTGAATTCAACAACAAAAGATACGGCCACTACCACATAAACTCTATCAAATGGAGCAGTTGTGGTTGGGACAGAAGAGAGAGGAAAAATATGTTATCTATTTAATGACAAACCCTGTTCAGAAAGTCCTGAAGCTATATAGTTTAAAAGAGGGCTTCTGCTGAACATAGAAGAAAAAGACTGAAAGAATTGTATCCAGCTTAAAGACATCCCTCCTTTTTTGTTACCAGAGGAAAATCGAGAGAGAGAGAGAGAGAGAGGGGGGAGGGGGGGAGAACTCGTGTCAAACTTTATTTTTTCCCAGAGTTTGGTATAAGAAAGATAAAACAGCTAGTTGTATCCATTTATTCCTCCTTAAAAAATTCTTATTCCCTACATGGGAACACAGAACTGAACTCCAAGTGGGGCATAGGCAGCAGGGTTATTAAGACAGAAATGAGAGGAGGAGATTAGGGGGAGAGGGTGGTATCACATAATAGTCTTTATCAGGTCATCTCTGTATTTTCAGAACTGGGGGTTTACATGTATCAGTTTTTATATGTATCAGTTTCAGGTGGCTATCTGGCATAGCAGGAGAAGTTCTGGCTTCAGTGTGCCAGTGACTGTAAGGAACTTCCTGTTCGCAAATACTGCATGGAATTTCTGATATGCACAACAAGAAATGCTCAGTTTTATCTGATTTCCAAGTCAGTTAGGTCTCTTCTGCATGGTAAGGGAGCCTGAGCAAACCAAAGGGATTAATAAAGTCATCAACCATTCCATTTTCACAATAGATAGATAGACACACTGATATAGATGATAGAGGAAGGAAGGAAGGAAGGAAGGAAGGAAGGAAGGAAGGAAGGAAGGAAGGAAGGAAGGAAGGAAGGAAGGAAGGAAGGAAGGGAAGGAAGGAAGGAAGGGAGGGAGGGAGAGAGGGAGGAAAGAAAGAAGGAAAGAAAGAAAGAAAGAGAGGGAGGAAGGGAGGAAGGGAGGAAGGAAGGAAGGAAAGAAAGAAAGAAAGAAAGAAAGAAAGAAAGAAAGAAAGAAAGAAAGAAAGAAAGAAAGGAAGGAAGGAAGGAAGGAGGAGAGAAGGAAGGAAGGAAGGAAGGAAGGAAGGAAGGAAGGAAGGAAGGAAGGAAGGAAGGAAGGAAAGAAAAAAGAAGAAAGAAGGAAAGAAAGAAAGAAAAAAGAAAGATATGAAGGGAAGGAAGAAGGGAAGGAGGGAGGGAGGAAAGGAGAGAGGAAGGGAGAGAAAGAATGAGGGAGGGAGGGAGGGAGGGAAGAAGGAAAAAAAGAAAGAAGGGAAGAAGGAAAAAAAGGAAGGAAGGAAGGAAGGAAGGAAGGAAGGAAGGAAGGAAGGAAGGAAGGAAGGAAGGAAGGAAGGAAGAAAGAAAGAAAACATAGCCTCAAAGTATATACCACTAAAACCTTGATGACACAATAGAAACAAAATGCAACTTCAATGAGGATACATGAAAACATTGGGAATTAGGAGGTAGAAATAAAGATTGCCTGAAAGAGACCCTAATGTCAAATTCAATTTGCCTACAGAGCTTGCACCACCTCTAATGGGATCAGTGGATGTGACCTGGGTTACTGTATTACATCAGTAGAACAGACATGGGGCTCCCTTAGTTATTACCATGAGTGAAAATGTCCATGATAAATATATTAACTGTTCCTTCCTGGGAAGGGACTGGATGAAATTTCACTTCTGGTTTTTCATAAAGGTGATTAATATCTAATTTAAAGAGGATTAATAAATGGAGACATTTGATGTATTGACCTATTTATTCTTTTCTTTTCTTTTACAAAGGACTATTTCAACAGTGTAACAAGAACAAACATACAGCATTTCTGGGGCAAAATACATCTCTTCCCTGCTACTCCCTTAGTCTTTGAGGAGAGGATGGAGACTGAGTTTACCATTTGGTTCAATTAATATATATTTGCCGGATGGAGTTCCAAGTACACCCTGAGCATTTTAGAGCTTTTCAGTGTTAGTCTCAATATCTACTCTGTAATCCTAGTCTCCAAAGTTTTCATGGCTCTAGCTATCTAAGTGGTGACTCCATTTCCTTCACCTAGAATTGTAAAGGACAAAATAAACTAGATCAAAATCTGAAGCCCATTTCTTGGGGCGACAGAGCCTAAGACCTTTCAGCTCTTTCCCACCCTGGTTTATTCTGTAGTATCCCCTGTTGAGATTAAATCAGATATTCACCCTGGAAACAGAATATTTTATTTCTAAGATTCCCATTAAAGTTTTTATATATACATCTTGTGTTAAAAGTGAATCAGTAGGCAAAACAATACCCTCTTCTTTCAGTTTAGCCCTCAACAACCAGGGCACAGGGTTATGATGAGGGAGGTATTTTTCAAAACAAAGTCCTATAAACATGTGAGTTCTCATAAGCAAATTTTAATCCCTACTCAGGTGTTTAAAGGATATACTAACTAACAAAGAAATAGAAAAATGAATAAAGAAAGTCAACTTGTCTTTTGAAAGACTGGCAGACAAGCTATAGAATAAATATTGGCAGAATCCAGAAGATTAGGGTAGTCTCACAACATTTGGACTATAATTGCAGTAGGGGAAGAAGGCTGCTAGAACCAGTCATATCATACCATTAATATGTCTGTAGTTGGACTTGAAAATATTTCATTGACTCCAAAGACAACCCTCTATCTGTTTTGCTATATGGCTTCTTATTATTTATTAGATTAATATCCAATATAATATTAATAATTAATAATTATTATTTAGTGGATTAATCGTGTCAATGCTTCATTGTGGTATGCAGGTGATTCTGGATTCTTGGAGCCTTTATCAGCAAGGTTTGGTACACACACAGGAAAATAATTATTATATATAACATGCATATATGTATTTCTATTGCTTACTATGTCCCAGGTACTACGTTAAATATTTTACAATTGTTGTCTCATGTGATCCTCACAACAACTCAAGGAGATAAGTACTATAATTATCCCAATTTTACATCTTAGCAAACTGAGACAGAGGTTAAGTAACTTGCCCAAGATCTCGTGTCTGTCCATGTCTGAAGCTGCATTTGAACTCAAGTCTTTCTGACTCCAGCCTTAGCATTATACCACCTAGACAACCTAGATTGATTTTGAAAGAGCTCATTGCTTGTTTGATTGCAGGATGTTAATTTTTTATACACAGAAACACTCAGAGATTCTCCACTAAATTATAAAGGGGTTTGTGTATCAACAGGGGAAGAAGGGCATACTCACTGATGAAATTATAGGTACTTAAGGTACTGAAGTATCACTATTCCAGTCAATTTAGCTGGAGGGGTATACTAAAAAGAATATTTAGAGAACTATTAGAGGGAGACATGGAAGGAACTCTAACAACACAGATCAATTTCTGACACCAGAGTATTGCAAAAAGCAATCAGACAATACTTGCCACAGAGTAGAGACTAGGCAACTCATTTTATCCAACAGTTCCACATAGTATTTGGGTTTCAATGAGGGATTAAAAGGCAGATACTGGACACATTATACAGAAAACATTACCTGCCACAAGTCTCCTGTGGGGAAGCACTACTTAGTGCTTTGTATGGTCAGGTCCTAATATGATTCTTGGCCATAAAATAAGCACTTAATAAAGACTGATTTGAAATCATGAAATAATTCAGGCCAGCTCCAGTGATCTTATGATGAAAAGAGCCATTTGCAACCAGAGACAGGATTATGGGGACTAAATATGGACTACAACATAGTATTTTCAATTTTTGTTGTTTGCTGCATTTTGTTTCCTTATTTTTCCCTTTTTGATCTGATATTTCTTGTGCTGCATGATAATTGTGAAAACATGTATAGAAAAATTGCACGTTTAACATATATTGGATTATTTGCCATCTGAGTAAGTGAATGTATTGTTATTATCATTATTATGTGCTGGAGGGCTTTCATGCATTGTACTCCCAGACCAAGTTTTTCTATGTTCAACTCTCTAAAATACGCACATCTTTAAGTTATCTCTTAGTGCTTATCTAGGTTGGCAAAATATACTTACTATCGTTTTTCTTAACTGTAATGGGCTGAAGCTTGAGTTGATGCACTGAGGTCCCAAGCACGTGAGGCTAAATAGTAATTGGACCATACTCTATTAATATATATGCTTGGAGAAAGACTGGCCCCCACTCACTCTTTGTGCAAGTCCTGATAGGAAATGATTTTGGTGGGTGGAGGTGGAGGAGTGGAAAAGGAAGGGGAAAGAGAGACTACTGGCTGGCATCTTGACACTGCTCACATTGCTATTGCAATGGCCCTTCACCTCCAATCCCCCTCTGCTAGCTGGCTTCCTGTCACAGCTGCCCATATTGCTATCCAATCCTTCTTGCCCATATTGCTATTGCAATCCCCCCCTCACCTCTACTGAGAATAAAGATTGAAGAGTTTTCCCTTAACCTGAATTCCTGACTCCGGCTGATTTTAAATACTCGGTCATCACACTTAACTATTTCCATCTCTTATTTTTTTTAATCCTTTCTGCAGCAATTTGGAAATAATTGGGCTTCTGTGCTTCCCCTCATTCAATCATTTCAAAAAAAGCCTAGACTCAGAAATTTTCAAGTCCTTTCTCTATCTCAGTTTTCTATCAGAAAAGGGGATAATGTTGGCATCTACCTTACAGAAATGTCATAAGGATTAAATGGGCAACATATGTAAAAGGTTTTAAGAATCTTAGAGTACTACATAAATGCTGAATATTTTAATTTTTGGATGTTCTAGCTTTGGGGATAATTATGATAACGTCCTGTTGTTAATAATAACCTACTGGATAATAATCTGTTGGATAAACTGGGCTCCATCACTATGGAAGAGAAACATGTAAATAGCAATAGCAATAGAAGGAGTGATAAAACAATGAATATAGGACCGGAGAGAAAAAGATTTCTACCAACCCTTAGATTTATCCTCTTCTGACCTACCTGTGATTGACACATCAAACTATACTCTACATTGGTTTTCTTATCCAGTCTTAGTACAAAACTCTGTAACCCTTAACATTTGTGGACTGCACAGCAGAATTATTCTGCTTATTCTTTTATAAGTTAAGTTTTATAAGTTAAGATATATATATTCTATACATACATATATATCTTATATACATACTTATATGCATATACATGCATATATATTAACTTCTCTGAGAAATTAAGATATATATTCTATACATACATATATACTTTTATGCATATACATACATATATATTATATACATACTTATCTGCATATATACATATATATTAACTTCTCAGAGCTATACTAAGATTGAAATTCACAAGTAGGGGTAAGACTAATAATAATAATAATAGCTAGCATTTATATTAAGGTTTGAGAAACATTGTCCGTGTTATTTCATGTCTTCTGATATTTTATGAAAGTTTCCTATAGATAGTTTCAATATTATCAATAAACTTTACAGTTTTGTCATGTGTTTATATCTTAGAAATACTAGATTTGATTATCAGAGACTCTCTTTTCCTTTTTTGACGATAATCCTTAATTGGAGAGCAACATATAGATAACATAAGTGTTTGTTGAAATCAATATTTTTTTCTTTAGTAGAGCCAATGCTTTCCTTTGATTTTATGCAGGGGAATTCTAGGAAACTTTTAATCAACCCATGACATTTAAAACAATGCAGGACCCCCAAAGCAACTTGCTATTCACTAACTTTAGTTTTCAACCCCAGTTCACTTTCATAATTCATCTTAATTACAACAACCAAGTGAACAGTTATAAGAGAATTGTAAAAGTCAATTTTCCATAAGTACCAAGGTTAATGATATTTAGAAGTTAATTGAGTGTTAGTACATGGAAAAACAGAAAAAAAATTATATTTAATTCTCTGTCACATCTCTTCCTTTCTGAATTAGAAGCGCGATAAGATGATCTGGAAACTTTGGGGGAAAATATGTAAATATTATTTGAAAGATGATGAAATAATGAATGAGAATAGCATTGGAAGCACCACCAAATTGATAGTACAATTTCCAAACTATTTCAAAATTACTGGAAGAAATAAAGTAGGTATAATGTGACTTTTTGTAGTTGGCATTTGTAAAACATCTGACTTGGTGTCTCCTGACAGTTTTCTGGGAAATTACAAATTGACTTCCATATGAACATTATCAAACAGACTGAAAATTGGATTGCATACTCTAGGCAAAAACAGATAATGAAAGTCAATGTGTCTACACAGGAAAGAAAGAAGAATACAAATGGACCTTAAAAGGTCAGAAATATGCACAAACATACTAAATAATGTTTTTAGACAGACTTTTCTTATATTTTACAGAGCAAATACTTATTAACCACTGTATACACAGCATTTTTTAGTTTTTAAAAAAAGGAAATAAGAGAGAGAGAGAAAAAGGAAGGAAGGAAAGAAAAAAGGAAGGGAGGAAGAAATGAAGGAAGGGAGGAAGGAAGGAAGGAAGGAAGGGAGGGAGAGAGGAAAGGAAGGAGGAGGGAAAGAGGGAGGAGGGAGGGAGGGGGGAGGAAGAAAGGAAGAAAGGAAGGAAGGAAGGAAGGAAAGAAGTAAAGAAGGAAGAAAAAGGAGAGAAGGAGGGAAGGAGGAAGGGAGGGAAGGAAACAGGGAGCTCTGCTTCTTCCCTACAAGTGTGAACAGGCTAATTGGGGAGGCACAGTTTACTCAAATATCCAGGATTTTTTCCAGTTCATAAATGATTATTTTTTTCTCTACAATGTGTTTAATATTGTACTGAATACTGTGTGCTCCATAGAATAATCATATTCAAATTAATCTATGATCTCATTTATTTGAGATTTTCTTATAACAATGTAGCTTATAACCCATTCCTGCTTGTCCAACCTGTGTGTTTGATTTCTGTTCTTCCAAATTTTAATCCCCTCCCGCCAAAAGGGTCCAGAGAACATGCTAGAAATCTTCCTAGATATTTCACAACACAGAAATGGTACTAGTGGGATACTGAGAACCGGTCTAACTAAATTGAGAGAAGCTCATCACAAAGTTTTCCACAAGGAAATGCATGTTTGTGTTTTCAATTTTTACAGTAATACCTACTAAGATCCTATATTTTTTTGTTGAGAGGCTCTTAATTTCATTTGTGATGAGACTATCTACCCTTATAAAATTACAGAGTTAAAATCTATACTAAGCATTCTCTTTCTCAACAAAAAGTCTTCCTTCATTCCTAAAGTCCTTTGACCCACTTTCAAGTACCTCTGTGACATGACCCAACTCCATTATTTCAAATTTATATGCTATTTCTCCTTATCCCAATATCTACTTTGTGAAATAGATCTTAAATGCTTCTTGGGTAAGAATTGATTAATTTCATACCCAACAACCTAGTCAACCTAATGCCACTGAATCCACATACTTGCTACCCTTTTTTTTCTTCTATGTGATAAAATTCCTGTTCTTATCTTTACATTTGCCTATGGACAATACTTTATGTGCAATAAGTCTTACTCCTTCCATTGTTTCAAATATCTTTATATTGATTTTTTCCTCTTCCTCCTTTATTTCTTCTGCCTATGAAAATCATAACCAGTTCAATGAAGTTCAGTGCTCAAGTCAAAAAGCATTTATTAAATGCTTACTATATGCCAGAAAAATAAATGCAAAAAGAAAGACAGACCCTACGCTCAAGAAGCTTATAGAAAATTATAATATGATATTATTGTGCTATAAAAGTTATGAATATGAGAAATACAGAGAAATGTGGGGAAATTATAATGCAGAGTAAAGTAAGCAGCAAAGAAATATGTAAATATATATGTCCTGGTTCTGCTCATTCCACTTTGCATAAGTTCATACAGATTTTCCCAGGTTTTGCTGAAATCACTCTGCTTTTCATTTTTTTAGAACACAATAATATTCTATCACATTCTTTTGCCACAACTTGTTCAACCAGTCCCCAACTGATGGGCCTCCCTTAATTTCCAATTCCTTGTCATCACACAAAGAGCTACTATAAATATTTCTGTATATGTGTATCTTTTTTCATCTTTTTTTTTATTTACTTGAGATATAAACATTATGGCAGTATTGCCGGTAAAAGAGTATTCAGAGTTTGAGGTCCTATTACAAAATTGCTTTCCTGAATGGTTGGACTACTTCACAATTCTAACAACAATGCATTATTGTATCTATTTTCTTTTTTACAATCCTTTCACATTTGTTATTTTCCATTTCTGTCACATTAGCTAATCTGAGCTGGTACATCAGAGTTTTTAAAATTTGCTTTTCTCTAATTATTAGTGAGTTAGAGCATTTTTTCATCAATTTAAGATTATTGACAGCTTTGATTTCTCCTTCTTAAAACTGCCTGATCATATGCCTTGACCACTTATTAATTGGGAAATAACTCTTATTCTTATAAACAATTCAATTCCCCACATTTGAGAAATCCAAGAAGCTTGCTGCAAAGATTCCCTCCCATTTCCTGCTTTTTCTAATAATTTTGGCTGCATTGATTTGTAATTAAAAAACTGAATTAATTTTATATAACATAAATTTCTATTTTACCTCTCATGTATCCATTTTGAGTTTATGGAGTGACACTATGCTAGTTTCTGCCAGACTATTTTCCAGTTTCCCCACCAGTTGGTGTCAATATTGGGTAGTCCCATAGCTAGGATTTTTTATTTTATCAAATACTAGGTTACTATGTTCATTTGTTTCTGTGTTTTATATACATATTCTGTTCCATTGAAAAAATCACTCTATTTCTTAGCTGGTATCAAAATGTTTTGATGATTACAGCTTTGTGTAATAATTTGAGATCAGGTACTGCTAAGCTCTCTTCCTTCTCATTATTCTTATTGAATCTCTTGACATTCTTAATCTTTTGTTTCTTCAGATTAATTTTATTATTATCTTTTGTGGGTCCACAAATTAATTCCTTGGTAGTTTGATTAATATGGCAATGAATAAGTAACTTAGTTTACTTACTGTCATTTTTATTATGTTGGCTTAGTTTACCCATTTAGTGTCTTGCCAAGTAGACTCTTCATTTTAAATGAAATATTTTTTGTCTCCTTTCTAGGTTTTATTGATAATATATAGAAAGGCTGGTTATTTGTGTGGCTTTATTTTATATTCTACAGCTTTGCTGAAATTGTCAATTTTTTCAAATCTTTTGTTTCTTCTGTGGCATATTAGATACTCTTATTAGGTGCTACTGTTGAAAAAAAATACATTTCCTTGTGACCAATTTGGTGATGAGATTCACTTTATTTAAAAGGATTGATGCTCAAATAACAGATGTGTCAGGGCTGTACTTAAATTTTTTCCTCCCTGATAAAACTATCTAGAGATTGGACCTCAACGGTCTAGGTTTCCAGAATCAGACCATTTCTATACTAAATTGAGATACAAAAACCTTAAGATGTCAGAAAAAGGAATAACATATTAAAAGCCTTTTTTCTAAATTGGACCTGTGATTTCATCTGTGTGGGAAGCATCAAGTAAGGACCTATCTCTACAAATAAAGGTCAGCATGTTCTCTGTAAATTATAGGTTTATAGAATTGCCTGGGACACTGAAAAGTTAATGTACTTCACTATGATCATTCAGATGATATGTCTTCCCTTTTAAAGGATTTTTCCCATTGATTCTGTACCTTGTATATGTATCTAATATATATACCTAGATCCAAAATTTGAACCCAGTTCTTTCCAACTGAAGGACTAATACTATTAGGATGCCACATAAGATTAGCTTCATAGAAATATTAGTTCCAAAGAGATAAGAAACAATGCCATTTATTAGTGCAATATAAACCATATCCATAAGTGCAGTAATGTGCATTATTAGGCATTTATGTGGAAGAAATTCTGAAGATACAGAAATTACCTTGGTAAAGAAGTAGAAATTGCCTTCATATCCTCATATGAATGTACCTTCTTATCTCTTCAATCTTCTTTTATATTACTCTTTTCCATGTAATCTAGGATAAAGCTACACAGGCCTATTTCTAGTTTTTCATGCATAAGTTATGTTTACTGTCTCTCAGTCTCTGCCCTTGGCATCCCTTATGTCTGAAATGTTCTCCGTCTTAAACTCTATCTATAATAATCCCTGATTTCCTTTAAGACTCAGATCAAGCACATCCTTCAAAGGAGATCTTTTCAAATCTTATTAACAGGATATGCTTTACACCAAGTATATTTTCAAAGTACCTTGTGTGTAGACATAATTACCAATATAGGGTGTAGGAGTGTTCAGGAAAGATTAGTACCTTTGATATGAGGGCTATTAAGCCCCTTTCAAAGATGTTTTCCACCTTTGATATCCACTTGACCTACTCAATTCTCACTTGTGGCTCCAAATAGCAGTAGTCATGCACAGTGGCCACAATCCAGTAAATAATTTTATCAGGTAGGCTAAATCAGAGTTAGGGTAATCACAGGGACCAGTAGTGAATTAGGGCATCATCTACCTTAATCCTATGAAGACTTTTCCTAACAGAAGAGGAGAATGAGAAAGATTTCTTCCAACAACCAATATGGTGGCTGAAGTAGGGATTGTGGAGTGCTTAAAGCCTGGTTAGACATCAAAGATGCCAAGGTTATACTTTATATCCCAAGCCATCACTACCTGTCTTGCCTTGTTGACTTTACCAATATACTGTCTCCTCCACAAGAATGCAAGCTCTTTAAGTATAAAGAGTGATTTTGTATTTTCCATTGCTTGACATAAAGTAAGCTCTAATTAAATGCTTGTTTATTTGTTATTTTATTGGATATGAGTCCTGAGTCACTAACATTGATCTATAAAATATCATAGAGAACAGGAGAAGTATTCCAGGATTAAAGAAGGACAAATGTTTTCCCTATTCTTTCAAGGCAACTGTGTCCGGGGGCTGTTTAAGGGATCAAATGACATGTTTATAAAGAGTTCAGCACAATTCCTAGTACATCGTAGATGCTTAATAAATGCTTGTTTCCATTGATCTTCCTTCTATTTTCTATAAAAAGAAAACAATAGAGTCTGTAAATTATAGCTCTTGGTCTTAATTTCATTAAAATTCTAAAGCACATTATTAACAAGATAGTGAATGTTTAGAAAAAGAACAAGTCATCACTAAGAACAAACATGTTTTTAGGCAATGAATAAACAAGTTAATAAATAAGTCTACTAAGTGCAAGTAATAAAGACAAATGAAAACCTCCTTGTTTTCAAGGAACTTACATTAAGGAGAGAGAATATATATATATATATAAAATACAATATAAATATAAGGTAATTTGAAGGGCCTAGTGAATCACTTAGTAACTGGTGGGAGAGAATAGATTTATTTTAAGCTGAATGTAGAAAGAAATTAAGGATTTTAAAAGATATTGTCAAGGTAAGTATACAATCCTAGAAAGGTGGTAATTACCTGAAAAGACATGCAGATGATATATTAAACTTTATATTGAAGGAAGAGTAAGGAGGCTAGTTGGGGTAGAATGAAGCATATGTGAAATGGAATGAAACATAATGACTAGAAAGGTAGGTTGAAACCAAGTTGTGAAAACTCTGTAAAAGTTGAAACCGAGTTTGTATTTTATCTTCTAATAGAGAGTTATTGAAGTTTACTGAACTGGGGAGTGACATGTATAGATTTGGGACTTGGGAATATCAAGTTGAAAGAGACAGACTGAAAGAGACAGAGACAGACAGACAAGAAAAATAGATATTAGGGAGGCAGAATTGAAAATACTTCAAAACTGATTGTATGTGAGATAAGAGATTGACTAGAACGCTACTGCCTTTGACAGAAATAAGAAATTCTAAGAGGGAAAGATTTTGGAAGCAAGATAATAAGTTCTGCTTTAGACATATTGAATTTCAGAAATCTATGGGGCATCCAGTTTGCTATATATAATAAAGTATTCATTATGCAAGCCTGCATTTCAAGAAAGAGGCAAATCGAAATAATGAATCTAAGAGTCATCTGCAAAGGAATGATAATGAAACCCATGGAAGCTATTGAAATAGGATAGTATGTAGAGAGAACAGAGAAAAAGGCCAAGACAGAACCTTAAAATATACTCATAATTAGGGGATGTAATACAGATGACAATCTAACAATGGTGACTGAGAAAGTGTGGTCATACAGATAAAAGTTAAAACAAGAAAGAATAGTGCCACCCTGAGAAGAAAAGGGAAAGTGTTAAGGAAACAGTGGTAACACTGTCAAATGATGCTGAGATGTCAAAAAGGATGAATGCTAAGAAAAGAACCGGATATGATGATATTTTTTTCATTTTCTTATAAAAATTCTAATCTAAAAGTTGAGGAGTATTGTAGATAGGCATTTTAGCAAAGCATTTGACAAAAATCCTTCATGTTATTCCTATGGAAAATATGGAGAGAGGAGTCTTACAGCCTGTTGATTGGCTAGAATCAAACCACATTTATGATGTGATGCCAACCTAAAAGTTTTCAAGTGAAGAATGAGAAGAATGAAAAGCCCAAGAAATAGAGTCTCTGGATAATTAATATTCAATGTATTAACTAGGCTAACAAATAATCAATAAGTTGATCAGTAGTCTCTTTCAGTAATCAAAGACAAAGATCATGGTGATCATCAAAAGCTTAAATACCTTTGGGAAAGTGGCCCCTGACAGATGGAAATCAACCCTGATTGTGAACAATTGATGAGGGTATGGAAAAGGAGGTGGGCTGGAAGCTTTAAGCTCCTCTTGCTGAAAATCTTAGATCCTGATACTAAAAATTGGTTATTAATCAAATAGAAAAATAATGACTTCTCCCAGAATCTCAAGGTTTTCTGCTTGGCCCATTGCTGATTAATATTTTCATCAAGCCATTACGTATTTACTATATACTTATTATGTATCAGACTTTCTAAGTGCTGGGAATACAAAGTTAAAACAAAATAAAAATAGTCCCTGCTCTCAAGGAGTTTACAATCTAACTGGGGATACAACATGTAAACAATTTTGTACAAACAAGATATATACAGCACAAATTTGAAGTAATCACAAAGGGAAGGCATTAGCATTGAGGAAATCCAGGAATAGTTTCTTACAGAAAATGGATTTTTAATTGAGACTTAAAAGAATCCAAGAAAGCCAAGAGACAAGGAGGTACACAATTCCAGAAATAGCAAGTGAAAATACATAGAGTCAAGAGAGAATGTTTTGTGTGGGGAACATCAAGGTGGCCAATGGTCACTGGGTAATAAAGTATTGAAAGAAACAAGGTACAAGAAGACTGAAAAGATAGGAGGGAGCTACATTATAAAGGTCTTTAAAAGCTGAATAGAGAATTTTATATTTATGGTTTATCAATCATTTGAATAGATTTATAGATACTATATTTATCATAATTGCAGATGCTTTCAAGCTAGAAGGCTAAGAGAATAACAGAAGCTGGAAATAAAAGATGTTAACTGAATAGAATTCTAATCCAAGACTAATAAGATGAAATTCAGTAGAAATAAAGGCAAAAGTATGTAAGATTCAAAAAAATCTGTTTCACAACTACAAAATGAGAAAGTCTTGGAGAGGTGACATTAAGAGAAACAGAGTCTAGGAATAAGGAAGAAATAGTCCCCTTACACTCTGCCCTGGTCAGAAATCATCTAGAATATTAGATTAAGTTCTAAGAGCCACATTTTAGATGGTACATTGATGAAGCTAAAGAGTATACAAAGGAAGGCAATCAACAGGATGATTCATTTTGGCCATATGATCTCAGATTGAAGGAACTGGCTATATTTTGTCTAGAGAAGAAAAGACAGATGAAACTATTTTCAAGTATTTAGATATCTGTCATATGTTCTCAGAGGAAATAATAAATGGAAGTTGGAGAGCAGCTATTTTAGGTTTGTTATGTGGAGAAAATTCCCTAACAATTAGATTACTATTCCAAAATGTAATTGGCTACTTTGGAATGGAGGTCTTCAGAAGAAGGCTGCATAACCACTTATCAGTTGTAACCAGCTGCAGGATCCCTGTTAAAATATGGGTTGACCCACATGTCTACTGGGATCCCTTCCAACCCTTCCATCTCTGAGATATTGTAATTCTCTGATTTTTTAAAATTAATGCCTTATTACTCATTTCATCCACCTGCTTGCTTGCTTGTTTTGTCTATTCATCTCTGCCATTTGGGAAACCCTGAAGAAAGTGTGAGAGAGGAGAAATATTAGTGAGTCATAATCTTTCTGAACCCAAATCCCTTCATTAGTAAAATATGGATCATAACACTCTTAAAACTGTTCCAGAGAATTGTTGTGAGATTAAATGAATTTAAGTATTTAGTATTTGGCATATCTTAAAGTATTATATGAATATGATTTGTTATTTGTGATCCAGTGAATTTGACCTGACCCGTTTCAGCCTATGCCCTCAGACATATGAATACTTAAGTGTCCTCAAGCTTAGTAGGTGTTCTCACTCTCACAAATCACCACAGCCATTTTTGCACACTGACACAGAGTTAGGATTCCTGTTTCCTTCCCCTCATCATTTTTTCCTTGTTAGAAAATTCAGAATATTACTCCTAATTCAGTGTTCCAGACTGCCTCACTGCCATACTCAGTGGTGAGAGAGTAGTCTCCAATTAGTGCCACAGAAACTCTTTGTCTAAAACTCTACATAACTTTAAGCCTGAGGCTTATGATTAGATCACTCTGCATTTCCAAGTTATCAACCTTAAGCTATTTTGCATCTACTCTTCTTCAATAACTTCTGTCCCTATGTGGCAATTGCTCTTCTGGAACAGCTCCCTTCATTTTTACATTGCATTATTCATTTATGTTAATAAATGACAATTAATTCAATCATCCTACAATTATTGGACTTTGAATTTGTTTCCATTTTTTAATTGGAAATAATATTGCCATAAATATCTTTGAAAAATATTATTAGGAAATATTCCCCAAAATAAAATTAATGTGACAAGGAGTATAACTATGGGCATAACTTTTTCAGGCTACTAAGAGTAATTTTAAAAATTATTCCAACAACTTAGAAATATATCCTGTAAACTACTTGAGAGCAGGTATTGTTCATGTATATATTCCCCATCATCTGTTATAGTACCTAGCACGTGTTAGGTGCTTAATAAATTCTTGATTGATTTTCCACAAGATCAAGTTTTAATTTAATTATTAACTTGTCAATGTTATGGGTGTGGGAAGGTATTTTTAAAAATTCCTTTAATCTGAATTTTTACTCTTCATCTTTTAAATGTGTGGTTACTCTTCTGTAAATTATCTGTATTCTTTGATGCATTATCTATTTATTCAACTGAGTGTGCCCTTGAATAATTTAAGCCATTCTAATTTGCAATACATAGTTTTACAATCTAGTATTTTTCTTTTTATATTATTTATATTATTTTACAATTTAAAATTGTTTTTATTTTATGTAGATGAGCTACATCTCTCCTTCCCATAATCATTTATTCTGTTTGTTGAAGAGATAAAAATCAGTCTCCCCCATCAAAATCTAAGTATATTACTCTTTTTTCCCATTCAACATTTTTTATGATTAAGTCTTTGATCCAGATGAAATTACTTATACTGTCATTCAAAATATGGATCTAAATATATTTTTCACTATGTTACCCCTCAAATTTTCAACTATATTTTTAAGTAATGTATTTTTTCCACTGTTTTCTATAGATTTGCCAATTATTAAGCTTCATATTTAATTGATTTTATAGTTAGGGTTTTTATTCTGCTACATTGATTCTATTTCTTTATTTTTTCCAGTCCCAAATAGTTTTGATTATGAATTTGCTTTATGTTCTATTTTAACATGAGTTTTAAATATCTAAAGCATAATTACAGTTTCATAAGATATTTTTTAGTGTTTCTTTTCAAGAAATTCAGTTTTAAGATTAGATTCATTGACCACAAACCTAAAAAAATGCCCCCAAAATCCTATAGTAAGAATATATAGGTCTATAGAGATGAATTAAAATGGGACTGTAACAGAAAAAAGGAAGAATTTCTTTGCTTCCAATGGGAAGAAAATCATGTGTCATCATTTGGTCTACATTTGAGATATAATATTCCCAGTGACTACCATGCCAGAAAAGTGTACTGAATATGATAAGAATTACTGTATTCTAAATTGTCAAGCTATTTTAGCAACTCTACCAATTATTTGCAGGTGCTATGCCAATGTGGTTTTCTTTTGATCTAAAATTGATTTGTATGCTCTAGGCCAGTTGGCATCATATATGGAAAAATAAGATGAATTATTTTGGCAAAGTATTGCTTGATAAATTTTATTCCAAATGATTTGGCCTTTTTAGTCTATAAAAATGGATCTAAATTTTTACTAGATGCAACTCACATTTGGTAGGTAAAACTGAATTCAAGGAGGACACATCACTCCAGTATATTTGGATTTGATAATTTTTTTTCACTTGCTAGTATAGATGTGGTATAGGGGAAGCAAGAATGATGTATAAATGGCTGCCCATAATAATTCATATTTTCTGTATTTTGAATTTAGCCTACAATATATATTCCTCACAATCAGGAAAACAATATTTTGGAAGTTTTTATTGCAAATTGAATAATCACTTTCAAAAGAAAATCATCAAATTTTCTAAAGACAGTTGATGACTAGAGATAATCTAGTCTAAAACTTTCAAAAGGAACACAAATTCAGAGCTGGCACCTACTTTAGAAGGCATCCAGTGCAATCTCTTCACTTTATGGAAAAGGAATCGAGTCCACATAAAGGATACTATAAACCCAGATCCTCTGATTCCAAATCTAGTACATTTTCCACTATAGAAGTGTCAGAAAAACTCAAGAATATTATGTCCTTTTATTAAACAGCAGCCTTTTGACAGACTTTTACTTTTTAAAGTATTTTCACATTTGTTGTCTTATTTGATTCTCAAAGATTTTCTGTGTGTGGTTTTTATTTAATAATAAATAGCCTCTGCCCTTACACTCACTCAGGTGTTATGTCTAATAGGCAGAGATATGCTGAAGCCAGCTTTAAGCAGCTTGAAAAATTTGCTAAATTTTCCACACAAGCATTAATACCTCAGACATTGGCAGTGTTTGTAAGTCATAATTTGATTTATTGTCTTGTTGATCATCTAGACTTAAAAGTATGTTCATAATGAAAATTACACTTAAAAGCATGTATGCATATATATTATTCTTCTCCAACATAGTTGTTAAAATGCTTACCAGCATATCTCTGTAATGTTCTATAAATAATTATTGAGTTCATCAAGAAGGCAATAAAGGGCTTAGAGAATGAAGTCTTTACCCCAATGGAGTCCTAGTGACTGTAAGAGAAGAAGAGGAAGAAAGAAGAAAGAAGAAGGAGGAGGAGGAGGAGGAAGAGGAGAAGGAAGGAGGAAAGAGGAGGAAGGAGGAAGGAGAAAGGAGGAGAAAGAAGGAAAAGGGAGGAAGAGGAGGAGAAGAGAGGAGAGAGGAGAAGGAGGGAGGAGGAGAAGAAAGGAGAAGGAAGGAGGAGAAGAAAAGAGGACGGAGAAGGAGAAAGGAGGAGGAGGAAGAGGAGAAAAAATAATATATAAACATTTAAAGTTTGCAAAGTGATTTGTATACATCATCTTATTTGAACTTTAAAATACCTCTGCTCCCAGGGGACAACTATTCCATGACCAAGATAGTGTGACTACTTCTGTGAATCATCATTTCTAAAACTATTATTCACAAACCCCACTGATAGGTTGAAGAGTTAGTCAGTTGACAAAATTAGCTCAAAGAAAAAGCATTTAATGAAATGATATAGTATTACTACTGTAAGAAAACATCATCCCCTCTCTATGATATCCTAGAGTGCTATCTCCTATACAGAGAATGAATAGAAAACTGAGCACACAGTAGGCAACTCACCTCTCTAACACTGCCAGGGTCCTTATGTCTTTTTCTTCTAGTGTTATCTCCACTATCTTCCTCCTGAGTGACAACTGACAGGCAGGTCACTCCAATGGGTTCTTTGTCCTGCTTTTTGCAATTCGACTTTCTGGATCTGCTCACTGCTGATTGAAGTAACTCCTACCAGTTAAGTTCTTATGTTGCAAGATGCCATTGTCAATAGAGATGAGAGAGAAATCCTTTTACTGTATTTTCTGAAAGAGGCATAAGAAAAATAAAGCAGATTGATTCTCTCTTGAGGATTTAGTTGTTGTCCCATGGCTAATTCTTTTCTTATCTGCCAGAGATACATTTGCTAGTTTGCTTATTTTTCTACTGACTACAAAGCTAGCATAGCTTTCTGTTTATACATTGAAACCAAGAAATATAGTTAATCCTTCAGCCAGACGATGGTTAGGTGCTTTAAAATTCCTCCAAGTTGACTGAGAAACTTCACATATTGCAAAGAATTAATAAATACAAAACCTTCCCTACATTTTCCAGTCTATCCTACTTAAATATTTGTTGTTCTAAAATGAGATTTTGGCAATCTGGGCTTACTAAAAATTTGGAATAGCTCTCTGATGATTGAAGAAATCACTGTCCTTATATTGCCACACCATAGTGTTTTAAAGCAACAAGTCTCAGCAAAATTCAACTGGCACAGCTCTTAAACAAGATTATAATTAACAGTCTTTTCTAAGGGCTCAGATTTTTCATAGATGGATGACAGGGATTGCATCAGCTCCCAAAGACATGATTGTAAGTCAACAAACAAATGCTTATAGGCTACCATTTCTTTTGATATATTTAAAAGTCTGCTCCAACCCAAAGACAATAAAGAAAATAAAAGGAGGGAGAAGAATTTGCTCCTTCAGAGGAAGTCTGGTCCCAAATGAATCAATCAGCCAATATTGATTAATACTTAATATTGATGGGCTCTATATTAATTGCTGGTATAGAAAGAAAAAACAAAACCTTTTTTCTGGATGCCTTTACAGCATCCATTTTAATGGAGCAAACTATATATAAAAATATAGTATTCTAATACTTGTACAAAATGAATTTAAAAAGAAATGTTGCTGAGGAAAGCATTAGCAACTGGCTGAAATAGGAAAGAACACTTTTTAACACAAATAATGTATTTTATTTTTTTTCCAATTTTTTTAACATTTTTATTTAAAGTTTTGAGTTCCAAATTCTATTCCTTCCTGTTTCTCCACTCTCCTTCCTCCCTAAGTCAATAAGCAGATATAGGTTATACATGTGCAATTTATGTAAAGCATTTCCATGTTAGTCATGGTATATAAGAAGACTGGAATAAAAGAAAAAATGAAAGTGAAAAAAAGAATGCTTCCATCTGTATTCAGTCAATATTAGGCATTGTTGCAAATTACTCTCCAGAATGGTTAGAGCAGTTCACAGTTTCACCAACAGTGCCTTAAAACTCCAGTTTTCACATCTCCTTTTCAACATCCAATATTTTCCTTTTTTGTTATATTAGTCACTCTGAATGGTGTGAGATGGTAGCTCAGAGTTCTTTTAGTTTTCATTTCTCTTATCAACAATGATCATGTTATTTTAGATAGCTTCAATTTCTTTGAAAATTGCCTCTTCATATTCTTTGATTATTTATCAATTAGGAAATAATTTGTATTTTTATAAATTTTTCTCACTCCTCTATATAGTTGAGAAATGAGGCCTTTATCAGAGATACTTGTTGGGGAAAAAATTTCTAATCCTCTGCTTTCCTTAAAATTTTGTTTGCATTGGCTTTATTTGTGCAAAATCTTTTTAGTTTTATATAATCAAAAGTATCTATTTCACATTTTGTAATGCTCTCTATATCCTTTGGTCCCAGTTTCTTTCCTTATCCATAAATCTGATAGATAAACTATTCCATGCTCTCTTTAATTTTTTATGGAATCAACCTTTATATCACATTCCTATTTTGACCTTATCTTGGTATAGAATATGAAACTATTATCTTATATGTTTCCAGTTGTTTATATTTGACTTTGTGTGAAAAGTGTTTTGTATGTATTCATATAATTCCTGGATTGCCTACAGTATTATAAATGGAATTTTTCTTTCTATCTCTTGCTGCTGGACATTTCTGATAATTTATAGAAATGCTGATCATTTATGTTAGTTTATTTTGTATCCTGAAACTTTGCTGAAATTGTTAATAATTTTGATTCTCTGAAATTTTCTAAGTATTCTTTTCAACAATGAGTTCATTCAAAGCAATTCTAATAGCTTTGTGATAGAAAGTACCATTTGTATCCAGAGAGAGAACTACAGAAACGGAATGTGTATCAAAGCGTAGTATTTTTGTTTTTGCTCTTGTTTACTTATTGTTTGTTTGTTTTCTTTCTCATGTGTCCCCCTTTTGATCTGATTTTTCTTTGGCAGCATGATAAATATGGAAATATATTTAGAAGAATTGCAGATATTTTTCAGACTTTTTATCATGGCTTTCAGGTATTCCAATAATTTTTAAATCCTCTCTCGTGAATTATAAATAAATTAGAAAAACATAGGATAGTTTACCTCTCGGACCTGTGGAGGAAGAAGGAATTTGTGACCAAAGAACAACTAGAGATCATTATTGATCACAAAATAGAAAATTTTGATTAGATCAAATTAAAAAGGTTTTGCACAAACAAAACTAATGCAGACAAGATTAGAAGGGACACAATAAACTGGGAAGACATTTTTACAGTCAAAGGTTCTGATAAAGGTCTCATTTCCAAAATATATAAAGAATTGACTCAAATTTATAATAGCCATTCTTGAATTGATAAATGGTCAAAGGATATGAACAGACAGTTTTCAGAGGAAGAAATTGAAACTATTTCTAGTAATAAGAAAAAGTGCTCCAAATTATTGATAAAAGAAATGCAAATTAAGACAACTCTGAGATACACTACACACTTCTCAGATTGGCTAAAATGACAGGAAAAGATAAGGACGAATGTTGGAGGGGATGTGAGAAAACTGGGACACTGATACATTGTTAGTGGAATTGTGAACACATCCAGCCATTCTGGAGAGCAATTTGGAACTATGCTCAAAAAGTTATCTGTAAGAGGCTCTGGACCTGAACCTCCTGGAGTGAGTTAAAGACTCCTTTGTGTCAGGACCCACCCTAACCCAGGATTCCTGGATTACCATGCTAACAATGCTGATGTGACAGAGCCTGGTCGGGGGCGGGGGAGGCACAGAAAGGATGGGCTCCTCCTTCGGGGAGGGATTGGGGAGGAGTCTCTACCCCGATTGATGAACAACAGGTGGAGGGAAAAGAACTATAAAAAGAACAGACACGGGACGGTTCGGGGAGACACCGCTGACTTGTAACATCAATAAACATCACTGTGTTCTATCGACCTCGGCTCTCTGTCTGGTGATTCCCTCCTCCCGTCTCCACAAGGAGGGCTGGAGACGTCCGAAGCCCCATCAGCCTCGAGGAAGCTGGAAGAGGCAGTCACTGTTGAGGTTCCCTGCGACTGGTCCTGGCCCCCGACAGTTATCAAACTGCATACCCTTTGATCCAGCAGTGTTACTACTGGGTTTATATCCCAAAGAGATCTTAAAGAAGGGAAAGGGACCCATATGTGCAAGAATGTTTGTGGCAGCCCTGTTTGTAGTGGCCGGAAACTGGAAACTGAGTGGATGCCCATCAATTGGAGAACGGCTGAATAAATTGTGGTATATGAATGTTATGGAATATTATTGTTCGGTAAGAAATAACCAGCAGGATGAATACAGAGAGGTTTGGAGAGACTTACATGAAGTGATGCTAAGTGAAATGAGCAGAATCAGGAGATCATTATATACTTCAACAACAATAATATATGCTGTTCAATTATGATGGATATGGCTCTCTTCAACAATGAGATGAATCAAATCAGTTCCAATTGTTCAGTAACGAAGAGAAACAGCTACACCCAGTGAAAGAACTTTGGGAAATGAGTGCAGACCACAACATAGCATTTCTACTCTTTCTGTTATTTTCTGCCTGCATTTTTGTTTTTCTTCTTGGGTTATTTTTACCTTTTTTCTACATCTAATTTTTTCTTGTGCAGCAAGATAACTATATAAATATATATATACATAATATTATATTTAACATATACTTTAACATATTTAACATATATTGGACTACCTGTCATCTGGAGAGGGGGTGGCGGGAAGGCGGGGAAAAATTGGAACAGAAGGTTTGTCAAGGATGAGTGTTGAAAAATTACCCACGCATATGTTTTGTAAATAAAAAGCTATAATTAAAAAAAATTCTCTCTCATGGATCTATTTTCTAGGTGAGTTGTTTTTCTAATGAGAAATTTCACATTTTCTTCTATTTTTTTTTTTTACTTTTTTTGATTTGGGGCAGCTAGGTAGTGCAGTGGAAGTCAGGAGGACATGAGTTCAAATCTAGCCTCAAACACTTAACACATCCTAGCTGTGTGACTCTGGGCAAGTCACTTAACCCCAATTGCCTCAGCAAAAAAAAAAAAAAAAAAAAAAAAAGACATGTATACTTTTTTTTTATTTTGTTTTATTGTACTCAGTGTCTCATAAAGTCATTAGTTTCCACTTCTTCAATTCTAATTTTTAAGGAATTATTTTCTCTGGTGAACTTTTGTACTCCCTTTGTCCATTTTGATCAATTATTTAGGAAGTTATTTTCCTCAGTAAATTTTGTGTATCTTCCTCATTTCTTTTTCCAATTTTTCTTCTACTTCTTTTGCCTTGATCCTTCTGTCACCATAGTAACTTTTTATAGTCAAGTTCTTTTTTGGTTTGGTTTGGGTTTTTTCCTCCTTTTGTTGTCCTTTTGGTGACTTGGTATTTTATGTAAGAGTTGGGCTCTGGTCCTTGACTGTTCCAGGCTTTTTGTGGGAGTTTGAATCTTACTGCTGGCTTTTATTGGGGCATGGGGCCTCACTGTTGGCTCCCCCTGAGTGAGGGGTTTTAGCTGCTAACCTACGCCAAGATTGGGCCTTGCTTTTGGGTTGGTATGGTAACAGAGTGCCAGGCCCTGGAGGGATCTTGTTCTGGTATGACTGGGGCGCTACTGTTGAGCTGCTATGAAAACAGGATGTCTCTTCTGTAGACCCTTTGAGCACAGTCTTGCTATTGGCTCCTAGCAGGGGTTCTCAAATTTTTTTTTAATAGGGGGACAGTTCACTGTTCCTGAGACTGTTGGAGGGCCGAACTATAGTAAAAACAAAAACTTTGTTTTGTGAGCCTCAATAAACTTCATAGCCCTGGGTGAGGGGGATAAACGTCCTCAGCTGCCACATCTGGCCTACGGGCCATAGTTTGGAGTTTCACTGCTGGTCAGCAATGGGTTCAAGGTCTTGTTGGTGATTTGTACTATCACTAGGATGTGATCTTGTTTTCACAGACCGTTCACTTGCCTAGGCAGCTGCTGGATTGCAGATGGATGGGACTTTACAGAGATTTGTAGGAAAATGGCTTGCCTTGGGGCTTGAAGCCTTGGTACAAGCCTCATGATCTGAGGATGATTGCTACTGCTCTTGGACCCCTCTCTCCTCCTACCCCAGTGAGACACACCCTTCCTGGCACACTAGTAAGTTACTTCCCTACTCCCAGAACAATGATTTTCTTTTTTTTTTTAAGTTTTTATTTTCAAAACATATATGTATAGATAATTTTTCAACATTGATCCTTGCATAGCCTTGTGTTTCAAATTTTCCCCTCCTTTCCCCCACCCCCTCCCTAGATGGCAAGTAATCCAATATGTTTCAAACATGTTAAAATATATGTTAAATCCAATATATGTGAACATTGATACAATTATCTTGCTGCACAAAAAAGAATCAGATCAAAAAAAAATTAATAAAATGCAAAAGAACAACAAAAAGAGTGAGAATATTACATTTTAATCCACATTCAATTCCCACAGTTCTCTCTCTGGTTGTTGATGGCTCTCTTCATCACAATATCATTGAAATTGGTCTCAATCATCTCATTGTTGGAAAGAGTCACGTTTGATTGTCCTATAATATTGTTGTTGCTTTGTACAATGATCTCCTGGTTCTTCTCATTTCACTTAGCATCAATTCATGTAGGTCTCTCCAGGCCTCTTTGAAGCCTTCCTGCTGATCATTTCTTACAGAATAATATTACATTACATTCATACCATGACTTATTCAGCCATTCCCCAATTGATGAGCGTCCACTCAATTTCCAATTTCTTGCCACTACAAAAAGGGCTGCCACAAACATTTTTGCACATGTGGATCCCTTTCCCTTCTTTAAGATCTCTGAGATGATTTTCTAATATTTTGGAGAAAAAATTGGGAGGGCTTACGATGGTTTCTTCCTCATTCCATCATTTTAGCACCGGAAGTGAAAGGCCTCTTGAAAAAAGTGGTTCTTTACCTGAACCTTAAAGGAAAACAAGGATTCTGAAAGGCAGAGATATAAGAGGGAATATTATAGGCATGGTTTAGCCAATGATAAATTAGAGAGATCATAAATGAAGCCTCAAATGTATGAAATAGTCAATAGACTATATGGCTATCCTGACATTGAGAGGAATCATGAGCAAGAATAAGTAAAATTTTAAAACATAAAAACGAACCAGGCTGTAGAGTACTTTAAATCCTATGAAAAAAGTGTTGTGATTCTGGAGAAAAGAGAGGTGATTCTGGAGATAATGTGGAATAACTGCATTTTTGAGTAGGAGAGATATGGTTTCAAACCTTATTTTAGGAAAATCACTTTGGCAAATGCATTAAGTACTGGAGTGGAACAAGAACTACAGGACTAAGGCCAGTTAGGAAGTGATTATATTTCAGATGAGAAGTGGTGAGAGCCTGAACTAGGAAGTTAGCTACATGAGGAGAAAAGGGGGCCATATCAAAAAGATGGTGTGGAGATAGCAACAAAAAGATTTGATGACTTATTGGATGTGTGAGGTAAGAAGGAATAAGAATTTATTACCTGGATAATTGGAACAATATTATTTTCTTGACAATAATAGTGAAATTTGTAGGAAAGGATGATTTAGGGAAGAATATACTGTGTTCGGTTTTGATTATTTTGAACTTGAGATTCCTATAGAACATCTAGTTCAAAACATTCACAAGTTTGTGATGGGCAATTGGAGTTTAGTTAAGATAGTGGGGCTGGACACAAAGATCTAGTAGTCATGTGCAGAGAGAGTTGAAATTTATCCTTGGAACTAGTGAGACATCAAGCAAAAAAAAATTTGAAAATACAAAGGACCTTTAAGCAAGTCTCATGGTATATCTATAAATAATGGGTAAGTCATGAATGAAGGTCTAACAAAGAAGCATAATTATGCATAAAATGTAGAATACATCTTCAGTTTTGGTTGACTCAGTCTTCCTCACCTCTCAAAGAAACACTTCTAATCAAGTATGATTAGCAACTCTAGTGTCTAAGATACCCACCAAGTCTGAGAGGTCTAGATTACTTATAGCTGGAATGTTTTATGCTCTATGTAATCAGAAAGCCATATTAAGCTTAAGGGCCTCAACCACAGACCTCGGGTCCTAAACGGCAGTTTTGTCTTCTTTTAAGAAGAGCTTTCCTATGGCTGAAGGTGGGAGGAAAGAAACAATGAAACTCTGGTCCTATCACATCATCAGTAGCACCAGATAAATCAAAGAATTTTTAAAATCCTGGACTAGCCCACTCTAGGAAAGAATCCTGACTCCACACCTCTATAATATTCCCCAGAATCCAGCATCTGGGGAACTCTAAAGGCAACTATAAGGTTCTTCTTGACCCCATCATCCAAAGTCCAAACTCAGACCCAGGACAGCTTGAGTCTGGATCTTTCAAATACCTGATAAATTCTGGGTCCCAGGTTAAAGATGATGGTCAATTCTAAAATCAGAAGTTGTAAGTGGTATTTCTGTGGATCGGTAGTTAAGGGAGGTTAGAAGGGTGAGGAAACGGGTAAGGGTCACTGGAACTCCTAGAAGCTAGACTAGCTGTCTCCAGTTGCTATGATAAACTACTATCATAAACTGAGCTAAGCTAGTCAGTTGAGGTCTTTAATGATTATCAATAAATGGGGAGAAGAGTGGTCTAAGTTGCTAAGAAAAAGAAATGGCATAATAGGTTCTATTTAAGAGTGGAACAGAGCTTGATCTACTATGCTAAGCTATACAATGGCTGGTAGGTATCAACAGGTTGGCAAGGTGTCCCAATTAAGATTCTGAGTACCTGATTCCCGAATTGTGAGTGGGATAGCCTGTACATCTTAGAGGGATAGCCCGTACATCTTAGAAGGGTAGATGGTGCTATTGATGACTGTTGTGTATTGTCAAGTCCAGAGTGAACTGATGAAAATGGCTCAGAATAGCTTAGGAGAAATCCTAAAATCTATTTAAAGTAGGGCAGGGCTCCTGAAGGGAATCTAATTAGATTCCAGGTCTTCATCAGTAGGTAGATAGGCTCTATGTGGCGGAATTAGGAGCCCTTGCTGCCTAAGTGGGAAATGTTGAAGGTCTAAGATACCCAAGAAGGAAACAGGGTGGAGTCCTGGATCCTTTTATTGGGGAGGGAGGGAGGTTAAGATCACACACTGGTGTAGCATGATTCCAAATAGCTGTCAGAAAATGGGCAAACTCCAAGATCACAAGGAGAACTGTTGAAACTTCTGTCAGTTCAAGAGGATGTTTGGGACTAGTGAATAGAGCAAGGGAAAGTTAGGTCATTGTTCAGGATATCAGAGTGTAATATCTGACAGTGGTAGCTGTCAAGGAAGGAGAGTGGTGATAATAGTAGAACAGTCATCTGGAGAAGATTGAAACAGATTGGTTTATAAAATACATACAGGCAAAGGCTTTGACAAGAAAGTCATCTCTTCATTGGAAATGAGAGTAAAGGAGGGAACAGTGGAATTATATTTTAAAAGTATTTACTGATGGGATAGTATACCTAAAACATACTAAGAATTAAAGACAAAATTTCTCCTCAAAACTGGGACTTTCTATCCTACAAAGACATGGAGTTAGTGGAATGAGACAGAGAGGGACAGAACAAGAACACTGGTAGAGAATAGATTTTTTTCCTCAATAGGTAGAGAAAATCTAGCATTACAGAGCCTTGATGTTTCTTCATCTCTTCTTATGGTACACCACTTCCCTTAAAAACAGCTTATTTGCTGGACAGATAATTCCACTGATTTTCTCCACAACTCAACATTGTGAGGCTGCCTTCTGCTGAATGAGGCATCAAATTATGCTGTTCAAAGAAGCCATTGCTACAGGGGAAGGAGAGAAAAATGTCCTGCTTTACCAGTTGCATTGTAGAAGAGACGTAGGGGGGAAATTGTGATTTTTCTTTCAAGAGAAAAGTTCTTCCTTTATAGTTAACTTTCTTCTTGACTGCTACAGAAAACACTTCAAGGTACTGCTTGCTTTTGTCTGTTTTCCCAAGGGACAAAACTGATCTTTCAAAAACTAAAGGCTTTCAGCCATCAAGTGTTCATTCACAAATTTTGTACCTCCTAGAGAAGTAAACCTTCTTTTGAAAACACCTTTATATTTATAATAGGTTTTTAGGCAGCTAGCCATACAGTGGGTAGAGTACTGGGCGTACATCTGCATCCAGAAACAGAACTATAGGGACTAAACGTGGATAGATCACAACATAGTATTTTTACCTTTGTTGTTTGCTTGTTTTTTCTTTCTCATTTTTTCCTTTTTAATCTGAATTTTCTTGTGCAGCATGATAAATGTAGAAATATGTTTAGAAGAATTGCACATGTTTAACCTATATTGGATTACTTGCTGTCTAGAGGAGGAGGAGAGGAGAAGAGGGAGAGAAAAAAATTTGAGACAAAGTTTTGTGAGGGTGATTGATGAAAATTATCTTTGCATGTATTTTTAAAAATAAAAAGCTATTAGTATTAAAATAATTTTTTTTCCAATTTTCCTTTGGAGAGTTCCAATGATTACCTGCTGTGTAGAGTAGAGAAGATGGAGAAACAGGGAGAAAAAATTGGAACATAAGGTTTTACAAGAGTGAATGTTGAAAACTATCTTTTCATGTATTTTGGAAAATAAAAGGCTTTTATTATAGAATACTAGGCTTAGAGGTTTCAGTTCAAATCTAGTCTTAGACACTAATTAGTTCTGTGATGCTAAACAAGCACAATCTCTATTTGTCTCAGTTTCCGCAAATATAAAATGTGGATAACAGTAATGCCTATCTTTCAGGATTGTTATGAGGATCAAAAGAGATAAGATTTGTAAAGTGCTTAGACTGACACATAATATATGTGGTATATAATTGCCAATTCATTTTCTGTTTATTTATATTGTATTTATTTATAATTATTCTCTAACCTATGAAGAAAAATCCACAGTGATACTGGTTCCCTAATAATATAATTAAATTTTCATTCATAATAATACCTAGTATTTAAATAGTGATTTAATATTTATAAAGCACTATCAATATTTTAACTTATTTGATCCTAACAACTCTATGAAGTAGGTGCTAATATTATTCTCATTTTATAATTAAGGTTAAGTGAGTTGCTCAAGGTCACAAAGTTAGAAAGTGTTTGAGACAGGATTTAAACCCTCCCGATGCCAAGATCAGTTCTCTATCTACTATATAAACTAGTTTTCCTGTGTTGTTCCCTTTCTGTTTCTTTTTTCCCCAAAGGAGCAATATGATGTAAAGGAAATCACATGGATCTTGGAGTGAAAAAAATCTGAATTTAAAATTTGCCCTTAACACTAAGATCTAGGGGAAAAGCCAATGGATTTGCAATTGGAGGGCCTGGTTTAAATTTCCTGTTCTGCTACCCATATATCTTTGGAAATTCTCTTTTAATATTTCTGGATTCTCTTAATATTTCTTTTACCTCTAAATTTCAAAGACTGTGCTGATTGACCACCATTTTGTGAGTAAAATGGAATATTACAACTTCCCGGTCTCACAGTACTTTTAGAAGAATCAAATTTAATAATGACTGCAAAAGTAATTTTATGAACAAAGACTATATCAAAATATAAGCTTAAAATGTTTTTCTAATCTAATTTTCTAACTAATTTTCTAATGGTAGAATAGATCAGAATATATGCAAATTTCAAAGAAAACCAAATTGAAAAGATATTAGTAAAATTACAAAAGTTTCAACAGATTAAAAAAATGGGGATAACAAAATTGAAGACACTAACTCTATCACAATCATGGAAAAGTTTAACCAATAAAAAATTGTCACAACAAAGGGGCACAAATTTTTAAGAAACCACCTTAATTATGAAACATTTCATTTCTTGATAAATGAGAATTTCAGACACTCTCTAGTCCATACCCCCAAACTCTTCTGCTACTCTTTTTTTTAATTCAGTAGTATTTTATTTTTCCAATTTCATGTAGTTTCCAACATTCGTTTTCATAAGATTTTGAGTTCCAAATTTTTTTCTCTCCCTCCCTTACCTCTCCTCCTCAATGCATCAAACAATCCTATTATGTATGTACAATCGTTTTAAATTTTCCTATTAGTCATTTTGTGAAAGAAAAATCAGATCAAAAGAAAAAAACACAAGAAAAAAAAGGTGAAGATGGTATGCTTCAATCCACATTCAATCTGCATAGTTCTCTCTCTTTAGAAGCAGGTGGCATTTTCCTTTCAAAGTCTATTGAAATTGGCTTGCATCACTGTATTATTGAGAAGACATAAGGCTATCACAATTGATCATCCCATAATCTTGCTGGTACTGTCTGCAATGTTCTTCTGGTTCTCACTTCACTCAGTATCAGTTCATGTAAATCTTTCCAGGCTTTTCTGAAATCAGCCTGATCATCATTTCTTATAGAACAATAACATTCCACTACATTCATAACTTATCCAGCAGCTATTCACCAAGTCATGAGCATCCACTCATTTTCCAATTCCTTGCCACTACAAAAAGAGCTGCTAAAACATTTTTGCACTTATGAATCTCTTTGGGATATAAACCCAGTAGTGACCCTGCTAGATATAGGGCATGCAAAATTTTATAAACTTTTGGGCATAGTTCCAAATTGCTCTCCAGAATGGCTGGATCAGTTCAAAACTCCATTAACAATGCATTATGTTCCAGTTTTCTCCCATTCCTTCCATCATTTATAATTATCTTTTCCTGTTATTTTAACTAATCCGATGGGTGTGAGGTATTATTTCAGAGTTATTTTAATTTGCATTTTTCTAATCAATATGCTGATTTAGAGCATTTTTTAATATGACAGATGGAATTTCTTTATCTGAAAATTGTCTGTTCATATCCTTTGATCATTTATCAATTGTGGAATGACTTGTAATCTTGTAAATTTGACTCCATTCTTTATATATTTTAGAAATGAGACCTTTATCAGAAACACTGGCTGTAAAAAAACTGTTTTCTAGCTTTCTGCTTTCCTTCTAATCTTGGTTGCATTTTGTGCAAAATCTTTTTAATTTAATGCAATCAAAATTATCCATTGTGCATTTTATTATGTTCACTAGTTCTTTCCCATAAATCCCTCCCTTCTCCAAAGATTTAACAGGTAAATTATCTCTTGCTTTCTTAATTTGCTTGTAGTATTATTTTCCTTTATAGCTAAATCATAAACTCATTTTAATCTTATCTTGGTCTATGATGTTGGTCTATGCCTATTTTCTGTTTTCCCAGCAATTTTTGTTAGTGAGTTCATATGCCAGAAGCTGGAATTTTGGGGTTTATCAAATAGTAGATTATTATAGTCATTAACTATTGTATCTTTCATTCATGTAAGCATCTAGAGATGTAAACTTTGCCAAAATAATTGCTTTGGCTGCATCCCATAAATTTTAGTATGTTGTCTCATTATTATTATTATTCATTAATAATTGAAATTATTATTTCTATGGTTTTTTATTTGACCCACCCACTCTTTAGAATTTGATTAGTTTCCAATTAATTTTTAATGTATTTTGATCCTTTATTACATGAGATTCTCCAGTAGTATGGTTTTACTGTCTATTTCTTCTTGCAACTCAATTTCTCTAAGAATTTAGATACTCTACCATTTGGTTCACATATGTTTAGTATTGATATTACTTCATTATCTATAGTACCCTTTAGTAAGATAGAGTTTCCTTCCTTATCTTTTTTTAATTAGATTTATTTTAAATTTAATTTAATTAGACCTATTTTTGCTTTTGCTCTGAGATCAAGATTACTATCCTTACTTTTTTTTATTTCAGTTGAACCACAATATATTCTGCACTAGTTTTTTACCTTTATTCTATGTGTATCTTTCTGCTTCCAATATGTTTCTTGTAAATAACATATTATAGATTTTGACTTTTAATCTACTCTAATACCTCCTTCCATTTTATGGGAGAGTTCATCTCATTCCTATTCACAGTAATAATTACTAATTCTGCATTTCCCTCCATCCTATTTTCTCCCATCTCTGTTTTTCTTTGTTCTTTCCCTCTTAGCCAGTGTTTTGCTTTTAAACAAAAAATCTGTCCTACCTTTTCTCAGTCCCCTTCTTTTCTTATCCTTTTTCCCTTCTACTTCTGCCCTCCCTTCTAATCAGCCTTCCTTGTTCCCTTTTTTCCCCCTTTTCCCTCCTATTTCCCTATGTGTATGTTATTCTCTGTTTGAGCTAAATCAGATAATATTAAGATTCAAAAATGTTAAATCCCTCTCCCTTCTTTCTCTCTACTGTAATAGTCGTTTGTGCCTCTTCATGTAATGTAATTTACCCTCATTTAACCCGCCCTTTCCTCTTCTCCCAGAACAATCTTTTTTGCACCACTTAACATAAAGATTATGTTCAATTTTGCTAGGTAGTTGATGTAGCCCAAGCCCCTTTGCCATCTGGAACATCATTTTTCATATCTTCTGATCCTTTAATGTGGAAGCTGCTAAATCCTGGATAATTTGAATCCTTTATATTTGAATTATTTTTTTCTGCTGCTTACAATATTTTCTCCTTGACTTGATAACTCTGGAATTTAGCAGGAGGTGATTAGGGGGTTCTTTCAACAACTATTTTACCCTTTATTTCTAAGATATCAGGAAAGTTTTCCTTGATGATTTCTTGAAAGATGTTATCCAGGCTCTTTTTTGATCATGCCTTTCAGGTGATCCAATAATTCTTAAAGTATCTTTTCTATATGTGTTTTCCAGGTCAGTTGTTTTTCCAATGAAGTATTTTACATTTTCTTCTTTTTTTTTAAATTTTGTTTGATTCTTGATGTCTCATTGAATTATTCTCTTTCATTTGTACAATTCTAATTTTTAATTAATTATTTTCTTCAGTTAGCTTTTTTGCCTCCTTTTCCAGTTGGCCAGTTCTACTTTTAAAGGAGTTATTTTGTTCAATAGATTTTTTTTTCATTTTGCCTATTCTAATTTTTAAGGAGTTGTTTTCTTCAATATATTTTTGTGCTTCTTTTTCCAAGCTAATGCTTTTTCCCCAAAATTCTCCTTCACAGCTCTCATTTCTTTTCCCAATTTTTCTTCTTTCTTTCTGAAATTATTTAAAAAATCCAAGAGAACATTTTGAGCTTGAAACCAATTCATATACCCAGTTGAGGGTTCATATTTAGGCATTTTGCCTTTGCTGTTCTCTTTTGGATTTGTATTCTGATCTTCCTTATCACCATAATAACTTTCTATGGACAGCGCTCTTTTTGCTTTTTTTCTCATCTTAAAAAAATAAGCTCTGCTCTTAGGGTACAGGGGACATTGACCCATTTTTTTAAGGGAGGAGCACAGTAGCTTACCATGCAGGGGCCATAAGTGCTGGCAACTTTCCCACTGTTCTGGATTGGCCTGCACTACTTTGCAAGGGTTCAGAGGCTCACAATTTGCCTTTTATAGTGGGGTTGGAGGTCTCACAGCTGACCTTCTGAGCCATGGACTAACCAAAGCAGGATACTGGGCCTCTGCTGCTGAGTTTGCCATGGCTAAGTCTCCCATTAGACACCCTGCAGTGCTTTCATGCTGGGATGCACTCCTCATCCACCCAAGTGAAACAGATATTTCCTGAAGTTCTTCTATGTTATTTTAAGCTGGAAAAGTGCTTCACTCCAAATTTCTGTGTGTTATGTCACTCCAGAATCTGTTATAGGCTTTCTTCTTTAATTCTCCAGCATTCTTCTTACTCCTTGTTTTCACTAGAAGAAAAAAATAAATGTCAGCAGTTCATGCTTTTCTTTTATTCTCTATGGCTCTTTATCAATCATCTCTCAGTTCTTTCTCTCTCCTTCAATTTTAACTTAATTTTGCCTAAGTCTACCCCAGAGGACAAATTTCAGAGGGTATCCATGAACTTGGATAGGAAAAAAAATCTTTATTTTCACTAACTTTTAGTTTCATTTGTTATGCTATATATTTTAAGTTGTGAATTTAAATGTCTTATTCTGAGAAGCAGTCCCATCAGTTTCACTAGACTCTCAAAGGGGCCCATGAGACACAGAAAAAAGGATTTGGAACCTCCCATTCACAACAGAACAGATTAGTTACACAACAGACATTACTAAATAACCATAACTTGATAAAACCCAAAGATCTTAACTAGGGGTAAGAATTCAACATTTCTAGAAATTGCTGGGAAAACTAGTAAGTAGTTTGGAAGAAACTAGGCATAGACCAACATCTCTTACTATATACCAAGTCAAAAAAAATTATTCTGACATAAAGGATGACATCATAAGTAAATTAGAAGAGCATAGGAGAAAAGGCACTTGTCATATTTGTAGATAAGGGAAGCGGATTACAGGAAGTGAAATAGATAATTTTAGTTATAAGGAAATTAAAAGATTATTGCACAAATAAATATGAGGGACAAACAGGTTTAAATGACTTGTCCAGGATCAGACAACTAGAAGTAGCTGAGGCCAGATTTGAACTCATGAAGATAAGTCTTCCTTTAAAGCCCAGCACTCAATTCAATCAAAATCAAATTGTTTGACTTCTCAAGGAATGTGAAGGGAGAGAATTTGGAACTCAAAATCTTTATATATATACACATACATACATATATAGTTTTAAAATGTTTACATGTCATTGTAAAATATTTAATGCAATTTTTTTTCATTTTAAGAGCCTGTATTCCAAATCAATATTCAGATTCTCTCTAGTCCTTGAGGTTCAAGTGGAAACAAAGTATGGATAAATGTTTCCAGAAGATATTTGAATCATTTGAAATGTCTTATAGCCTACATGCACCAAAGTAGCATTTTCAATTTGCTTCATAGGGAAGGAAAAGTGTTTAAGTGATGATTATAGAGGAATACCTCATACAGTCGCTACAATTTTCACTTTCATAATTTTAATGCAAAAATTCCATATCTTTCTGATGGTGGATAATTTATGTCCCTAGCTTAAAGCTGATTTCTTTTTTAAACCCAGAAGCAAAGAAGATACTAAATGTGAGATCCTATAGCTAAGCTCTTGCCAGGGGCCTATCCAATTCGCATGATCTAGAGTTCTACCCAATAGTTCTCTGTGGGTGGCCATGAGAAAATGCAGGAAAGTAATGAGACACAATCCCTTTTTCCTCGAGCTAATTTTCACTGCTGTCAAAAGCAGAGAGCAATCATTCTGTAGGATATTTGATGGGGGAAAGTTCTGATTCTCATGATGCCCATTTTTTAAGCTTAGTATTTTAGGGAACTAAACCAGCAACAGAAGGAGCCTGGTTTTTTTGTTTATTTTCCTGGAGATTTTCACAGGTGGCTTTTATTGTCTTTATTAATCATATCAAGCTCTCTAACTTTAAGTATGGAAAATGAAAAATAAAAGTTCAATTTAATTAGCACTTTTTCCTTTGAACCTTTTCAACCTCTGTGACCCACTCACTAGGAGATCAACCACCACATAATTCTCTGAAGTGATGGGTCTGCATCAGGATCTCAGGATTTGAGATCTCTTTTTCTAGATCTATGATCTAAAAAACAACCATTCTGAAGTAGATAACACTATGCATTTTGAACAAAGGAAATCATATTATAATTAAAGAAAATTTTAATATGCTTTATAAATAGCAATTATTATGATCCCTATTTTTAGACAATCAAACTGAAACTCAGTTAAACAATGTTTCCAAGGTCACAAAGGTAGGAGCCCAAAGCTGAAGCACAAGTTTTCTGATTCCATTTTATTGCTCTCTCAATAATCTATACATCTCCATATTATTGTTATAGCTCAAAGGCAGATCTTCTGACCACAAATTCAATTCTCCTGAGGCAAGCAAGGATTCCTTAATCCACACCTTTATGCCAAAATATAACAGTCTCTCAAAAAGTAGTACATCATAATAGAATGGTAACCCTGGAAAGTCCCAGGTTCGAGTTCCAACTCTGATGACACACATTGTCTTTGTGAACTGTTGAACATCCTAACTTCTTGGTGTCTTTGGAACCTCCCAAAGTTTCAATTTATTGCTTCCCTTCTAATCTTGTCTTTGTTTGTACAAAAACTTTTCAATTTAATATTATCAAAATTTTCTATTTTGTAATCAATAATGATCTCTAGTTCATCTAGAGACACCTATCTAAGACAAACAGGTGACAATCTGCATAGAGAGAGTTTTCTCAACAAAAGGAAATCACAAGTATAGATATATACATATGCATATTTTGTGAATATACATACTATACAAATTATATATATAATATTTATAAATACATTTATTAAGATCTATTTTAAATTATTTAAAATTAGTGTTTATAATCTATTTATTTAGCACTAATCTAATCAGACTCCCAAAAAACTATTTTAATGGCCTAGAAAAAATAACAAAATTCATATGGAAAAACAGAAGGTTAAGAATTTCAAGGGAACTAATGAAAAAAAATCAAATGAAGATGGCAAAGCTGTATCAGATCTAAAGTTATATTATAATGCAGTGGTTACCAAAACCATTTGATATTGGCTAAGAAATAGACTTGTTGATCAACGTAATAGGTTAGGTTCAAAGGACAAAACAGTCATTAACTTTAATAATCTAGTGTTTGACAAACCCAAAGACCCCTGCTTTGGGGATAAGAACTCACTGTTTCACAAAAACTGCTGGTAAAATTGGAAATTAGTATGGCAGAAACTAGGCATTGACCCACACTTAACACTGTACACCAAGATAAGGTCAAAATGGGTTCATGACCTAGGCATAAAGAATGAGATTATAAATAAATTAGAAGAGCATAGGATAGTTTACTTCTCAGAGCTGTGAAAGAGGAAGGAATTTATGACCAAAGAAGAACTAGAGATCATTATTGATCACAAAATAGAAAATTTTGATTATATCAAATTGAAAAGTTTTTGTACAAACAAAGACAAGATTAGAAGGGAAGCAATAACTTGGGAAGACATTTTTACAGTCAAAGGTTCTGATAAAGGCCTCATTCAAAATATATAGAGAATTGACTCAAATTTATAATAGCCATTCTCCAATTGATAAATGGTCAAAGGATATGAACAGACAATTTTCAGATGATGAAATTGAAACTATTTTTAGCCATATGAAAAGATGCTCCAAGTCATTATTAATTAAAGAAACGCAAATTAAGATAGCTCTGAGATACCACTACACCCCTGTCAGATTGGCTAGAATGACAAGGAAAGATAATGTGGAATGTTGGAGGGGATGTGGGAAAACGGTGACACTGATGCATTGTTGGTGGAATTGTGAATACATCCAGCCATTCTGGAAAGCGATTTGGAACTATCTTCAAAAAGTTATCAAACTCTGTATACCCATTCATCCAGCAGTGTTCCTACTGGGCTTATATCCCAAAAAGATTTTAAAGAAGAGAAAGGGACCTGTATGTGCAAGAATGTTTGTGGCAGCCCTGTTTGTAGTGGTTAGAAGCTGGAAACTGAGTGGATGCCCATCAATTGGAGAATGGCTGAATAAACTGTGATATGTGAATATTATGGAATATTATTGTTCTGTAAGAAATGACCAGCAGGATGATTTCAGAAAGGCTTCGAGATACATGAACTGATGCTGAGGGAAATGAGCAGGACCAGGAGATCATTATATATTTCAACAATAATACTATATGAGGATCAATTCTGATGGATGTGGCCCTCTTCAACAATGAGATGAACCAAATCAGTTCCAATAGAGCAGCAATGAATTGAACCAGCTACACCCAGCAAAAGAACTCTGGAAGATGACTATGAACCACTACATAGAATTCCCAATCCCTCTATTTTTGTCCACTTGCATTTTTGATTTACTTCACAGGTTAATTGTACACTATTTCAAAGTCCAATTCTTTTTGTACAACAAATAACTGTATGGACATGTATACATATATTATATTTAACTTATACTTTAACATATTTAACATGTATTGGTCAACCTGCCATCTGGGGAAAGGGGGTGGAGGGAAGGAGGGAAAAAATTGGAACAAAAGGTTTTGCAATTGTCAATGCTGAAAAGTTACCCATGCATATATGTTGTAAATAAAAAGCTATAATAATAAAAATAAATAAAATTAGTGTTTATTAAATATTTAAATTGTTATTTAGTAAGTCATTTATTAATGTGTTTTATCTATACATGTATTTTAAAACCCATAAATATGCACATAATTCTGTATAGTAGTAAGGGACTTTAGTCATGGGGAGGCACTCATTGTAGAATGTCAATAAATACTCTGCTTTCCTCAGTCATATCCAAGTTGAAAGGACTTAAGACTTAATATGGTCTTCATTATGAGAGGTCATATGGCAAGTTGGTATGACTAGAATCACTTAAGGAATATATTAGGCAGCATTATATTAAAAAGATGTGTCACTATTACTTTAAAAACTTTGGAAAACTTGGTGGCCTAAAGTCAGAAATAGCCTACCTTTTTTCCCAAAAAAAAAAAAAAAAGAAAAAAGAAAAAAAAGAAGACTTTGACTTCTACCAGGTTTGAATCTTTTGTACTTCCATATCTTTTGGGATCCTAACCTGAAATTTGTTAAATATCTACATACTTTTGCTCTAGAGAGAAAAATAGAATCCTTAAAAATAGTCTTGAAAATAGGACTCCTATTCCTGTAAAGAAAATTACTAAGAACACCAAACCCTGTAGTTTCCATGGGCATAAGAGCAGAGAGACTTCTCAACTCCTCTCAGAGAGAGGGGAAGAAAAGGAAAGAAATAAATTCCCAATAACTGTCCCACTCACTAGTAGAACAACCACCATACACCATAGAAATGTGATGCCTTGATAAATGTGGAAATATGTATAGAAGAATTGTACATTTTTAACATATGTTGGAAGGCTTGAGAGAAAGGAGGGAGAAAAATTTGGAACACAAGGTTTTGCAAGGGTGAATGTTGAAAACTATTTTTTCATTTATTTTGAAAATAAAAAGCTATTATTAAATAAAGAAATGATGATGCCTCCATCTTTCTATTGTATCATTCTTTGATAGAGAAAAAAAACCAGGAAGCAATGATATAGAAGTAGCCATAAGCACGCCATGGTCCTCTCTCTTTCTTTCAAGGGGCACTTATAGTTTATTGTCTATACCCAGCTAGGGAGTCAGCAAACCACATGGCTTCCCAGAAAGGATACAAAGAAAAGAAGGAATACAGATAGATATATACTCAACACCACAGGTATGGGGGAGAGAAGGAGCATGGAGAAAAAAATAACTAAACAATTACTTTCAGTCAAACTTAGTCATATGCTTAGCCATAAATCTAGAGTTGGAAAGGATTTCACAAGACATTTAGTCCTACCTTCTCATTTTGCACTTAAGGAAACTGAGGCCCAGGGAAATTAAGTAATTTGCTGGAAGTCAACCAGAATCAGAGGGAAGTTTTGAATCCAATTCCTCTGATCCCCAAAGCATCATTTGTTCCACTCTGTTATGTACCTTCCTACTGGGATGAAAAGTGGTTTCAGCTTCACTTTATTCACCAGAGAGTGATACAATGCTCTCTCTTCCTTAAAAGGTTTGCTAGAGAAAGTAATCAGTTTGGAAGAAGAAGTATCTGATCCCCAGTAAGTCACTCCCCTTGGTCAAAGTCCAAATTATTCTTAAGGGAATATATCTTTGAATCTAGAGTCTCTCGTTCAATTTAACAAAAGAAAGTTGACTTACTGGGAAACACTTCTTACATACAGGTACTACATGGAGGCAGAACTGATTCTTCTACCACTCTCATCTCAATGAAAATAATGAGAATATGTCAGCTCAACATTAGAAAGTATAAGAGGATCTAAGGATGCCCCCAAAGCACAATCCAAGTCAAAATATAGAATTTTCATTGCTGGTTATTCCAATTCAACAGGAGATATTTACAGAGACCTGGAAGGCTACATTCACAGCACTTCCATAACTATTTCAGTCTGAGTACACGCAGCTTCTAAGAGTTAACTATTTGTTCAATGCACCCTAATCAATCTTCCAACAAAGCTTCAAATTAATAATCTTAAAAAACAGTTCCCTCTTACTTCCCTGCTCAAAAATCTTTAGTGATTTCCTCTTGCCTTTAGGATGATTGCATACTAAAGAATATCACAACCTGGCATTCAAAGCCCTCCACTGTCTGGGATTCTGAGTACTTTTTCTGATTTATTTTATATTACTACTATTCACAGATTCTATATTCCATCCACAATGACCAACTATCTGAACCAAAATGTGACATTAAATCTCCTGCCACCAAGTCTTTGCATAAGCATGCCTTTTTTATGTCAGGAGTAAATGAACAGATGCATGTGTGAATAAATTAATGAATTAAAAAAAATTATTAAGTGGTACCAGGAACTCTGCTAACTGAAAAGGATACAAATATAAGTAAACAAAATAGACCTTAACTTTAAAGTTTTTCATTTTAATGAGAGATGTTAGATAAAGAAGAGCCCAAAAATAGGGAGATAAATAATATAAACGGGGGAACGATTTAGATATGGCCCAAAAGTAGAGTGATACCCTCAATTCAGGCAAGATAAGACTTTAAAAAGGAGAGGAAAGACAGAAAGAAGGATGAAGAGGGCCAGAAAGCAGAAAATATGGTTTGGAAATTATTAGAATCCATTCTCTCCTCACCTAGCTTCCTTCACTGTTCAACTCAGGCTCCTCCATGAAGTCTTTCCTTGTTTTTATTGCTATCTCCCTCCTCAGATTAATTTACATTTAACTATCTATGACTATGTTGTACCCTGCCTCTTCCAAGTACAAACAATAAGTATTTATTAAATGCCTACTAAGAGGCAGATGCTGTACTAAGTATTAGGGAAAAATACAAATGCAAAGTCCTAGAGGTTGGGATTTTATTTATTTTTATATCATCTAACCTGGCACAATGTAGTAAATTTTTAATAAATGATGACTGAATTAAATTGGATATTTCCTGATATTTTCATAGCACTTGAAGTTACCAAAAACATCTTGTTACCTCATTTTTATAATAAGGAATTTGAGGTTTTCAGAGGACTTAGTGTCATGTGGCTATTCAGATCAACACCTGATTCATAACGCAAAAATCAGTGTTTGCATCACTATAAAAGGCTACCTTAGAATGCTAATTATTCATCTTGATTACTCATGGCTCAATTCTACATGAGGAATAATGTAGAGGCAAAGAAGAGAGAGCAAGAGCCATAATATCTCCTATCAGTACCCTAATTTTTCTCTCTGCATAGAAGAAGAAATACTGATCTAGCAGTCCTTGAATCTCAATTTTTTCAATTAACAAATGGGTAACAGAACCAAGAGAAAAATATATGTAACTAACAATATAAAGTAAAACATCACTAAAAAGTAATTTGAAGTATGAATAATTGCAAAAAGCAATCAAGATCCAGAACAAGTTATTCAAATACAGCATTAGACTTGGAAGGGTCTGTAGGGAGTGTAGGGAATATAGACCCATTTTACAGAGGAGGACTCTAAGTCTTGAAGAGACTTTGTAAAGCACAGCTTACTAAGGAAGTATTTGAACAAAAGTCCTCTAGACTAAAAGTCTAGCATTATATTGATTCTATCCATTAAGCCATACCGCCTCCTCCCTTAAAGGCACAGAGGTAGGGGACCTTTAAAACTATTAGATCAAGTATTACTTTTTTTATCACATATTTTGCTTATTTTTTCTTTGTCACAATAAAATTTCTATTTAGAAGGGTGGGACAGAGCTTATGTAAAGACAAAAGACTTCAATATTTTTTAATAGCAGAAAGCAATGGGTATTTTTCTTAAGTTTCCATGAAGTATCCAGAGTTTATGTTGCTATTCATGACTACAATGATTTGAAACATCAAAAATCTTTATTTCTGAACTAATTATAGTTGTAAAAGGTAAAAACAGCAACTATCACATTTTTAATCAATTTTTTTACTTTCAGAGATTCAAGTATAGAATATTGGTTGTGATCATTTGTGATTCTATGTAGATTAATGTTACATTATCTATATTCCTTGAGTTTAATACTTCCTGATTTGAACTTTTCTCACTTTGATGTCACTTTCATATTTCCTGAAATTAGATGTTAAAGTACCAGCTATCAAATGGTAAATTATAAATGCTTATATATACTTTTTTTTTACTGTAAGTTGTTTTCTAATGACAGCTGGACACTAAAAAAATAAAATTCAAACTCCTAGAAAGTCTGTATCTCTGTTTCTATTTATAACTCAGATTAAAGTAAATCTTTATTTTTGAAATCACATTTGGTATTTGTGATAACCTTTTTTATAGTAGCTAGATAATGGAAACTGAATGGATGCCATCAATTGAAGAATGGCTGAATAAATTATAATATATGAATGTTATGGAATATTATAGTTCTATAAAAAACAACCAACAGGATGATTTCAGAGAGGCTTGGAGAGACTTAAATGAACTGATGCTAAGTGAAATGAGTAGAACCAGGAGATTATTATACACGGCAACAATAAGACTATACAACAATCAATTCTGATGGACATGTCTCTCTTCAACAATGAGATGATTCAAACCAGTTCCAATTGTTCAGTGATAAAGAGAGCCATCTCTTCCCAGAGAGAGGACCGCGGGAATTGCCACAACATAGCATTCTCAGTTATTATTTGCTTGCACTTTGTTTTGTTTTGCAGTTTTTTTCTTCTTTCTTGATCTGATTTTTCTTGTGTAGCAAGATAACTGAATAAATATGTATATATGTATATATACACATATATATATATATATATATATATAGGATTTAACACATATTTTAATATATTTAATGTATTGGATTACCTGTCATATAGGGGAGGGGTTGTGGGGAAGATTTTGCAAAAGTCAGTGTTGAAAGATTACCCATGCATATGCTTTGTAAATAAAAAAAGCCTTAATAAAAAAAAAAGGAGAAAAAGAAAGAAATCACATTTGGTTTGACCACTTGAACACCAGTGTGTTAAAATTAAATTGGATTCAAAATAGATAGAAAATTAAATTTCTCAAATCAAAGAAACATAAAAACTGACCCAACCAAAAGTTTTTCATCCCTGGTACAACAGTAAAATCTATGACACTCAGCTTTACCTGGATTTAAAATGCTAAATTTATTTTTTTAACTTGTGAGATTTTCTCAGTCCAGTGAATAGATATGACACTACAACTGGATGGAGCATAATCTAAATAATCTAAATCATAATCCAAAGACTCTGTTTCTTTTCTATCTAAAATGATAAGCTATATCAAGAGAACTTGAGGAAAGCTAATCTTCATAAGAATTTATTAATCTGAATCTGGTGAAGTACATTCTGGTTACAGATTACATTACTCAAGACTGTTGTTCAGGCCCAAGTAGAAGGCTTAGTCCATAAAGGTTTGACCATACACTACAGTTTCAGTAACACCAGACCATGATCCAAAATAAATGATGTAGAATTGAGTTTGGGCTCCTAGCTCAATAATTTCAGACTGACAGTAATTAACTAAGAAAGAGGCATTCTAATTAAAAGCTTGCCATGATGTCTATATTGTTTTACACAGCTGCAGAAGATGGCATTATCCCTTTTCAAATTTTTGTATAATTTATTGGCTCTTGAATAAAAGGAGGCACCAGTCATAAAAGATACTGACTGTTCAATTCCTTGATAAATTTCAGGATAGTGAAGACCTTGGTTTTTAAATTAACTGTCAAACTTGAGCCATCTTATTCAAAGTTCCCTCCTGGGTTAGCAGTAGGACAAATATGTTACAAGAGAATGTTATAGCTTCACATAGCATGTTCTATTATAAGTGCACTTTTACCTAAAAAAAAAGTACATTGTGTATACTCAATTTACCAGGTTAATCTTCACATCATTAACCCATTCAAGAAATTCTATTTTTTTTTTTTGCTGGGGGGATGGGGATGGAGAAGGGATTAGGGAGGAGCTCCAGACCTTTCATTTATTCAGTAGTTATTTTTTAAACACCGTTTTGGTGCCAGATAATAAGTTAGACACTGAAGACAAAAGTGAAAGAACCCCTTCCTTCAAGAAGTTTATATTCTATTGTTTAAAAATGTGTAAGAAGATAATTCAGTATAGAACATACTTGAAGAGATTAAAGAAGCTCCTAATATGAACACTCATTCTATCTATTCAGAAAATCCTCCTGCTGATGCAAAATCAGTAACTTATCTGGAATTTATATTGTTAGAGAATTGTCTGGGGTATGTATATCAAAGATAAGATTTGGACCCAAGTCTTTCTGGCTCAAAGATTCTTGAAATAAATACTACTTGGGGGGAAATAAATACCACTTGGAGGGATGGAAAGGAACTAAAAGTGGCAATTGGGAAGAGTGAGAGGGGAAGAATATAATGGTAAACAATTCCTATGTGAAAAAGAGGCCCACCTTGAATGGATAGTTTACTGTTAAAAGAAAATCCTAATCACAGTTTAACTTAATAATCTGCCTTTAAAAAAGAAGAAGGAAAAAAGCTAATTTAGTTAAGCATGAAAGAGTCAAACCTAAAAAAAGGGGAAAAAAGAAAGTAAAAAAGAAAAAACTCTTCTTCCTTTAAAGATCTGTATAGGCTTCTAGATCGTATGTGTGCATGCATGGTGAAACCAAGTTTTTGAAAACTCACTTGAGGACTAACTGCTGCGAAGTGGTCAAAGCAAATCAGCAGAGATTTAGTTAGAAAGAAGGGAGATAAAATATTAAAGCATGTATGTGAAAAGGTTTGGGGGGTCAGGGTTGAAGGACTGAAAGAAAAAAATAATTTATAACTTTGTACTTGATAAGATTCCCTCAATCAATTAAAAAACAACAGTTAATGCCTGAACCTGAACACCTATATAGAATAAATTTGCTTTAGAATCAGAAAGAATGATTTTTGATTGGATTGGGTTGGAATTGGATTGGAATAACTCTTAGAAGCAAAATCAGAAGCAAATTTCCATGGCATTAATAGACTCTTTCCTTAGAGGGTTGGATCACTCTTGCTGTCCATCTTTGTCTTCATCTTCATGTTGTCAGATTCTGGGAGAAAAGGAGAGAAGAGTAATGAGCTTCCCCCCCCCCCAACCCCCGCCAGAAAAAAAAAACAGAAAAAAATAATATTTTTTATACATCTTTCAAAAAACTTTTTTTTTTTTTTTTGCTTTGCCCAAGCCTATTATCTAAGCACTGCATTCAGATAAGTATGTGTTGATCTTGTTGCTCTAAGAAAGGTGAATCTATTTTTCAAGTGCTGGTTGACAATATTGAGTACTCTTGCTTAATTAACCTCTTTGCTAGGAAAAAAATGTATCTTTGTTTACTCTAGGCCAATAAAAATAAAAAAAGAAAATCTTTTAAGCTAAAAGGATTATTTAATTATCTCCCTATTCTAGGAAACCAACAAATATGAACCGACAAATCAACTTTGTTTTCATTTAGACCTTTGCAACAATCTGAGAGGTGATGTAGTTCACTTTTAGCAATGACATGGAAGGCAAAGAAATCTGAACAGTGGGGCAAGAAGAGAATTTTGCATAGTTTTCTTGCTCTTCTTGAATCACATATCCAGAGTACATATTTAATATTTAATTTTAATTCTAAAAATAACGATTGCATATACAGACAATATATTTCAAAGATTTTCTTTTATCATCTGTCCTTTTGTTAATGTTCTATTCTATTATGGAGAATTACTTACTTATTTATCATATATGTTAATGTATGCTCCATTTTCCCTTTTAATACATAATAACCAATTGCTAATGTTTCAACACTTTTGTTCTATAGCAGTTTAGCTATACCAGGCAAGACAGACTAACTGACTTTCCTGGGAAGACCTAAGTTGCTAAAGAGAGTGAGAGCAGAAGTTCTTCTCTGCTCAGAAAGAAGGGAGATAAAATATTAAAGCATGTATGTGAAAAGGTTTGGGGGGTCAGGGTTGAAGGACTGAAAGAAAAAAATAATTTATAACTTTGTACTTGATAAGATTCCCTCAATCAATTAAAAAACAACAGTTAATGCCTGAACCTGAACACCTATATAGAATAAATTTGCTTTAGAATCAGAAAGAATGATTTTTGATTGGATTGGGTTGGAATTGGATTGGAATAACTCTTAGAAGCAAAATCAGAAGCAAATTTCCATGGCATCAATAGACACTTTCCTTAGAGGGTTGGATCACTCTTGACTTCATCTTTTCCTACCCTACAAGGAAAGTGCAGTTTGCTGCATAGTCCATAAGCAATTTCCTTCACTGATAAAGGAACATCAAATAAAATAAAGCAGTGGTCAGAAACAAAACAGACTTTAAATAAGAGACAGGATTAAAAGAAGAAAAAAGGAGGAAAAGAAGAAAATAAGATGGAAATTCACAGTTAGTAATCATAATTGTGGATATGAATAGAATGAACTCATTCATAAAACAAAAGTGGATAGCAAAATGGATTAGATATCAGACTCCCATAATATATTATATATAAGAAACACACTTGAAACAGAGAAACATGGAGAGTTAAAATAAAGGAGGTGGAGCAGAATATATTATGCTTCAGCTGAAGCAAAAATGACAGGGATAGCAAGCATCTCAAAAAGAGCAAATAATATCAATACTAAATATATGTGTCTATGCATAGAAACATGTGTGTGTGTGTGTGTGTGTTTACCCAATAGGAGGAAATAAAAGGTAAAACAATAATAATGGGAAACCTTAATTGTCCCATCTCAGAGCTAGATAAATATGAACATAAAATAAATTAGAAAATAGTCAAAAAGAAGAAGAGAATCTTAGAAAAATAGATATGATAGCTCTCTGGAAAAAAACTAAATGGGAATAAAAAGGAGTGTACCTTTTTCCTAGCTATACATGGTACCTTCATAAAAACTAAACACACACTAAAGTATTAAAAACTTCACAACCAAATACAGGAAAGTTAAAATAGTAAATGCAACCTTTCCAGACAAAAATGCAATATAAATTATACTTAACAAATGGCCATGAAAGCCTAAAAAGCTAACAAGTGGAAACTAAATAATTTAATTCTAAATATGAGTGTTAAAGGACAAATCCATAGAAACAATAATTTCACTAAAGAGAATAAAAAAAATAAGACAACATTCAAAAATTTATGGAATGCAGTAAAGGCAGTACTTGGAAGAAATTGATATCTCTTCATCGTCATAAAAAGAAAAAAGGAACAGATCAATTAATCAACTAAAAATGGAAAAAGAACAAATTAAAAATGCCCAAGTAAACTACTGAAAATCAAAAAAGAAACTAATACAATTAAAAGTAAAAGGCATTGAACAATAACTAAAATTAGGAACTAGTTTTATGAAAATAATTGATAATAAAAAAAGATAATTAATTTGATTTTTAAGGAGACCAAATTGTTAGAATCAAAAATGAATAACCGATTAAGATGAAATAAAAATAGCTATTAGGATTTATTTAGTCCAATTATATGCCAGTAAAACTGACAATCTAAGTGAAATGGATGAATATAAACCGCCCAGGTTAACAGAAGAGGAAATAGAATAGTTAAATATCCCTGTTTTAGCCAAAGAAATCGAACCAACCATCAATGAGCTCCCTAAGAAAAAATTTCCAGGACCACATAGATTCACAAGTGAAGTCTACTAAACATTTAAAGAATAATTAATTTTAATATTATATAAACTTTTTGGAAAAATAAGTGGAGGAGTACTATCAAATCTCTTTTATGACAGGAATATGGTGCTGATACCTAAACCAGGGAGGGCAAAAACAGAAAAAGAAGACTATAAACAAATTTCCTTAATGAATATGGATGCAAAATTTTTAAGTAAAATCTAGCAAGAAAATCACAACAATATCACAAAGTTTTTGTAAACTATGATCAGGTGAGATTTATTCCAGGAATACAGGGCTGGTTCAATATTAGGGAAACAATCAAAATAATTGACCATATCAGTAACAAAACCAACTGAAACTGTATGATTATGTCAATAGATATAACAACAACAACAAAAATAACCATGACAAAATACAGGTATTCCTATTAAAATACAAGAATCAATAGAACTTTCTTAAAATGATAAGTAGTATCTACCTAAAATTAAGAGGAAGCAGTATCTATAAAAGGGATAAACTTGAAGCCTTTCCAATAAGATCAGAAACTGAAAAAGAATATTAGTATTATTCAATATTATATTAGAAATTTAAGTAGATGGCTCAGTGGATAGAGCACCAGCCCTGGAGTTAGGAGGACCTGAGTTCAAATCCATCCTCAGACAGCTAGGCAAAGTTACTTACCTCCAATTGCCTTACAAAAGAAAAAGAAAAGAAAAAGACTTCAAAAAAGAAATTTAGCTGTAGCAATAAGACAAGAAAAATAGGCATTGAGGAAACAAAACTATTACCCTTTGCAAATAATATATTTGTATATTTAGAGAATTAACTAAAAAACTAGTTGAAACAATCAACAGCTTCAGCAAGTTTTAAGATGGAAAATAAACCCACATAAATCATTACCATATATAAATATATATATATATGTATATATATATATATATATATATATATATATTATCATCAAAATCCAACAGCAAGATATAGAGAGAAATTTCATTTAAAATAACTGCAGAATATAAAATACTTGAATCTACCTGCTGACAAACACAGGGATTTTACGAACACAATTATGAAATACTTTTCACACAAATAAAAATCTTAACATCTGAGGACATATTAACTGCACATAAGTATGCTGGGCCAATATAATAAAAATGACAATTCTATCTAAGTTAATTTACTTATCCAATATCATACCATACTAGATAGATAGATAAATGTAGATGTAAATATAGATATTTCATAAAGTTTGAAAAATAGTAACAAAATTCATCTGGAAGAACAAAATGTCAAGAATATCAAGAGAATCAACAAAAAAATTAAGGAAGGTAGTCCAGTGAATTTCAAGCTATCATAAACCAACAGTCATCAAAACAATCAAGTATTAGCTAAGAAATAAAGTGGTAGATGACAGGAATACATTAGATACACAATTTATATTAATAAATGATCACAGTAACCTAGTATCTGATGATCCCAAAGATCCAAGATTTTGGAGTAAAAACTCAACATATGAATAAAAACTTCTGGAAAAATTGGAAAGCAGTTTGAAAGGAACTAGGCATAGACCAGCATCTCACACAGTATACCAATATAAAGTCAAAATGGATAAGTGATTTAGGTATAAAGGGTAATATCAGGAGTAAATTAAGAGAACATGGAAAATAAGTTTATCTGCTATATCTATGTATAAGGGAAGAGTTTGTGACCAAACAAAATATAGGGGAGATTGCAGGAAATAAAAATAATTTTATTATACAAAATTAAAAGGCTTTTGCCCAAATAAAACTAATACCACCAAAATTAAAAGAGAAACAGGCAAATGGGTGGAAGGGGAATGAGAATTTTCAGCAAGTTGTTCTGATAAAGGTCTCATTTCTCGAATACATAGGGAACTGAGCCAAAATTATAAAAATAAGAGCCATTCTTGACAAATAGTCCAAGAAAATGAACAGGCAGTTTTCAGACAAATTAATCAAAGCATCAATAGTAAGAAGATAAAAATGCTCTAAACACTACTGATTAAAGAAAAGCAAGTTAAAATACTTCACACCTATCAGACTGGTTAACATGACAGTACTGTGAACTAGCCCAAACCATCCTGGAGAACAATTTGGAACAATGCCCAAAAAGCTATAAAAATGTACATACCATTTGATCCAGCAATATCACAACTAGGTCTATCCCCAGAGATCAAAAAAAAGGGAAAAGGACCTCTTTGTATAAAACTATTTATAGCAGATCTTTTTATAATGGCAAAAAATTGGAAATTGAGGAGCTGCCCATAACTGAAGAATTGTAGAGAGTTGTAGTATATGGCTGCGGTGGAATATTATGCTAAAACAAATGAAAAGCAGATTGGTTTCAGAAGAACTTGGGCAGACTTATTTGAACTCATACAAAGCGAAGTGAGCAGAACCAGGAGAACACTGTACACTGTACCAAAATATTGTACAATGATCATCTGGGAATGACTTAGCTACTCTGATCAAGGTAATGGTCCAAGATAATCCCAAAAGAGCCATGATGAAAAATGCTATCCAACTACAAAGAGAGAACTAATAAATTCTGAATGCAAATAGAAATATATTTTTAAACTTTATTATTATCATATTATTTTGTTTGTGCTTTCTTTTGTAACATGGCTAATATGGAAATGTTTTATGTGACCTCATATGTATATAATCAAAATTAAATTGCTTGCCTTTTCAAGGAGAGTAGAGAGGTAGGAGAAAGAGTTAATTTAGAATTTAAAAATTTTTAAATGATTGTTAAAATGTTATATATAATTCAGAAATATTTAATGAAATAAAAATAATAAAACAAAACAAAACTGTAGTTTTTGTTAAGTTAAACCCAGTGATTGTAGGGAGTTAATTCACAAACCCAGCTTCTGGGACATATCCAACTCACTAACAAAAATTGCTGGGGAAACCGGAAATCAGCATGGTAAAAACTAGGCATTGACCCACATCTAACACCCTATACCAAGATAAGGTTGAAATGGGTTCATGATTTAGACATAAACACTAGGCAATTAGAAGAATAAAGAATAGTCTACCTTTCAAATCTGTGGAGAAAGAAAGAATGTGTGACCAAAGAAGAACTATTGTATGTTATGGAATGTAAAATGGATAATTTTAATTATATTAAATTTAAAAGGTTATATACAACCAATGTAGACAAAAATGGAAAGAAAGCAGTAAACTGGGAGAAAAAAAAAATTTTTATATCCAAGGATTCTGATGAAGGCCTCATTTCTAAAATATAGAGAAAATTTATTCAAATTTATAAGAATACAAGCCATTTTTCAATTGATAAATGGTCAAAATATATTAACAGACAATTTTCAGATGAAGAAATTTAAATCTTTTCTAGTCATATGAAAGGTTCTCTCAATCACTATTGATCAGAGAAACTCTGAGGTACCACCATACACCTCCTAGATTCGCTAAAATGATAGGAAAAGATAATGATGAATGTTGAAGGGTGTGCGGGAAAACTGAGACACTTAATACATTGTTAGTGGAATTGTGAATTAATCCAACTATTCTGGAGAGCAATATGGAACTGTGCCCAAAGGGCTATCAAACTTTGCATACCCTTTGATCCAGCAGTATCTCTACTGGGCCTGTATTCCAAAGAAATCATAAAAAAGGGGAAAGGACCCATATGTGCAAAAATGTTTGTTGCAGCCCTTTTTGTAGTAGCAATGAACTGCAAACTGAGTTGCACCATCAGTTGGGGAATGGCTGAATCAGTTATAGTATATGAATGTTATGGAATATTATAAGAAACAATTACAGTATGATTTTAGAAAGTCCCAGAGAGACTTACATGAATTGATGCTAAGTGAAGTGAGTAGAACAAAGGAAATATTATACACAGCAACAGCAAAATTATATGATGATCATTTCTGATAGACGTGACTCTCGACAGTGAGGTGGTTCAGGCCAGTTCCAATGATCATGTAATGGAGAGAGCCATCTGCGCCCAACTGAATGTGGATCACAAAACAGTATTTTCCCTCTTTTTGTTGTTGTTTGCTTCCATTTTGTTTTCTCTCTCATTTTTTTCTTTTTTGATCTGATTTTCTTATACAGCATGATGAATGTGGAAATACGTATAGATAAACTGCAGATGCTTAATATATATTGAATTACTTGCTGTCTAAGGGAGGGAGGGAGAGGAAGAAAGGGAGAAAAAAATTTGGAATACAAGGTTTTACAGGGGTGAATGTTGAAAACTATGCATATATTTTGAAAATTTAAAGCTTAAAATGAATAAATAGGAAAAAGGTATAACTTCCTTATATTTAAAACTGTCAAAATAAATCCCAGAAAAATTACTACTAGTTAAAAAGTTTTATTCTTCATTAGGCATCCTGGCTTGATCTGGCTATTAGGCCTATGTGTTAGAGCTGAAGATCAATGCTGTTATATTTTTACTGTCAGCTGCTAAAGATTTTGCCACCTCACAGGGAGCAGAAGGAAAAGCTAATCTGAGATCAGATGGTCCTTACCAGCTTTTGCCTTGCAGTAGCTTCTGGTTTTGTTTTTAAAGATAAGCTTCCCCAAAGAGAGGCTTACAGCATCTTCTGAATACTTACCAGCTTAAACAGTACCCATGGCTTATGCTTCGGGTGTGTGATTATGTAAAAAAAATAACAAGGTTGAAATTGAGGTAAGCCTAGAGACCCAAAGGGAGGGAAATGACAGTAGCATCAATTCTGTATAGTCTCAAATGATAAGCAAATTGACTAAGTTCTATTATGTTTCTGAGTAAAAGAAAGGGGAAAAAAATCCTACTTTAGCAAGAAAAACTTGGATGTAACCTATCTGTGTCTTATTATACCCATGTCAACCTTGGTTAATTTATTGCAGACTTGAATAATCTTGTTCTCATTAGATTGGGTTCCACACTGTATACTCTCCCTTGTAAGATGCAAAACTCTGTTTCTATGTATATCATACTGCCAACAGCCTGACCAGAGAGAGTCAATTGGGATTCTGATGCCAAAGCTATTTACATGGACTAATATCCCAGGCTGCACAACCAACAAAAGCAGCTGGAGTTCAGTTTGTATTTCCCTGCCAGGCAAAACAGCAAATGTGTTTTTCTTCTTCTGAGGAAAGATAGCAAGGCCATCCCTGGAGATGAATGGAGTCCCAAAGATGCTGCTGTCTTTTCTCACTAGCTCTCATTGGCTTTTCCTAGCTGAGCAGATGTTCTGCACCTAACTCTAGAGAGGAAATAAGAGTTTGGTATTCTAACTAAACCTGATCCCACTAAACTAAGACATTTGAGAGGAGAGAGTTTTAAATGTTTGGATCAAATTTAGGATGTTTATTTCGTCATAGAATCATTGATTTAAAGTTGGATAGGACCCTAGAGTTCATTTAGATCTTCCCTATTTAACAAATAAAGGAGCTGAGATCAGCTAGATTAAGAGAGTGAGAGTTGCTCCATGTCACACAGATTGTAAGCATGAGGAATGATTCTGTCTATTAAACCTGCATGGGTGAGGAGGTGAGGGAGAGGGGAACAGCAGAAAAGGGATCAGACCTGTAATTTCATCAGTAGAGAGAGTGCTTCCTCCACCCCTGGCAAGAAACTCACTGTACCAATGCGGATTAATCACTTCAAATTTTTGTGGAAAGAGTTGTCTAGGAGTACTAAAAACTTTAAGAATTGCACATAGTCTTATTGCATCATATAGAGAAAAGAATTTAAACTCAAGTATTCTCTATTCCTGAAGCTAGCTTTCTATGCAGTATTCCAGCTTCCTCATTTTTCTCTGCCTTATATTTATTGTTTATTTATTATTCAGAATTTAAATTTGCAAATGATTTTTTGTTTTTTTGTTTTGTTTTGTTTTTCTTTTTCTTAATGTTCAACAATTATATATTGAATACCTACTCTGGCCTCAATACTATTCTGTGGGTTATGGAAGATACAACAACAACCAAAGTCTTCAAATTTCAAATATTTATGTAGCATACAGCTTGGAAAACCAGCACTAGATTGAAAAGTCCCTGGCTTCTAAGACTATTTGAGATAGGAAAAGAAATGATTTGGAAAATCTATTTCCACATAAACTAACATAGAAATGTAATCAAATCCAATAGTGTTTACCTAAAATGATAAAGTTAATAGGATACTAAATCTGGAGTCAGAGAACTCAAGTTCAAATCTTGACACTAATTACCTATGTGCCTAGATCTCAAGGAAAGCAGTATACTACAGCCGAAAGGGCACCAAATTTATATTTCCAGAAATTAAGTTCGAAACTCAAATCTTCTACTTGATATCTTGGTGAGGCAAGTTCATTAACTTCTTTGAGTCTAATTTCCTCATTTATAAAATAAGATCTAGATCAAAGATTCTAAAGCTGTAGGACCCTATATGGGGTCACATAAATGAATGTGGGGGTTACAAAATTATGATTTATTATTAATAAATGTTTGCTTTATAAACCTATTTTATATACCTATATACCCAGGATCATGTAAAAATTTCTCAGATAAAAAGGGGTCACAAGGAGAAAAATGTTTAAGAAGCCATGATCCAGATGACCTCTCAGATCCTATCATGATAAATTTATGTTCCTATGAACATCTGGATATGAGGCAACAATAAAGGGTCATCTGGAATTTCCAATATTCAACATTCTCCTCACCACCATTGTAATCAACTGTCTGATTTTGTGGGCCATATATTTGCAGCTGTATCAAATGACATTCATTAAAACATAGATTCTTTCTGTCAAGCATAATTACTTTCCAAGTAGCCTTTATAATACCTGGGAAACAGACAATGAGAGGAGAAGAGGCCCCATAATGCCCAGTGTGGTTCATCTCCTAGAGTAGCAGGCTAAGGAAGAAGCCATTTGAAAGGTCAAGTCTAAGACCATGAAAATTACATTTTTAATATTGACTTCCACAGTTTATATTCAAATGTAGGAAAAAACATATTGTTTAAATATTTCAAAGAAATATATATGATTATTTGATTTTGTCTGTATGCATACACACACACACACACACACACACACACACCAAACAAAAACAAGAAGATTACAAAAAAAAGTTAACCAACTAGAAAAGGAGATATAGAGTCTCAAAGATGAAAATAATACTTTGAAAATTAGAACTGGACAAGAAGAAGCCTGGGAAACTACAACAGAACTAATAGCACAATGGATTATAAAGAATGAAAAAAATAGAATAGAATGTGAAACATAAGAAAAACAACAGGTCTGGAAAACAGATCAAGAAAAGAAAACATAAGAATAATTAAATTTGTCTGAAAGTTGTGACCAAAAAAATGACCTTGACACAATAATGCAAGAAATATCTGAAGAAAATTGTCCTGGAATGATAGAACATGAAGGGAAAATAGAAAAAAAAATTACTGATTACCACCTCAACAAAATCCTTTGTGAAAAACACATTGACAAATTTTGAAACTACCAGATCAAAGAGAAAATTTTGCAAGAAACAAGAAAAAAAACTTTTCAAATATACTGGAGCTACAATTAGAATAGCACAGGATTTATTAGCAGCCACAATAAAAGACCACAGGTCTTAGAATCATACCTATCAACAATCAAAAGAACTAGGCCTGTGACCAAAAATATCATATACAGCAAAATTATCCATATCATTGAATGAGAAAAAATGGACATTCAATGAATGTTCAGATTTTCAGGACCTTCTATCAACCAAACCTGAATTCAATTTAAAATTTAACATATACGAGCCGACATCAAAGATCAATTTCAAGGAACTTAACATGGGCAAATTGTTTATGTTTTTTTCACATGGAAATTGTATGCCAAATCTTTAAGATTGACATCAGCAATGAGGTAGCTCAAAAGAAAGACTGGGCAGAGTTAAGGTAAAAATAGTAATTATGTTATACAAATGAGGTGCAGAGGAAGAATAGACATAGTCATTTAAAGGAGGGAGGAGAGCTCGTAGTTCTGAAAACCTACTCACATCAGCAATAGATCAATAAATAACATTACATATATACCAAGAAGGGTATAGCATCCTCCAAAATCTATAAAGAAATAAGGGGGGTGGGGTGGGAAGGATGGGAAGACAAAGAAACAAAGAAAGGGGAAAGAAGACAAGGGAGGTATCCATGAGTCAGGGAAGGTTAAATAACATCAAGGAAAGTTAAAGAACTGAATTAAAACAAAGAATCAGAAGGAATAGGAAAGGTGGGGGAGAGTGTCTGTGTGTGTGTATGTGTGCATCTATATATGTATACATAAATATATCTTTTCTTAACTATAGTCTGCTTGGGGTAGGTAGGATGGAAAAAAGGGTGGGGGGAGAATAAAATAAAAACGGTGTGCAGCAGAGAACAAAAGAGCAAATTACAAGGAAGTTTAGAAAGATAGATACTCATGAATATAATTTCTTCTACTAATATATATACTTTCCTAAACTGTTATATATTTTGAATCCTTACTAATATTCTGCTAGGCACATAACAATGTTCTCTTTTGTTTTGCATTGTATTCCTTTTCTATTTTACTTTTTTCTTATCATTTTAGTAAAATACATTTTTAAAATTATATGAGAATTAAAAGATGAGGAAAATAAAGCAATGGAGCCAGGACCAAAACAATGAATAGGACAAAGAAATTAAGAAAGGCTTGAATAACAACAAGGAATCAAGTCCTGCTTAACCATCTTCTCCCATTTTTTTGTTCTATCTTCTGTTTTGCAAAATGAACAGAAGTCTTATAAAGTGGGAAACAAAGGAAGATTCAAGTGTCAAAAAAACTTGTATAATAGTATTTGCTTTGTAAACTGCTTCAAAATTTACAAAGAAATTTAGAAACATTTCTTTTAGTTCTGATAACCTTTGAAACAGGAAGAATATTAACTCTACTTTTGATTCAATTTTACTAATATTTATTAAGTGCCTAATATTTGCAAGATCCTGAACTAGATGCTGAAAATACAAAAGAAAAAACTGAAAATTACCAAATATCAGAGTTGAAAGGGATCTCAGCAACCAACCAATTGAACACATTCCTGAAGAAGGATATGCTCTACTGCATTGTCAGTAATCCATTATCCAGCTTTGCTTAATTAAGATTTTTCATGGAGAAGAAGCACACTATTTTTTAAACCAATCCACTACACCTTTGGATTTCTGTAATTGCTGGGTAGGCTTTCCTGGCATCATCTAAATTTGCCACTTCCTAATTTTCATGTATTTCTTCTGAATCTTCATTCTTAGGTCAAGAAGAAAAGTCAATCTTTCTCCCACAGTATAGCCTTTCAGATTATTAAATGCTTCTAAATTTCTCCCATAAATTTTCTTTTCTCTGCACTAACCATTTCTTATTCCTTTAAAAGACCTTAACATACCATGAAATTGAGGTCATTCACCATTCTGGCTCTCTTTCTCTATCATTTATCAGTATACTTTCTTAAATGTAACTTCCAGATCTGAAGATAAAAATACACATGTATACTGATCAGAACAGATTGCAGTAGAACAATGCTTTTCTACTCCTGACATATATGTCTCTCCATGCATTCCAAGATTGCATTAGGATTTTTTATAACCGGGTAAATTGTGGTATATGAATGTTATGGAATATTATTGCTCTGTAAGGAATGACCAGCAGGATGAATACAGAGAGGCTTGGAGAGACCTACATGGACTGATGCTAAATGAGATGAGCAGAATCAGGAGATCATTATACACTTCGACAATGATATTGTATGAGGATGTATTCTGATGGAAGTGGATTTCTATGACAAAGAGACTTAACTGAGTTTCAATGGATAAATGATGGACAGAAACAGCTCCACCCAAAGAAGGAACACTGGGAAATGAATGTGAACTATTTGCATTTTTTATTTTCTTCCCGAGTTATTTTTACCTTCTGAATCCAATTCTCCCTGTGCAGCGGGAGAACTGTTCGGTTCTGCAAATATGTATTGTATCTAGGATATACTGCAACATATTTAACATATATAGGACTGCTTGCCATTTTGGGGGGGAGGGGGGTGGAGGGAGGGAAGGGAAAAAACGAAACATAAGCGAGTGCAAGGGATAAAGTTGTAAAAAAAAAATTATCGTGGCATGGATTCTGTCAATACAAAGTTATTATTAAATAAAATAAATTTTAAAAAAAAAGGATTTTTTATAACCGTATTACACTATTGGCTTATAGATCTCCCTGTGTTTTGTCATATGAAAATCTGATAAACATTTTATCGATGCCTTTATCTAAATCTGACAAAAATGTTAGGCAACACCAGATCAAAATATAGATCCTTAGGACATTTTCCTAGTAGCTAACTTCCAATTTTAAATTGAACTATTAATGCCTACTCTATGAATATTAAGTCATATTAAATTCACCTAATTTTACTATCACCTACCCCAAATCTTTCCATCTTCCATCACACTAAAATGAAATTTGGTCAAATGATTCTCTAAAAATTAAGGCAAACAATATCTGTGTAGTTCCCTGATCTACCAGTCTAGTAGCAAAGGAGATTAAGTTAGAGTGAGCAGTTTTAATGAAATTACATTCTCTTTGTCATCACCATTTCCTTTTTTGTTGTTGTTCAGTCGTTTCAGTTGTGTCCAACTCTTCATAACTCTACTTAGGGTTTTCTGGAAAAGAAAGTGGTTTGCATTTCCTCCTCCAGATCATTTCACAGATGAGAAAACTAGGGCAAACAGAATTAAGTGACTTGCCAAGGTTCACACAACTGGTAGGTAGCATCCTAATCCCAAGCCTAGTCCTAAATTCACTATGATACCTAGTTTTTCTAGAACTTTTTTGTAACTTTCTAGAAATTTGTAAGAAATTAAAATAAAGTTCACTGGCCTTTAAATGAGAGTCTTCATTCACTCCCTTATAACGAGAGAGAAGGAAAGACAGACAGAAAGACAGAAACAGAGAGGGGGGAGGGGAGAGGGAGGGAGGGGGAGAGAGAGAGAAAAGAAGAAGAAGAAGAAGAAGAAGAAGAAGAAGAAGAAGAAGAAGAAGAAGAAGAAGAAGAACAAGAACAACAACAACAACAACAACAACAACAACAACAACAACAACAACAACAAGAAGAAGAACAAGAAGAACAAGAACAAGAACAAGAACAAGAAGAAGGAAGAAGAAGAAGAAGAAAAAGAAGAAGAAGAAGAAGAAGAAAAAAGAAGAAGAAGAAGGAAGAAGAAGAAAAAGAAGAAGGAAGAAGAAGGAAGAAGAAGAAGAAGAAGAAGAAGAAGAGAAGAAGAAGAAGAAGAAGAAGAAGAAGAAGAAGAAGAAGAAGAAGAAGAAGAAGAAGAAGAAGAAGAAGAAGAAGAAGAAGAAGAAGAAGAAGAAGAAGAAGAAGAAGAAGAAGAAGAGGAGAGGAGAAGAAGAAGGAGGAGGAGGAGGAAGAGGAGAAGAAGGAAGAGGAGGAGGAGGAGGAAGAGGAGGAAGAAGGGAGGGGATATTTGCCTTTCTCCAGTCCTGAGCTACTTCTCCTATCATCTTAAATTTTCCTTCAGATATTAATGTCTATTTCATTCAGTAACTCTTTTGATACTTGAAGATGTGGTTTATCTAGAATAAGTATTTTGAATTCATGCAGGGCAACTAGCAGTTACTTTCTTACTATCTCCCTAATTGTCTTTAGCATCAAAATGCCTATAAGTCATTATGTTCTTTTTCAACTCAAGTATCATTCTCCTTAGCAGGGGCAAAATAAAAGTGGAACAATTTTGCTTTCTCTCAGCTTTCAGCAATCATCCCAATCAGACAAGCAGAACTTTCCTTTCTTTGACCCTTCTCTTTTCCTCAATATGGCTTTAAAAAAATTTAAACCCACCTTTTTGTTGTCATTTGCTTTTCTTGACAGGATCAGCTCATTCACTAATCTGATCAAACATTTTCAATACTTCACTGTTACCTCCAAGATAAAAATGCAAATATCTTAAAAACCCATTGCTGGGGCCAATTTGACCTGACCTATTTGGCCAAATTTAGCCTGTTTGGATCCAAACTGTCTTTCTAGTCTTCATAAATTCCATATTCTAGGCAAACTAGACTACTACTAATTCTGGCTCTTCTCTATTCACTGAGCAGGCAAGTCAGTCATATCTAGAATTCACTTCCTCTCATCCCAAAATCCTTTCCAAGAGCTGGATTGCCCTATTTCTGTTTGCCTGAGCACAAACATACACTTATGGACTGAAAAAAATGTTCTTTTGCTTTTCTGTCTCCTAACTTAGATGAAAATCCATTCTGTGACGTATGTCTTCCATTGAAGTACCAATAGTCCCAGAGGATGTAGAGCCTCTGTTTTTATTTGCATCCATCTAGTTTGACTCATGACAGAATTATGCCCCCAAAAAAGATAACATTTTAATAAGTGTTTACACGCTACCACTCCCCAAAGATTCAGCTGATAAAACTCTACCAGGGAACTAATTATACTTCAAGACAAGTCTTCTCTCTATGGATTCAAAGCTCAAAGCTTGAGAACTGAATCTTTAGAAAAGAACAGAGCTCCTCCTTGTGGACTCAATTGTATAGTTTGTTTCCTGAATATTTGAAAAAGTGGAGGAAAACATAAGTCTTTTAAGCATAAATAATAATAAGCACTGCACTTGAGATTTAAAAACAACAAACCAATTTTGTCAATATATAAAGATATTAATGGATACTCTTCAAGATGGGTCAAATACTCTAGTTCATTATCATCATCTATAGTTGTTGATTGATAATCTCTAGAGTACATTACATTTTACTTAATGTTGTAGTGCTGAGTTGAAAAATATATCAAGTATTGCAGTCACAACTGTTAATGTTGTAGGGAACCAATACATATTATTTTATGGCATGTTGTTTATTTCCAAGACATTTATTATCTAGTCAATCTGCAAAGAGCTAGTTTTGGTGATTGTATATATTTGATACTTGACAAATATTATTCAACTCTTCACCAAATATCCATTTGCCCTCAACTTTGTTCATCTATTTGCTAATTCATTGACTCATTCAACAAATTTCTATTAATTATTCACAAAGTCTAAGACAGAGGCAGTGTAGCATGACTTAAGATATTGAACTTTGAATTTAAGAATACCCTTATTCAAATCCTGTTCCCGCCACTTTCCTAGCACTGTGACTGTGGGAAAATTACTTAATCTCTCTGATCTACCAACAATTCACTAAGGTTTATTTACCAAGCTTTTGATTGGTTGCTGGTAAAGTGTGTTTCCCTTTTATTACAATCACAGAACTTGACATAGGGATAAATAGATAAAGCATTCTTTTAGGCAGTGAAAAGTAGGAGAGACATAAAATTTAATAAATTATTTTTCATTATTTATCTATCTAGAATTAGAAAATGTAGATATGAAACTGAAGAATTAGGTACTGATAGCTACAAAGGACATTTTGTCTATAATTTCCCACTAAGACATCAAGGAATCAGTGCTTTTATTTGGGATTAAATAGTTTAGAGGGTAGAAAAAAGTGCTCCATAAAAAAGACAATACTAAATATATCTTTATGATTTCACATTTCTCTGTAATATTCTGAAAGTCTGTTTCTTGCTTCTGGATATTCAGAGAAACTCTTGCCCATGCTTAGAACATGCTCCTTTCTTATTCCTACCTCATACAACCCATGTTCTATTTCAATATTCAACATAGGTACCAGTTCTTCCACAAAGCATTCCATGTTCCATGTACATACATACATTCACATATACATACAAATATTCACATATATGAATATAGTTGGTATTGTTCTTTCCCTCCTCAATTTCCCTTATACTATACTTATTTATGTATAAATTTTAACTCCCCAGCAGAATGTAAGCTCTTGGTTTTTGTCTTTGCCTTCCCAGTCCGTAGCACACTGCTTATACAAAGTGAGTGCTTAATGTTTTTTTAATGAATTGAAAGATCTCCACATATCTTTATATATATATATATATATATATATATATATACACATATATATGTATATATACACACATATATATGTATATATACACACATATATATTATATATACATATATATAGTACATTAGTAGTCAAAGGAAAAATATTTTATGGGGAAATGTGTTCTTTAGATGAAGTTTTCTTGGTTTGCCTTTTTTTCTGCCTGACTAGGAAAGTGTGCAAAAATATATTTACAAGCTGAAATATGTAAGAAAAAATTCTAGATACAGGAAGCTATTTAAGCAATAGCTCACAGCTGAGATAAAAAGGAGTCAAGGAAATGGGAAAATAAGAATTGAGATATAAGAGAAAATAGATAAGGCAGAAACCAAGTGATTGAAAAATACTTATTGTTCAGTCAAAAAAAAACTTGTCAAACAATATGCAAATCTTGGTCAGATATTACAGATACTGATTTGTAAATTGCAAGATTTTTTTAAGTATCTCAAAAAGCAAAGGTATCTTGGTCAGATATTACAGATACTGATTTGTAAATTGCAAGATTTTTTTAAGTATCTCAAAAAGCAAAGGTAGATATATATATATAGATATATATATAGATATATATCACTGTATGTATATATATATTTATATTACATTATATATATTCGCATGCTATCTCCCTCATTAGATTTTAAATTCCTCTAGGCCAAGGATCATCTTTTACCTCTTTTGGTATCCCACACACTTAATACAGTGTCTGGCACATAGTAGACATTAAAGAAATGCTTACTAATTAATATGGTGATAAAGAAAAGAAGCCATAAAGTAAAATCACCTGTTGATTAATTCATCAAAGAAATAAATTTACAAAAAAAGAAGATGGACTGACATTGTGGCAAGAACAAGGGATAATCAATATATAACCCATATGCTTTACAACATAAAATGACAAGATCAAATAACATGAACTTCCTATAGTGAACTTATTGGAGGGCATTTACAAGTGTTATAGGAGGCAGGGATGGATAAATTAAGATCTTCCTCTTTGAAGAGAATACCCACATTGATAAGATCCCACATGTATTTGAGTATTTGAGGAAAGGCAAAGCTTTGAAGTCCTAAAAAGTGATGATAGGTATTAGCGCTTGATGAAAGGGGAAAGAAAAAATCCCTGAATGAATTCTATAGTGTGGTATAGGGAAAGAGCTCTGACTCTGTAATCAAAAGGATTTATATCCAAATCCCTTTCTGATGCTTACTACCTGTATAACTTCAGACAAATAATAACTTTTCTTGGCTTCAGTCTCTTTACCTGTCAAATGAAAAAGTTGGACTAGATAGAACCTGAAATCTGTTCCAACTCTGAATCAATGATTTTGAGTTATGAATTTAAAGTCATGGGACTAACTTCCATAAGTCATACAACCATCTGTGAACTATGTAGAGTGCCAGGTGATTATAGTTATGTGCTTTGTTTTTATGTATGGAAATTGTGATTCATAATTTTTTTTATTTTAAAGTCTTTTATAAGATCAGAAAAATTGCCTTCATGTTTTCTATTAGCCAGAAAAGTTATATCACTGTCTGTTTTTCCTCTAAGGTACTTCAAATGTAATTCTTTTAAAACCAGGTGCCTTATCAGAGCTAGAACTAGTACTGGCTGCCCTAGTATTTGATAATTATATCAGTGTCTTGTTGATAATTTTCTCCATTCTCCCTGACATTAATCCTCTTCAATGACTTCTATATGCAATCAATACCAATCACACATGAGTATATGTAATAATTTCATCACCTTCATCAATGGGTTATGCCCCAGATAACTTAATTCTTAGTTAAGTTTCTCCTAATTTTAGGTCCAGTCCACACTCTTTCCCATGTTAACTTTTCTAGGTGAAGGATAACCGGATGTGGGGAACTGGGAAATCAAATTTAACAGCAAATAAAAAAGCTGAAGAGGAGAATCAAATAATATCATTAAAATTTCAGAGAATGGGTAAGAGTACATAAGGGGACAAAGGAAATTGTGGAATTATCAAAAGATGGGGAAAGGGAAATACTTGGGACAGAAAGAGGAAGAAGGAAAGAATTCATAACAAAGGTAAATAGATATTGCATGTTGAGTATAAAATGGCAGAATCAATAGTTATGAAGGCAAAAGAAATCCTGGATTGAAATGAAGAAGGAAAATTAAAACACGAGTAACAAGACTAGTAATTGTCTACCCATAACTTAACCATGATGCACAGGAGATTGTCCAGATCAGAATAGGTGCATATGCATGTCTGAAAGCACTTGTGCTTGGATTCCTCCCATAATAGATTTCCTAAATGAAATGCAATGGCTAGGAAAATAAAAGATAGGTGGCTGAGAATCTCCCACGTGTGAATTATGCAGAATTTTAGGTGATTACACTGACATGCCTTTATTTTTATGTATGGACACTATCATTCACAATTTAAATTCTCTTAAATTTTAAAGGTCTCTTGTAAAATCAGGAAAAAAATGCCTTTCAACTAACCAGATGTCTCACATCTTTTCACTTCCTGATCCCTGTTTTCTCCTAAGGTGCTTCAAGTGTAATTCTTTTAAAGAAAAATTATTTATCCAACCTTGGCATTTTTATCAAGAAATGGAGATGAGCTGGAGACCACACTGGAAACACAACTCATATAAACCTTTACTACTGCCAACTTACAGAGTCAAATTAGAATGAGATACAGGCAGTAGGTAACCATACATTATAGTTATTAGTCCCACAAGCACTGTTCCTGTATATCTGAATTCAATGATAAGTCTGCCATATTAAAGTCGTTTATAATTCTTTATTAGTGGGTAACATAAATTACAGGTTTTGTTTTGTTTCTAGGTATCTTTTTTCTGCTGCCTAATAAAATACAAAATGAAAAAGACCTAGTAGAAATATTTTGATAACTCACTCCAGTTATGATGAGACAACACTTTGGTACCTGGGCTTTCCTATTAATTGAATAGTTAACACCCAGAACACTGTCAGTCTCCATTTGTTCTCTTCTCAAGGTAGTAGAGTCTGGGAGAAAGTATTCTGTCTGTCTTGTAAAGCTTTCAATCCTATTTACTTCAGACAGTCAAGAGTCTCCTGCTCTACATTTAAAGAGCTTTTTTGTCAACTTTTCTCAGGAACTCACAAAAGACTTGCTTGGAATTGTGACCTCCCAATCTTACTCTATACAAAATTGTATGAATATGATTTAGTCTATACTATGTATCCTTTCTTAATGAAATGTCATTCATAGTAACATGAAGCTTTTGTCCAAAAGATGCAGCACTTACTTTGACAGGTAAAAGAACTATCCACATCTTGGCCAAAACATTATCTCACCAAATATGAGTTAGAGGGATTTCATGGTTTAAAGGAAAGTACTATATTCCAATTGATTATACATAAAATTTTTAGTCCATTTTCCCTAATTCCAACCAGCAAAGATCTGCAGGCCTATGAGAGTCACACCACTTTAAACTTGAACCAACTGCTGTGTTTAATGCTGATATAAAGTATTGCTGGATTTAAGAGAACTGCAAAGTTTGCCTTTAGATTTAGCTCCTGGACTCTCCATATTTCATTCATTAAGTACGTGAGTAGAAAACTTTAAGCATCTCGTTCTGGAAACCACTGAAATACTATTAACTATAGAGAAGGATTCTGTAGAAGACAAGTTTAACTTCAGACTCCTCAGGATACTTAATTACTGAAATGGCAAAGTCCATAAACCATATTATAATACAATTTCAGTGTAACTTGCTACATTAAATGAAGTACTTTTCTGATTTCATTTTTTACTAGTTTTTTTTTAATATTTTTGATCTTAGTATGACCTTTATGTGATCTTACTATTACTCAGTCTGACCTATCTATCTTAACATGACACCTTGCTGTAAATAATTACAAAGGAAGAATAAACAATAGAACAAAAACAACAGAGAAAGAACTCTCAGATATTTATTTTTTATTTTTTAAAGATTCAAATTATACTTGCCAGATAAAAAGGAAAAGAAACTTAGCTATCAACTGATGCCCTCACCAGTTTACATACATATACACACAGAGAGACACACACACTCACTCTCATTCTACCAGCACTGTCTCCCATTTATATACAAACAAGAAGGCAAACTGCAAGATGTTTACCTTACTCATTCAATTTTGCAAGTGACCTGCTATAAATCTTAATAGTGACAATTTACTTTTTCACTCTAAACACAATAACATTATTAATCCAGGATGGCAGATTTCTACCTGAAAAACAACATATTTCACCAGTTATTTCATTTAAAAAAAAAAAATTGAAATATACATTCTCAATTATGTTGAGTTGTGGAATATCACCATCTAGTGGACTTTCATCATTATCACAGGGAAATTAAAAAACTAAAATTATTATTACATGCCTGGCTGAAAATACTTATACAAATACTTCCCTTTCCCTCTACATATAGTTGCAAAAGATTCAAGGGACCTCTTCTCATATAACACAATCCTACACTTTTTTAAAAAGGAATAGTTCCACCTGAAGAGATAGGGTTGACACCTGACAAGTGATTTTTAAAGTCTTAAAAGTATATTAAAAAGATTGCTACTTTTGGTTCATTTCTATTAAGAAAACAAATAAAGATTGGAATATCATTTCCACATAGAAGTATATTTTTAACTTTTTTCTTTAATATTAATAGGTTTTTTTCCCTATCACATTCATTCCACTTAAGAATATATTCCCACTTTCTGCCCAGTGAGTCATCATTTATAATACAAATTAACAAGAAAGGGGAATAACTAAATAAAACCAAACAGCATATAAAATGTGTCTGATAGTATGAGCAATATTCCATATCCATAGTGTCCCAGGTCTACAATGCAGATTCTTACCTCTTCTTTAGGGTCATGTGGTTATTATTATTTTATAATATTCAGCGTCCCTTTAATGTTTTTCTACAGAGTATCCCAAAAATCTTAGTTTCATTTCAAGCTTTATTGGTACTTCAAAATTATACAAAACTTTTAGGACACACTAAATATTGCTTCCTTGTTTTGCTTATTTTACTACTCTAGATTACTCTGGAATAGAGAATAAGATTGATGATTTTCCAAGTGATGATTTTGTGTAATTGTGCCTCAATTAAGTCCAAGTCACATGAAAGGCATTACTCCATGATGTCATTGTTCCTCTTTGAAAACAAAGGACAAACAACAACAGTGTTTAGCACATAGTAGGTGCTCAAGCAATGCTATCTGGCTGATTGATTGCTCTATATTGCTTCATATAAGTCTTCCTATGCTTCTTTGAATCATATATAGTCATTATGATATTCTGTTACTTTCAAGTATCATAATTTGTTCAGCTACTCTTCAATCTCTGGGTTTCTACTTTCTAAAGTTTTTTGATACTACAATAGTGAATATGAGATTTAAAATAAACATGAGGTAGAATTTTCTGATGCTAATGGTAAAGAGACATAAAAAGGAATTGTCTGAAAAATCGAAGAAGTTCTTTCTCACAAGGACTCTGAGTAGGCTACTTTGATATTTTAGTGTATTTATGAGCCTACTAAGGTAAACTCTCTAGTACAGACTGAAATCTCTTCGTGGATCATCAATCTGGGCAATTCAAGCCTATGTCTTTCCATAAACACATCAGAACAGGTCAATTGCTTCTTGATTGGTTTCTTTACCTCAAATCTCTCTCCTTTTTTCCATCACAGTTCTATATTCATCACAGCTACTAAAATGATTCCTAAAATGGAGGTCTAACTATATTAGTACCCAAACAATAAGTTTCAATGTTTCCCCAGTACTTCAAGACAGTATTATGTAAATTTCTTTATTCAGTGTTTCGTACTTTTCACAACTGGAACCCAATCTATCTTCCTACTTGTTGTACTCCCATATACTTGTAGTTCAGTCAAATATGGTCTTCTTATTGCTCCTTATATATGGTACCCTGTCTCTCTATCTTGAATTGGGAATCTTCCATACCTAAAATTAACTTCTTCCTTATCTCAAGCCTTTAGAATCCCTGGCTCCCTTCAAGATTCATTTCAAATATGATTCATGAGGCCTTTCCCAAAACCCTAAATGTTACTATCCTCTCCCTTCTCTATTATTTAGTATTTATTTGTCTACTATATGCTATTTACTTCCCCAATAGAATGTAAATTCCTTGAGGGTAGAAACTATTTCATGTTTCACCCTTGTTCTCTAATGCCTAACATAATGCTTGCAATGTGATTAGTTCTTAACAAGTACTTGTTAAGTGAATGAATGGGTAGACAAATTAAAATGAATGAATGAAATACAGTTGCAAAAGACAAAGATTGAAAATTCCAGAAAGTTTAGAGACTTCATATTTGTTGTTGTTGTTAACACAACTATTCTATTACTTAGAATAGTTCCTCGAACATAGCAGTTACTTATAAATACCAGTTAATTGATAACACAAATTCAAATGATAATATTGAGGAAGAAAGGGGTAAGATATAGTAAATGAACTGGACTCACAGTCAGAAAAAAATGGTTTCAAACCTTACTTCAGATATTTCTCTCTATGTGACCTTGGGGATGTTTTCTTATCCACAAAATGAAGGTGCTGGAATCAGTGACCTCTAAGGTCCCTTCCAATTCTAAGTCTCTGATCCTATGAAAAACATATGAATGCCCAGGGAGCTTATCAAGTAGCTTAGATTTTTTAAAAGTATATTTAGAAGATGGAAACAAGGACAGGAAATAAACAGACACAAAAGAGAATTACAATCCTATTTTTAAAAATAGCAGAGATGCTAATAAATGCTAGGGACAAGAAAAAATGTTTCATAAGAGGCAAGAAGATCAAAGAAGAACTAGAACTGCTGCTTGGGGAATGGAGAGGATCATGATAATATATAATGATGGTCAAAAAAAATAATTCAACTCATGTTGCTCTAGTTCTTTTTTTCTAATAATAAGAATCATCTTTGAACTGGGTAGGATAGCAAGGTGGAGGGGGGAGAGTTAATAAGAATCTAAAATAAATAGATGTAAAAAAAAAAAAACCCTAGATTCCCTCAATGCATTTCAGCCAGTGGGGTTGAACCAAGTATTCATTAGAGTACTTAAAAAAATAGGAGATATAACTGATAAGCCACTTTTTTAAAAAAGGTGATAGTGGACAACTCTGAGATACCACTACACACCTGTCAGATTGGCTAAGATGACAGGAAAAAATAATGATGAATGTTGGAGGGGATGCGGGAAAACTGGGACACTGGTGCATTGTTGGTGGAGTTGTGAACGAATCCAACCATTCTAGAGAGCAATCTGGAATTATGCCCAAAAAGTTATCAAATTGTGCATACCCTTTGATCCAGCAGTGTTTCTATTGGGTTTATATCCCAAAGAAATACTAAAGAAGGGAAAGGGACCTGTATGTGCCAAAATGTTTGTGGCAGCCCTGTTTGTAGTGACTAGAAACTGGAAAATGAATGGATACCCATCAATTGGAGAATGGTTGAGTAAATTGTGGTATATGAATGTTATGGAATATTATTATTCTGTAAGAAAAGACCAGCAGAATGAATACAGAGAGGCCTGGAGAAACCTACGTGAACTGATGCTAAGTGAAATGAGCAGAACCAGGAGATCATTATACACTTCGACAACGATATTGTATGAGGATGTATTCTGATGGAAGTGGATTTCTTTGACAAAGAGACCTAACTGAGTTTCAATTGATAAATGATGGACAGAAGCAACTACACCCAAAGAAAGAACACTGGGAAACGAATGTGAACTATTTACGTTTTTGTTTTCTTCCCAGTTATTTTTATCTTCTGAATCCAATTCTCCCTGTGCAACAAGAGAACTGTTTGGTTCTGCAAACATATATTGTATCTAGGATATACTGCAACATATCTAACATATATAGGACTGCTTGCCATCTAGGGGAGGGGGTGGAGGGAGGAAGGGGAAAAATCGGAACAGAAGCGAGTGCAAGGGATAATGTTGTAAAAAAATTACTCTGGCATGGATTCTGTCAATATAAAGTTATTATAAAATAAAATTAGATATAGATATAGATATATAGATATAGATTGCCCAGGGGAAAAAAAGGCGATAGTGATGATCAAAAGCCAGTATGGCCTTCATCAAGAACAATTCAAACCAGACTAACTTCATTTCCTTTTTTTATTGATAGTTTGTTGGATCAGAGGAATGCTATAGAAAAGAGAGTTGGCTTTTGCTAAAATTTCTGATAAAACCATTAAGGCTCTAAATTTGTTCACATTCTTTGTCCCAACAGTTTCCAAGGAGTTTCTGATGATTTAAGAGAATTTAAATTCTTATCATTTATTTTGATAGACAAGATAGGAAGCCATAGCCCTATTAGATAAATTCAAATCTTTTTTAATGGTTGGACCCAAGAAATAGTCATGCCATTTGGGATGGGGAGGGTGGGAAAGGGAATAAGGACAGACTAATACACCAAAGATTTTGGAAGAATAGATTTTGAAAGAAGCAGAAAAAGAACAGTTAGCCTATAATACAGAAACAAAGAAACTCGAAGGAAATGCAAATGATTCAAAAGAGGAAAAAAGAAAGAATGATATAAATCAAAAGAAAAAAAAGAAATGGATCTCTGCACTGCACATTGACATAAAAATATAAAGTAGCACTATTCATGCTGTATTTTTATTTGTTATATTAAAAATTGCCCAATAACATTGGGCACATTGTTGAGTTTTACATTCTGAGACACATTCTAGAGTTTTACAAATTGTGAATTTGACATCTCTGGCCTAAACTGAGATTGATGTGATTGCACATTGTTGGGTGGTATTCTCTAGAAATTTTTCCTAAGTTCTGTACAGTTCAACATTTCTATTGATGACAAGGATGGAAGTATGAATAGTGTGCTAATCAAATCTGCATATAATAGAAAGGTAAATGTAACACGACAGGCATTTGACTAAAGATTCAATAAGTTTTCAGCATGCTAGGATAATAATAATAATAAATATATATATAAACATTTCTTATATGCAGAATACTGTGTAAATGATATCTCTCTCTATATATATATATCATCTTATTTGATCTTCTCAACAACCTTGAGAGGTAGATGATATTATTTTCCCATTTTACATATGAGTAAGCTAAGGCAAACAGAACTTAAATGACATAGTATCTGGGGGAAAAAACCTGTCTGAAGCCATATTTGAACTCAGGTCTTCCTAACTTTAGGCCCAGGCAGTGTCACCCAGCTACATTTTGTAGAATGATTCTTCTTGTAAAATGTAATTTAATAGAGATATTAATTTATATCTACTTGGTCTCAAAAAGAACTTCACAGGGATATATAATAGAGACATTATTAAATGACACTTCTTGTGAAAAAGATAAAATAGATTTTAGTGGTTATCAAATCAAGATAAATCAACAGTATTATCTAGAAGACAAAAAAAATTGTTTTAAAAAAAAAGACAAATGTCCATCCAAAAGAGGGAGAAAAATAGGCCACTATGCTTTCTGCCTTAATTAACTGATATCTAGAGAACTGTTGATTTCTGGGTCCACATTTTAAGGGAGTCATTAGCAACTAAAAGAGACTGATCAGGATGATGAGAAGCTATGCCATAGCTGTGCTATGTTTATTCTTATACAGAATAAACTAAAGGACCTGAGTACATTTATCACAGAGAAAAGAAAACTTAGGGGAAACAGGATAATTATCTTCAAATATATCATTTAATAAGAATTCTGAAATGAGAATCAGGAGATTCAAGTTCATGACCTGCTTATATCACTGTGATTTTGGGCAACTTCCTTAACCTTTCTGGGTTCCAGTGTTCTTATTAGTCAAATGAGGGGCTTGATCTTCTAGGTTCTTCTAAAAAATCTGTGACTTTGCAATCCTACTTCATCTCATAGTTTTTTACTTTGATTCCCAGACTAATTTATTTCCAAACAATGGCCTTTCCAGGAGAACCTCAAAACACATCAAGCCTTTGACATTCAATCTTGCTAATTTACCACTATTTCAATTGTAAGCTGTTGTTCAAATTTCTTTTCAACAAGGATCAATGGCATCACAATTGACTTGAACATGATATGGATTTAAGTAAGGAAAAGGTGCACCAAGTGCCAGCTTTATTCTTTCTTTCAAAGTCATTGAAGTTCAGTAGCAAGACAAAAGTCAAGACAGCTGGCTATAGCCCCTGATGAAGTGGATGACCTTAGCACTCCACAGCATCTGCTTTAGCTACTTTCATAGCCACTGAAACAAATTGTTCTCATTCATCCATTCATTCTTCATATGCTTGGAATAGCTATTCCCCCTAACTCATCAATGGATATGCAGCCTGTCAATTAACCTCAACTTGGTTTAACCTATCTGCTGAGATGATTTTATCAGGAGCCATTGAGGAGATTTCAGTGAAGATGGACACCAAAGGTAGATAAGCGTCTCTGAAAAGAATTACAGAACATGAATACTATTGACCTACTAGACTAGTAATCCTATTTAAAAAAAAGATGGAGGGAGGAAGACATAAAATTAGCTCTGATAAAGGAAAAAGTAAAAATTTGATCCATGTCATTTGGACTGCACTCTCATTCAAGATTTCTTGAAACAGAGTTTGGAGGTTGGACAGTTGATGGCACTTCAACTACATCAAAGGCAGTAACTATTTTTAGATAAACTAAAAATTAATAGGAATATGGCACAAGAAATAACTCCTGTGACATTATTGTCTACTTCCATAACCCTCAATCCCCTGCCTTCTGATTGTTCCATTCTAATAACTATTTTTCCCATCTCTGATTGCAAGGCAGAACAGAGAGGTACCCCCAAAAGCTCCATTTAAAGAGGATACCCAGGCCAGCCATCTGTTCATCTCTTATCCAGCATTAGTCCACTCCTTTCAACTTCTCCACCACATATGTTCTTTATACTTCTCTCCCTCCCTTTTCCCTTTCAGTTTCTTTTTGTGTGTAATTTTCCCCCATTAGATTGTAAACTCCTTGAGGGAAGGGATTGATTGACTAACTTCTTTTTCATGTATGTATCTCTATGTGACTATACTAAACTTGTTCCCGTCATCATCTGCCAGAACTAAGTGTCAATATTCCTGCTCCTACGCCTGTCCCTCCCCAAAATATACAGACAACATACAGGCAGCCGTTCTGTGGAATCCCATAAAAAGTTAAAGCCTGTTGCCCTGAGTTTAAGACAGGCCTATTCTGAAATCTCCTGAATTTTATTCTGCTTCTCACACCTTCCTTTGTCTATATTTTAAACACATGTTGAAGTTCCTAATAATATAAGAGGAGGAGCTAAGCTTCAGAGGAAAATGGTAAGCCAAATGCTAAACTCTTTGAGAAAATAGCAACAGTGATTGGCACACATTAACCATCATAATCTGGATAGAAATCTTTGATTGCATGTACTTCAAAGAAAGTAAGTTACTAAGTAATGGTGATAAAGTTAGTGGCAATATTCTGACATACTTTACAGGAACAATGTGTCAAAAGATGGAAGAGGAGGCAGAGTATTATTGCCAGAACTGCAGAGGATGGCCAGGGATGCAATGTCACCAGGGATGAAGCCAGATCTCACAGAGGGATGGTAGATGGAATGAGTGTGGGGAGGAAAAAAAAAAAAAGACTGATAAAGTTTGTTTTTCTGTGCAAGACTTCTAGAGTCAGAGTAAAGAAAAACAGTCTGAGAAATATGAATGAGCAAAAATCATTAAAGGTAAATTGATTCTAGTGCAATTCATTTATTCCTTGTCATTTTTTAAAATTACTATTTCTTAGGGTAGCCAGCCTTGGTTCTACAGGATTCACCTGCAATCCTGTGTTCTCCTGGTTACATGTCATGAGTACTGGGAGCACCAGGAGGTGCCCATATTCTAAGCTTAGAAACTATTGCACCATTGAAAAATATACTTCTTTTTTTTTTCCTTTTAAACTTATGCATCATGTCAAATGCCTAAAATTGCCATAAGTTTGACTGCTACAAAACAGAAAGGATGAAAAGTACTAATCAATAAAATATTACTGAAAGTTTTAGTTTATCATTGCTAAAGATATATCTTTAAGCTAGAAATATGCATGGTATATCATAGATTTTTATTATTCTTACAATTTGGCAAAATCATAGCTTTATAAGTAGTAGCTTTCTGCATATTCAGTGAAGGAGAAATAAGCAAGTGATCACAATTTCTTGACTCAGACAAGACGGACTTGGTTTTATTGTTTTGTAGCTCACCACCAAAAGAATATACATTTAAAATAATGAATTCTCCTTCACTAGAATTTCCTATTGCTTTTTCTTCCTAAGTTAAAAATCTATTTGCCAATTGTGAGTTTTGTTTCTTTTGCTGAGAGCCTAGAAATAATATCAACTTTAGATTTGGCATTAACTAGCAATGTGACTTTGGTCAAATATAGCTAAACTATAACTAATACTTATGTAGCATTTTATGGTTCGCAAATTGCTTTACAAGTATTATCCTATGTGATCCTCACAACCATCCTAGAAAATAGGTACTATTATTATTCTCACTTCATAGTTGAGGAAACTGAGGCAGACGAGTTAAATGAGTTACCTAGAATCAAACAGCTAGTATCTAAGGGAGGTTATGAATACAGATTTTCTAACTCCAGACTTGGTGGTCTATCTACTCCACCACCTACCTCTCTCTTAATTCATATGACTTCTCCTTGATTTCTTCATTTGTAGTAGTTATTGTAACACTTCCAGAGCAAAGGATTCTTTCACTAAAGGTTTCTTTTCTATCTGTATAGCTAGATCATAGTCCACCTTTGGCTTACTAGACAAACTTTTCCAGTAGTTGTGGTTAAAAATTCATTATCTTGGTGGAAATATTTTTGACAATCTTCTGACAATTTTTCATCTGCTTTAATAATAATAATAATAATAAACTATTTTCATTAGGTGATCTCTAAAAAGTGTTTTCTAGCTCTGAGATTCTTTATCTTAGTTTTTCAACTACAGTCTCAACTTTACATGTTACTGAATAGAAAGAAAAATACTCATTGATTTATTCCAATCTTAGATTAATGATATTTTTATTCTTGTCTTTACAGTAGCCTATTTTTATGCATGTTACATTCCTACTAAGTTGATATTCTGCTCCTTCTCTTTGCCCTGCTAACCATGGTATTCCTCCCCCCAATTTTTGCAGACAATTCCCCATGCCTACAATATTCTTCACTTCTTCCAGTTCTTATCTCCATTCATCCCTCAGCTCAAGTACACCTCCCATACATGGTCCTTGCTGACCTCTAATTGTTAGTAAAGCCCTAACTATTTGAAAGAATTCAAAAAGGATCTTAAAAGAGCACTAGAAGAAAAATGGGAAAAGGAATTGAGAACTTTGCAAGAAGGTTTGGAAAAAGAAACACAGAAATTATCTGAGGAAAACTCCTTACAAAATAGATTTAGTAAAATGGAAAAAGTATATAACTCCTTACAAAATAGATTTGACAAAATGGAAAAGAAAATAACTCCCTTAAAAACAGAATTTGTGAAATGGGAAAAAATCCACAAAATAAAACAGGAGCAAAACAAATTGTCTCAACTCACAAATGGAATAATAGAACATTAGAAAGGAAGCTAGGTAACCAATATACTTAATTGCATGACTTTGGATAAGTCACTTAACATCTGCTTCAATTTTCTTAACTGTAAAATGAGGATAATATTAACACTTATCTCCCAAGGTTGTTGTGAGGACCAAATGAGATAATATTTTTAAAACATTTAGCTAAGTGTCTGGCATATAGCATGTATTTACTAAATGCTTTTCCCCATCCATTAGAGCTGGAAAGAACTTCAAGTCAACAAGACTCCACTTATGGATATATCCTTCTTTACATATATTCTAATATTCTAGTGAACCTAGTATATTTTAGTTTTGACAATAGTATGCCATGTCATATTGCATCCAATAACTCAAACTCTTATAGCCTTTCTTTGAAAACAGGAATGCTACTCAGAGTTTTCAAGTCTCTCAAAGTCATTTGTCCCAAAGGACCAAGGATGAAGCCTGCTACCCACTTCCTGACAGAGGTGATGGACTCAAGATACAGAATGAGATACATATTTTTGGACACATCCAATGCCAGAAATTATTTTTCTTTGACTATGCATATTTTTACAATGACTTTGTTTTCTATGGAAAGAAGAAACAACATATTTGATTAATTTTTTAAAATTAATTTAATTTTTAAGAGGAAATAAGTATCTGTTTATTAAGCCAAGAAAATTAAAATGCATTAATCTAATTTTAACTCATAAAATGATGTGTATCATTGTTCAGTAGCAAGGGAATAAACTCAATCAGATAAATACTTTGCATCAAGAACTGAGTTGTAATAACATTTAACAGTAAATTACATTACATGTTAAGAAAGAGAAGAGATTTACACAGAAGGGAAATAAAGAGGGATATGGTTTTAAGAGGTCCTTTGACACACAGAGGTAAAATTTAGGGGCAGAAGTGGAGGCAGAAAGTTCCAGGGAGTCCCACCCCAAAAAGGTGGAGCAGAGATATCGAGATCAAATTAAAAACATTAAGTACTTACTGTGGGGGCAGGCATATACTAAGTGCTGAAGGTAAAAATATAAGCAAAAAATATTCTTAAAGGGCATACATTCTAATGAGGAATTGTAAAGAAATTGAGAGGGTGAGAGAAAGGTTGAAACTTTAAAATAGAGTCAGAAGAATGAAAGATGGCTGACAGGTCCTTCCTCAAAATGAAGGTTTTAGGAGGAACTCAACAGTAGAAGAAGTGGGATGCCAAGATGGAGGGAACTTTAAAGGTAGAAAGATAGATAAAACACGGTAGCAAAGTTTGGAGAGTCAAAAAAAAAAAAAGAGCTAGGAGAGAAGAAAGTCCCATTTGACTGTTTTTGCTAGATTAGATTGAAGTTTTTGGTTAGGCAGAAAAAGTAAAAGAATCTCTGAGCTTCTCAAGCCTCAAACAAAAGAAAAGGCTAGGAAAAGTCAGAGACACAGAGAGAAATAGAAAGAGATATAAAAACAAGGAGTGACAGATACAGAGGGAGAAATAGCAGAGGAGATTGGAGAGACAGAATTCTCTGGAATTCTCTCCAAGATAGACAGAGGCAGAGACCATGCCTTCTGAGTTCCTCTCCAAGCCAGAGAGGGAGACAACTTCTCCTTCCCGAATAACCATAAAATTGTCCTTAAAACTACAGAACACATGAATATCATTGGTACGCTCTACTTTCCCACTGTAGGTCTACAGAGAAGTTTTTCTAGTGTTTCTCTTCTTTTCTAGTTTGGCTTCTCAAATGTGTTTCTTTTCTATATAGACAAGTCATGGAACCACGATTGTCTGGCATTTAAATACCTTCTTTAGGGACAAAATTAATTTCTTGCAGGACAGGAACACATGCACAATAATTGACAATTGTATTCTGTTGGATTTGGATCTGAGAATTATAAAATAATCTTTCAAAGCCTGACCTCCTCCACCACTTTAACCCCTCATTGATTTGGAATAAAATTGAATTTAGAATAAAATTCAGTTCAAAAATTGCCAGTTCAGGACACTAACTCTTGTTGGCAGAATTGTGAATGGATCCAGCCATTCTGGAGAGCAATTTGGGAACTATGTTTAAAAAAGTTATCAAAATGGTCAAAGGATATGAACAGACAATTTTCAGATGATGAAATTGAAACTATTAGCACTCATATGAAAGAATGTTCCAAATCATTATTGATCAGAGAAATGCAAATTAAGACAACTCTGAGATACCACTACACACCTGTCAGATTAGCTAAGATGACAGGAAAAAATAATGATGAATGTTGGAGGGGATGCGGGAAAACTGGGACACTGATGCATTGTTGGTGGAACTGTGAACGAATCCAACCATTCTGGAGAGCAATCTGGAATTATGCCCAAAAAGTTATCAAATTGTGCATACCCTTTGATCCAGCAATGTTTCTATTGGGCTTATATCCCAAAGAAATACTAAAGAAGGGAAAGGGACCTGTATGTGCCAAAATGTTTGTGGCAGCCCTGTTTGTAGTGGCTAGAAACTGGAAATTGAATGGATGCCCATCAATTGGAAAATGGCTGGGTAAATTGTGGTATATGAATGTTATGGAATATTATTGTTCTGTAAGAAATGACCAGCAGGATGAATACTGAGAGGCTTGGAGAGACTTACATGAACTGATGCTAAGTGAAATGAGCAGAACCAGGAGATCACTTTACACTTCAACAACAATATTGTATGAGGATGTATTCTGATGGAAGTGGATTTCTTTGACAAAGACTCAGTTTCAATTGATAGATGATGGACAGAAGCAGCTACACCCAAAGAAAGAACACTGGGAAACGAATGTGAACTATTTGCATTTTTGTTTTTCTTCCCAGTTATTTTTACCTTCTGAATCCAATTCTCCCTGTGCAACAAGAGAACTGTTTGGTTCTGCAAACATATATCGTATCTAGGATATACTGCAACATATCCAACATATGTAGGACTGCTTGCCATCTAGGGGAGGGGGTGGAGAGAAGGAGGGAAAAAAAACACAACTCCAATGTAATTACCAGATGATGAGGAGAAATCCCAAATTTGGTAAATAGAAGGGAATTAGGTTAACTGCATGGGGAAGAGGATCTGCTTATATTTCCACAGGTGGAAAAGGAATCAGATGGCTGATAATGAGACTGTCAAAAGAACTTTAAAATCTTCAGCTTTCGGTTCCTGAAAAACCAGCAATAATCATTGTATTTCTTGAGATGAAATAGAAAAAGAGAAAAAACTTCAAAACAAGGGAGAATTAAGAAACATCTGACACTGAAAGAGCATGACTGACAATGAGTCTATTTCCTAACACAAGATGAAACTGTTTTAGTTCTTGAAAAAACAGCAAGAATCATTGGATTCCTTAAGATGAAAAATTGTTGATGAGACTTTTTGCAGTACTTCAGAGCTTACAGGAACTATTAGATTCCTGGAACATGAACTAATGGACAATGGATTCCTTATGGACTATTTCTAGGACTTATGGACATGTGTAAATTTTCAGGTTGATTCTTGTTATTTGTTACATTACTACTAGCCTGTGTTATATTGCTATGTGCTTATGTAAATTATGTGTAATGCCTCCCATATTGATAGGATTTATGTATACCATGTATATCTGTTACAAAGTTCTGGCCCATGTTGATGGATTTATGTGTACCCCTTCAGAAACCCACTAATCTGATTTGATTTCCTATTTCCTTTGGTGTTTTCATCTCCCTTCCTGAGATGTCAGGGAAGGCGTGATCACCTTTTAGGTGGGGTTCTCATTGAGAACCTTGAGAAATCAGGGAGGTCATGACCACCCTATGTTCTAAAACAAAAGAAAGGGGGAGATGTTGGAATCCTTACAAACTGCTAACTAATTAGAGTTGATCTAATCTTACAAGAAGATGTTTTGGGCAGAACCTGAAACAAGGTACTAAGTAGGACTAATTAATACAAGGCTTGTGTTTACACCTTTACTCATTGGAGTTCACAAGTATGCCAGCTTCACAAAGTAAACTTTGTACCTTTAGGAGTTCACACCTCCCTTGAAGCTCTTTGGGCCAGAGAGCACTATGGGAGAAAACCCATAATCCCTCTCTCTCGTATCCCACAATTCCTCCCTCTTGGATAAAAGAAACAGACAGAGGCTCTCGGTCGGATTTCAGCAGAATTACGCCAGAAGCCCTCTCTTCAAGGCAAGACAGATTCAACTTGGTACTGGCTCTGGAGGCTGAAGAAAGCAGAGGCAGAAGCAAAGGACAAAGAGGCAAAAGCTCTTGGAACCAAGCAGAGAGATAGACCTCTAAGCTAACCGGGCTATATTGGAGATAATAAAAGATCTGAACTTTTATCACCTGGCTGCATTTTGAGAACAAGATCACCACACATGAGAAAAAAGTTGATAGACTTCCAGTGATTAAAAGTCTGCAAAAGGCAATAACCTGAATGTTATTCTACTGTAAACCATGTGTCTAAGCTAGATGTGGTCCTTTATAGTTTCCAACAATGTGCCTTTTTGCAACTCCTTATGTTTGTGACTTGCTAGCAGTTATTATTATTGGTAACTAGACTAATTGGACTTTTGTCTGAATGTGAGGATTTGAAGATATCTCCAGGTTCCATTATTAATGAATAAGACATAGGAAAGAGGCAGGTAATGTTGCTTCGCCCTAACTTCTGTTATTCTTGCTTCATAGAAGATGATATAAGGCTATTTCTTTTGGAAATTATTATATCACTTTGATATAGGTTTGCTTTATTAGTCAAATAAACTTTTATTAAGCATCTACCAAAACACACACACAAAAAAATTTGCCAGTTCTTGAAATCTGTCTTGAAAATATATATTCTCTGAGGGATATATTCAAATCTATGATGAGGGAAACATAGAATCTTAGAGTTGGAAGAGACCTTAGTAGCTTTCCAGTCTAACCTGTACTTGAATAAGAATTCCTCATTAGTAGTCCTGACAAGAAGTCTTCACTTGAAAACCTACAATGTTGGGGAACCCATTGTCTCCAATGCCATTTCTCGTTTGTAACAATCTCCTATTGTTATCATATCAAACATAAATTCATCTCTTTTGCAACATTCATCTGTTATGCGCCAGAACTCTGAATTTGAAACAAAGGATTCTTACAAGGTGCTAAATCAGTGGAATTGATAGAGACAATAGTTATCTAATTTAGCATGGTTCAGTATGATTGATTTAATCCTACAAGGAGATGTTATAGGCCAGAACTTGAAAGAAGGTACTAAGTGGAATTGAGGAGACAATGGTTAAATCTAGTTTAGCATTGATTTAATCCTACAACAAATAATGGTTTCCTAGTGATATAATGATTGGCTTGTACCATGTATGGGGCATATAAGGAGAAGCTCTGAGGGCCAGAAAAGAGGCTGAAACAGATTCATTCCATCTTACACCTTCGTGGTGGCTGGAGGCTGAAGCACAAACCTTTGGATTCGGAGACATTTGGAGGAAGCTAGAGGCAGAAGCTGGCAAAGGCAAAGAACAGGAGGCAGGAGCTCTCAGAACCACGGAGAGAGATAGGCCTCTAAGAAAGCCAACCGGGGCCCAGGAAAGGAGACAAGACTTTGAAAGAGAAAATAAAGGATTTGTTCTTTAACACCTGGCTGTACTTGTGGTGATTACTGAACTGAAACAAAGGCTACCTCCAGAGACAAAGAAAACCTCAACAGAGAACATTACATTTTAGAAAGAGCATTACATTCATCCAATGCTTCTATTTATTGTCTTTTTTGTTCTTTCATTTTACATTGCCACAATGTATATTTTAGAGGTCAAAGCAGGAGCTTCCAAAGACAAATATTGCCTATTTCACCATTTTGTCTAGGGAGAATTTAAATGAAGAGCTCTCTAAATTATTCTATGACTCAAAAATGTTTCTTACATATGTGATGATGTAGTCCTGACTTATTTTCACATTTTATAATTATTTCAAATAACTGGACAGACAACTGGTAAAGATCATAATTCCTCTAAAAATTGGTTTCCTTTTGAAGTATTGGTTTCTAAAGAAATACCACTCAATGGTACAAGGGAACAATACTATCCTAAAGAACTACAATACTATATAGTAATCAGGAGGCAATAGAGAGCAAAGGGCATTAAAAATAATTTCTCAATCTAGAACAAAGAATAAGGATTTGAAGCATAGCTCTATTTCTCACTACCTATATAATCTTGTGTAAGTCATTTTATCTTTAGCCTTAAAATTAAATAAATATTTATGTCTTTTGCAATACTAGATATTACTATGGAACATTAGTTTACCCCTTCTACCCAATCAAAAAAAAAAAGCAAGCAGAGAGACCAAAGAGACAGAAGTATATTTAATAAACAACAAAAAGCAACCTTCTTAGTTTCACTAAATAGTATTGAGAATTACTTTTTCTCTAGTATAAAATCTTTTCATTTCCCTTTAGAGAAGTCAGAAGAACAAAAACTAAGGTCTTTATTTGTATGGAGTACAGTGATGACCAAACAACTCTTCTTGTCTAAATAAGATCATCACTTTCAAACTCACCTAAATTATTGAGGCTATAACTCACCTAAGGGCAAGGTACCTTTTTAAATTTATTATTAATATATTAATCACTGAAAGAAGTAGAATGATGACTGCTCTGTAATGTTGTTATATTTTAATATATCATAACATTTTCTTTGTCAAAGATTCCTCCTACTGTTATTTGAAATAGATATGGGGCAGTGTTGGACTTCTTTCTTCCCAAGCTAGAAATGGTTTGAGGCTTATATATATGGAATAATAATAATAAATTAATATTTTTTCTGAGAGTTAAATTTAAATCACAGAGCATATTATTAGTACTATATTAACATTTTTTTCTGAGAGACAGAAACAGAGAAAAAGAAAAGGAGAGCTCTAACTCTGTCTCTGACCAACTGGGATTTTTTTCATCTAGTTCTCCCTTTTTCTCTCTTTCTTTCCACTCCTTCTCTAGTATTAGGAATGTTGGAAAAGATTTAACTCATAATACATAATATAAAAATATAAATAATACAAAATAAATGGCTTATGCACCCAATTAGAAAGAGATTCTTTATTAGAAGATTAGGGGATAGAATCCCAGCCTGAGGATGAAAAAAAAAATTAAGTTCGCTAGCCAGACTTCTTAGCTGCCTCACTATAAACTCATATTAACCATTGGACACAAGTAAATATGAATCTGGGTTGAACAAATATTTTGTTTATTTTGTGTGTGTGCTGTTAATAAATGGAGAAAGCAAACCTAGTCAAAGAAATAGCTTAGTTAAAAAAAAATACAATCTATAAACGAATTAGTGAAAGACAAGTGTAATAGAAGTCTAGAGTATTGCAGACCCATCAGTTTGCTAAGAAGGTATCAGCCATGAGAAAGATATTATAAAGGGACCTTCTCTCTTTCTAAGCTCAAAAAAAATTTACAACTCCCAGGGTCTTTGTGGCCAACCAAAAGTTGTGCAGAGGTTATAATATTACTAGCCAGTTTGTGGAATTTTAATAGTCTCTCTCCAAATTGGTCACAATCTGCCTGCATTTATACAACACAGAACCAAATTTTAAAAAATACAGATTATTAATTAAAATCTCAGGAAATTACTTTCCAACACCATGAACAGCAAAAATGCAGTAAAAATACATAGAATAAACATAGAATAATCAAGAACTGTTTCAGTGACTACAAGTTTCAGTTACATTCAGGATCTATGCACCTATGGTCAGGATGATCATCAAACTCAAAATACGCCCTAATCTAAGTCCTATGAGCAGTTGCACAAACAATTTCATACAAAGTAACACTAGCAATTATCCTACTCTCAATTATATGATTCATTTCACAACAAACACATAAGTGATAATAAAACAAAAACTAATAAACATAAAATTAACAATGGTCAATATACTAAACATCTCAATAAGCCAAATAGTAAAAATAAACAAGGAATCTCAAATCTTGCTCTAAGGGGTATGGAAGAGTCTACCTAATGTTCTCCATCACATACATATTACCATGTTAGAAAAAATTTTATGAGGTTTGTACCTATGCCAGATCCCATTATACTATCAAGGAGAATTAGAGCAAAGTATGGACTTGGAGTTTAGCCACCCGCAAACCAAACAATCAGTCTATGCCTTTCTAGAAGCCCCCCCTTTGTTTTCCTTCCTTTCTCCATGACCTGAGAAGAGAAAGCACACCTCAACTTCTGTTATCTTTGGCACTATTGTTAAAACTATTCCTAGTCTGCCTCTGAGTTTCCAACACCACTCCCCAGTCAAGGATTAAAAACTAACCCACATGGCCTGTATCTGTTCCATTTCTCTGTAGTATCTTAGCTCCACCCTCTTGGAAAATTTCTTCCTGTGAGATCATTCTGTCAAGATCCAAAACTCTATCTCCCAGGGATTTATGCATTTGAACCCTGGAGCCTGGCCCTGCCCATGGAAAGCCTATCAGGAACTATCTCATTTAGAAAAACAAACTTTCTATAAAATGATCAATGATATAAATTACTGTTTGATATATAAAGTTGCCGGATTTGAAGAGTATCTATTTAGAATGACTGTGGTCTTTTCTGCAACGTGTAGATATTTTTTCTTTCTTGTACATAAATACCATAGAATGACTGCAGGGTTGTCCTTATATGTTCAAACATATAAGAAACAATTTGAATCTTTGTAGTCTGGCAATACACCTTCCCCTGCAGACAGAAACAAAACTATCTGAGGAGAGAGTCAGATTTTTATACTATTTCCTAATAGTGAATTACTTTTCTTATGAATTTCTGAGGATAAACAGCAAAAGCAGCCATTGTGTAGTGCCAGGGAATAGAATCATGAATGAAAAAGACAATACCTACTTAACATTCAGTCAGATAAGAATTAAATGTCAGTGTTTCCAGAGCTCTTTAAGGCCCTACAAATTATAGGAACAGATGCTGTTCTTGGCTTCTGAGAGTCACTAAGGAACAATGAATATAAAATAGCAGTTATACAAGGTTTAAGGGCCTCCTATTAGCAAAGGAAAAATAGGTCTTCAAAGCATTTCTATCATCAGAAGGCACAATCATTGGTTGTGGAAGAAGCTGAAGACCTTGCCACCATTAGCCACAGGTCTGTGTGGATATTTCCCACATGGAGAGTATCTGCTGGTAACTTATAGTCATTATTCCCAGTCTCTCCAATTAGGAGAGTCAGGGAAATCAAATCTGCCTTCATAAACATTCTAGAGAGGACAGTGACTTCTTGAAATCATCATCATGGGAGGAGACAAAAAGGAGGAGAGTGGTCCTTGTCTACTAAGTTGCACACCAGTTTAAAATAAAATACCATCTGCCGCAGGCAAGATAACTTTTAGGGACGTAGGACAAGCTCACTGTCCCAAGGTCATTGCAGAATGAAAGCTGTAGGAAGAGAGAATACAGTCTGTTCTTAGAGACAGTAGTGTTCATGAATACCAAATATACTTACAAATGTTTTCTACTCTTATCAAAGTTTTCACTCAATTTTCACTTCATCAGAATTTCTACATTTCATGTTAAAAATGAACTCATTTTACATACATACATATATATATATATATATATGTACATATATATGTATATATATATATATATAATCACATGAGGACATGAGGCAGTAAACCAGCATACATGAAAATACATTAAGCATAACATTACAAGGCTCATGAAAACTATGCAATTTCAATGACCAATCTTGAGCCCCCAATTTTTTTTTTTAATCCCTCCTTTCAGAGAGACCTTGTAAGGAGAGAATATCATATAGCTTGTTAGCCATGGTCTCTATGTCAGTTTCTTTAAGGGAAAGCTTGCTGAGCATGTTAGGGGTTAAAACTGATAACCATCTACAAATAACTGTACAATAAAACTGTAGAATAAAAGTATAATAATTTAACATAAAATAGCTCAATTAATCAATAAGCACTTATTAAGTCACTGGAAAGCAAAGAAAAAACAATCTATATCTTCCTCCAGGAATTCACATTCTATTACTTGATTTAAGCTCTTGAGATGATGTGGTTTAATTGGTTCTTACACTAGATTTTCCATAAGCTCATATCCCCACCCTCAATGCCCTGTCCTCCCCCAACACACACACACACACACACACACACACACACACACACACAGCCTTTTGTTGATTTGTGAGATAATGTTGTATGTAATCTTCCATTATGGATATCCTACTGGGTATTATTTTGTAGCCTTTGGCTGCTACATATCTCCATTTGGAAAATGTTTCTTTGAAGCAATTTCTGGGCTTTTACAATCTGCTCATTGTAAAAATGTTTTTTTGGCTTAGTTAAAATGGTTTGGATAAGAAAAAAGTGATGATAAGAATCAATTCATACTTCTTTTTAGCAACTTAAAAGTCTACACCAGTGGTATCAAACAAAAAGAAATGGAGCCCACTAAACCATGCATAAGAATCCCTACAAGTGCATACTGATTTAGAAAATAATATATTAACATTATCTAGGTTTTATTATATTTTTATTTATTTTCATAAATATTTCCCAATCTTAATCTGGTTCTGAGATTCTCATGAATGTTATGGGTGACTGGAGTATTTGACAATTCTGTTCCACATCCTCAGTCCAAAACCCTTTAAATTTTCAATTAAATATTAATAATAATGTTGTGTTTAGAAAAAATTAATACTTTTAATTAAAAAATAAATTACATTGTTTTTTATACGTCAGAATGAATGCCTTAAAAATTGCAAAGTCATTTAAAGGATTACAAGCTTTTCTCTGAAACAAAAGTCCATTTTTTAAATATCAGCATTTTTTCACAAAGTTAGATGACTGCAAGACATGAAAAATTATAATCTTTGAATACTAGAAGTTTAGAGTCACCCAAAAAGGACCAAAAAAAGTGCATAGAGAGCAAGAGCAGACTATAACATATGACAAACACGAACTCATGAAGGAAAAATGGTAATGAAGGATATCACCAAAGAAATCCATGACTACAAAGAAGACAGGTTAGTTACAGTAGAGTGAGAGAAAGCTAATGCAAAAGCTGAGGACTTCGTTGATGTTCTTATAATGTTAAGAAAATATCAGGAAGACCCCAACACTTTTGGTGGATGCCAAATGAAATCACTAAAGAATATGGTCAATAATAACACAGGATGGACAGCAAAGACTAGAAGGCAACCTGTATTGGAGGGTAGGGGTGGAGAGGAAGGGAGAGTATCAATGAAATTGCAGATCTAATGGAGTACTGAAGAATAGGGTTTATGATAATGAAGAATGCTTCTCACTTCTGACAGCAGTATAGAATGAGACATAAATTTTCAGACATGATCAATGTTTGCATTTATTTTGCTTGATCAGAGAATTTCTTTTTGGGAGGGAAGAGGGAAAGTTAAAGAAAGAAATGGAAGTTGTTGATAGCAATGGGAGGAAGGAAGGAAGAAGGGAAGAAGGGAAAGAAGGGAAGGAAGGAAGGAAGGAAGGAAGGAAGGAAGGAAGGAAGGAAGGAAGGAAGGAAGGAAGGAAGGAAGGAAGGAAGGAAGGAAGAAGGAAGGAAGGAGGGAGGGAAGAAGGGAAGAAGGGAAGGAGGGAGGAAGGAAGGAAGAAGGAAGGAAGGAGAGAGGGAGGGAGGGAGGGAGGAAGGAAGAAGGAAGGAAGGAGGAAGGAAGGAAGAAAGGAAAGGAGGGAGGGAAGAAGGGAAGGAGGGAGGAAGAGAGGGAAGAAGGAAGGGAAGGTTGGAGGAAGGAAGGAGGGAGGAAGGAAGGAAGGAAGAAGGAAGGAAGGGAGGAAGGAAGGAAGGAAGGAAGGAAGGAAGGAAGGAAGAAGGAAGGAAGGAGAAAGGGAAGGAGGGAGGAAGGAAGGAAAGAAAGGAAAAGGGAGGGAGGGAGAGAGAAAGGGAGGGAGTGAGGAAGGAAGGGAGGAAGAAAGGGGAAGGAAGGAAGGGAGAAAGGGAAGGAGGGGGGGAGAGAAGGGGTAAGAAATGGGAAGAAGGGAAGGAAAAAAGCATCAATAATTAAAAGAACAGGAAATAAGTGAAGGAAGTTGAGAGAAAGACAGAGATAAATGTCAGCTTTAGAACTAGTGTTCTGAATTTCTTACATAATAATAATTACAGATATTTGTAGTTTTAGACATAATCTTTTTTATCCTTTTATAAATAGAAATGCTCATGTTTGTTGATGGTTGTCAAGAACAAAAATAAAAATGTATGACAGTCTGTAAACATCAAAACTGGAGATTTATAATTATTATAGCATGAGAAAACTCAAGCCAAGTTTGGAGATAATCAATTTAACTCTCTCTGGAATTTCATTGACTGTAAATTTCAAAGCTGTGTGTGTGTGTGTGTGTGTGTGTGTGTGTGTGTGTGTGTGTGTGATAGAGACACAGAGACAGAGACAAAGAAACAGAGATAGAAAGAGAGAAAGAGACAGCGAGATAGGGAGAGAGATTAAGACTAATTAGAATGAATTTTCTACATTTCCAGTACCAGGTTATTTCTTAAAAAAAAAAAAAATGATCTGTCTGTTTCATGGCAGGGAAGTCTTTACATGCTTATAGGTAGATATTTACTAGTGGGTTTGTGCCCCATTAGTTATCCTCAACCTGCTTTAGCCTCTTTGCTGAGAACATTTACTAGAGTATGGTTGCTGCACATGTTAACAGCTTCTTGGAGTCACAAATGAGATTTGAGTGCCAGGTGGACACCAAAATTGGATGAACTGTTATGAAAAGGATTCAGCAAGCTTTTACACCAAAGGTGCTAATTGTCCTTGAATATCCATATGATCCAATTTATTTCAGGGGCAGCTAGATGGCTCAATGGATAGAGTGCTGGGCTTGGAGTTAGGAGGATTGGAGTTCAAATTCAGCCTCAAATATTAGCTGTATGATCCTAGAAAAATCACTTAACCTGTTTGTCTCAGTTTTCTCATCTTTAAAATGAAGAAGGAAATGACAAACAATGGAGCCATTTTCATGGCTGTTCATCCAATTTGGGTGTCCATATGGTGGTTCAGAGGGACTCTTTGAAAAGATAAAGAGAATGAACAGATTTAATTTCATTGAATAGTCGAAGGAAATAGGAAATGTTACTTCATGAGTATTATCATATTATATCATATTATAGTAACGATGAGAGGTATTTGCCAAAAAGACATCCCCCCAAAATAATTGCAGTTTATATACAAACATTAGCTGCTGTGGAAGAAATAAAAAGAAATCCAGCAATTTTACAAAGAAATAGAGCCTCCAAATAGAATGAACCTAAACTATGATATTTCAACAGAAAGGCAGGAAAAGCTGAGGATAACAAGAAATATATAAGAATCCATGATTTAGGAAAGAAGAATGAAAGAGCTAAAGAAGCTTTTATATCATAACTACTTTATTTAGGAAAACAAGTGGTAATTACTAAATATTGATAATCACCAAGTAATTCATAAGGAAAACCATATCTACTAGAATTGTTTCTAATAGAGCTACTAACTTGGCTGAGAATTTTTAATAATAATCAAGAATAATAATGATGAGGAAAAGATTAAAAACACAATAACTCAAACTTTAACTACTTAAACAAATAATTAGTGATAGAAATGGGAAACAGACAAGCAAAATGACATTAACAAACATGATTATATATAGGAGTTTAAACAATGCAGATCCATGGAGGCCAGAAGAATCTATATAGGTTTGTATTTTGGTATTTGGTATACTTTGGCTTATTAACACACTCAAGAAAACTGGTAGCCAAAGTCAAAGTTTAGAATATGCATTATTTTATAAAATCTTACCAAAAAGGAAGGTTTATGATTAAGAAAAGTATCATCCCATAAAGTAGAAAGAAGTAGTAGAAAGTAAAATCAGCTTAAAGAAAGTTTGACAAAGGGTCAAGTTTATAAAATCATTCCAACAGCATTTAAGAATGGGGAGGGGGGAGGAAATAGGGAAAAAATGGAAAAAGTTTAAAAACATTACTCTATCAAATTGTTTTCATCTTTAGAAATATTAGAACTATTACAGAGGACCCTAACATCATAGTTCCAGATGTGTCTTTAAGTGAATTATAGCAAAATGGTTTTAAGAGGACAAAAATTAAAAAAAAAGAAAGAAAGAAAGAAAAGCACCTGGATCAGACCAAATATCAAAGGAGATCCACATTGAACAATAGTAAGAATACAAATGGACGATCCATATACAAGGTTTCTGAAGGAAAGAAAGATACCAAAGGTAAGAGATAATAATAGACAATAAAGTCTAGTAATAAAACTATCCAATAAAATGTTGATTATGAAAAGGCAGTTTGTTAAATAAAGTCAGATGCCACTTTAAGGGCTTTTACACCAATGTGTATTCCCTCCTTACATCAAAATCTGTTAATATTCCTTGAAAGAGATAACAAATAACTGCTCAATGACCTTTTGACCATAAATATAAAGGATAAAATAGGAGAGATACATACTCAGAAATTTGTTAGCTTGGAGAAGATCCAGGTGAAAGAAGGATTCTCTGTGAATGGTGAAGCTACCCAAAAACTCCTGCTTAAAAATTGAATCATGCCTACTAAAAACTGAAAACAATGCAGAGCTCCCACAAGAAACATAAAACCATTCAAAAAAAGTTTGATTTGACCAGGAAAATCAATGAAAAATATCTATTATTAAGATTATTTTTTTTAATTCAATGTGCATTTGGATGGATAACCTAAAAAAGGTATCTATTTATCTGTATATCTGGGAAAGACAGCACAGCCAGGCCTGGAATTGAGCAGAAAGTGGGGAAAGTGGGGATGAATTCCTTAGAAAGTTGAAAAACTCCTTTACTGACTCTGAACTTCACATGGAAACACAAACATCTTTTTATTACTAACATTCTAATGAATGTGTTATATGACAGATTCTTTGAATACAACACATTCCAAAGAATCAAAAAATGAATATGAAATAGAGGGGATGGAAGAGTTGCATATTGGATACAAATAGGCTGTATATAAAACTAATGAGAAGTTTCAAAGATGTGAAGCTAAAAGTTGGACTTGTCATGTGGCAAGGGCAAAGAATAAGAGATATATAGCCAAAATGTTCTACTTGTGTTCTTATAATGTTAAAGGGGAACAAAGAAGGCTTACAGTATATTAAATTAATTCCTTATGATGAACTTATGGAAAAGAGTCAAAAGATAGGCAAGAATGGAGGGGTTGCAATTTACATCTATGGAAGGAATTTCTCAATCAATGAGATAACAGATCCATTTAAGTATTTAAACACTTTGCTCCTTTCCAATGCATAAGTGGCCAAAGAATATGAAAAAGATGGTTTTTAAAATAGTTTTCTAAGTACATTTTTTAAAAAAATTTAACATTCATTTTTAAAATTGAGTTCCAAATTCTCTCTCTCCTTCCTTTCTTTCCACCTCCTTTCAAGCAATTTGATGTAGGTTATACATGTGCAGTCATGCAGAACATATTTCCGTGTTAATCTTATTGTGAAAGAAAACAGATTTTTTAAAAGCCAAGAAAAAATTTAAGAATTCTTTTATCTGCTGACTTCATTAGTTCTTCCTCTGGAAGTGGACAGCATTTTCTTTTTTCTTTTTTTTTTAATAACTTTTTATTGATAGAACTCATGCCAGGGTAATTTTTTACAGCATTATTCCTTGCATTCACTTCTGTTCCGATTTTTCCCCTCCCTCCCTCTACCCCCTCCTCCAGATGGCAAGCGATCCTTTACATGTTGAACAGGTTACAGTATATCCTGGATACAATATATGTGTGTAGAACCGAACAGTTTTCTTGTAGCACAGAGAGAATTGAATTCAGAAGGTATAAATAATCCGGGACAGCATTTTCTTTAGATCATCATATTGCTTATTATAGTAATCTGTTTGTAAATCTTGACCATAGACTCCAGAAAGCAAGGACAATGCTTTATCTCCATATTTCTCCCTAAAATTAGCATAGTCCTCTACACGTACAAACAAATAAATCATCAAACAAACTTTGTCAAGTGGCTGAATGAATATAGTGTTTTACCTTTCCTCTTTTAAAGAATTATGTTGGAATCTTTACAAACTGCTAACTAATTAGAGTTGATCTGATCTTACAAGCTGTTTTGGGCCAGAACCTGAAACAAGGTAGTAAGTAGAACTAATTAGTACAATGCTTGGGTTTAAACTTTTACTCATCGGAGTTCACAAGTATGCCAGATTCACAAAGTAAACTTTGTAACTTTGTGAATTCACACCTCCCTTGAAGCTCTTTGGGCCAGAGAGCACTATGGGAGAAAACCCATAATCCCATTCTCTCAAAAGAGTCAGATATAAGGCCAGTGAAGAAAGATCTATTCCAGAATATTTTCCACTTGGCTGGCTGGTGGCGGAAGAGAGTTCAGCTGGATTGGAGAGGAGCACTCTGATGCAGACACAGAGCACTTTGGGAGATTGAGAGCCAGAAGCCCTCTCTTGGAGGCAAGAAAAATTCAAGTTGGAGCTGGATTGAAGGCTGAAGAAAGCAGAGGCAGAGGCTGAAGGACAAAACTGCAAGAGCTCTTGGAACCAAGCAGAGAGAGATAGACCTCTAAGCTAACCGGGCTATATTGGAGATAATAAAAGATCTGAACTTTTATCACCTGGCTGCGTTTTGAGGCGATTATTACTTTCAACTGATACTAAAGCTGCCTCCAAAGAAAACCTCCCCGAGAAACCTGCATCTCCCTCAGAGAGAACCATTCATCTTACTTATTTTAGAAGAAAAAGATCACCACAGAATTAGTCATGATTTTATGGTCAGTATTTTACCGTGGGCCACTATCAACAGGCATCTTGATGTCATGACTGTCATTGCCTAAGCAATGAAGAGTATTTTCCCAACAAACAGCTCTTGTTGGGACAATGATAATATGATTAACATTTGTGCTGCTACTGGGAAAAGTGCTATAATCACTACTCTAACATCACAAAGAATCTCTGGTCTTAAACATTATAGACTACTTTGGCAGAAATTCTCCTCTCTGGGTACTAGTTCCCACTCCTCGCATCCAAATTAGTCTTATCCCTCCTGCGTTCAAGTCTCACCGAGTTCTCCTGACCATTTCTTGAGGCAGTCCATTCTACCTGTGAATAGCTGTGATATTGAATAAGTTTTTCATGATAGCAAGCCTGAATTTATTTGCCTTTTTGTAACTTCTAATTCTGTGCCTTTTGGTTCTGTCCTTTGGAACCAAATAGAACAAATCTAATTTCTCCTACATAGGATAGTCCATCAAATACTTGAAGATAACTATCATATCTCCCTACTTCTTTTCCCCAAGCTAAATATTCCCAATTCTTTCAACTAATATTAATATAACATGGACTCTAGATCTTCTACCATCCTAAATGCCTTCTTCTGAGCTCTCTGTTGATTATAGAAGTCTTTCACAAACTATGCTGCCCAGAACAATACTGCAGTGATAGTCTGACCAACTCGGAGGATTATTACCTTATTTCTCATAGGAAAGTAGTCCTAACTGAAAATAGTTTGTGTTCAGCATTTTTAGACAATCACATGGCTAACATGAATTTTTAATTCCCTAAAACCACTAGATATTTTTTAAATTGCTATCTAAACTATACCATCACACTTTTTACTTGTGAAACTGAATTTTTGAACCCAAATATGAGATATGACAGCAAGATAGCAGCCCAGATTTTCGAATGACAAACCATGCTTGAAAGATAGCTTAGTGAATAAAGGTTTCAGTCCCAACTCCTTTTCTTTCACTCACATTCTCCAATATTATGCCACATCACTCCCAATAGCAATATTCCTAGGATGCCACATCATTCTCAAGGCTAGATGGCTTGGGATTTCTTGAAAAGTATGGGGGTCTCTACTGCTATTGGGATTTCTACTACATCATTCTCAAGGGCTGCACCATATCGTAGGTGCACCTGGATCCAAATAAAGAGCGTTTCTTAAGTTTCAAGAATCCTGCATTTGAGGGGCATTCCCTCCTCCTGAGCAGATGCACTAGAGGATACCTTTGTCAAATAGTAACCTTTGTAAAGAAAGAAGCCCCATTAATATGAATTAGCATATCCTCAGTCCTGGATTCTCATTATGCTCTGCTGATATAGCTGGACTTAATGTGCATTTTAGTTCACTCTCTCCTAAGATCCCCCCCCAAACTACTCCCTAATCCTCTAGATCAAGCCCTTATTTCCTCTCTCCCTCCTTCTCTTACTTTTAATTAATGCCTCTTCACTCTCAATCCCCCCTAGATTCCTTTTTGGTTAGTCCATGTACCTTTCACAAAATGAAGCCTTCCTTTTAGCTACAGCAATACCTTTGCGAGTTTTTCACAAAGCTCTCCAACACCTAGTACATAGATCAAAGAGTTGTTTAGAGAACCAAAGGAAAACACATATGCAAAATGCTTTATAAACCATAGAGCACTATATAAATTGTTAGCAGTTATTATGCCATGTTACCTTTATATTAGGCACTTAAATGTTTGTAGATTGATCAGGCTTTCTAAATATTTTCACCTGGGAATTATTGAGTAGGATACCCATCTACTATGTTGCTTCTTTATGATACGTAGTTTAGCTATGTTACATAGCATTGCAGCTTTGTCAAGGCATTTTCTTTTTCCATCCAAAAATCCAATTTAAAATATTTTCTAGCAAGCTTGAGATTTTGGACCTATATTCACTTAACCTAAATCTTTACTCCTGTAACTTAAGATGCTATCCCCTTGTTCTGTTTCTAGTGGTGATAAGAACAGCTGTTCACCATATCTTGTAACAAAATGATATATTGGATAATCACCAATCTACTGAATTACTTAACCTCTTTGGAATAGATTTCATTGGAATATTCCCCAGTATGAGGAAAGTCTTCTTTAAGATCACAACAATATACTTTTTCAAACCAGCAAATTCACTGTTTATTGGTGCAGCAAATGAATCTATTCAGCAAAACTTTAAGTTACTTGATAGGCTAAAGTGTTTCAAATAAATCTAAACCAAGGGAAGATGCATTAATGAGATAAATCATTATAAGTAATACAGTAGCCTCCCCAATCTGCTAAATAAAGAAGCAACAGGGTAAGATTAGAAAGAAAACAACAATACTGAAGAAGTTTAGTAACTCTGTCAGTCAAGTAACATGTATTAAGTGCTTACTATGTGCTAGGAACTTTAGTAAGGCTGAGGGAGATAAAAAAATGTCAAAAGACGTTACTCTCTGTAAGCTCATAGCTTAATGGGGAAGACAACATGCAAACAACTATGTACAAACAAGTTATACAGAATAAGCCAAGAGATAATCAAAAGAGATTTTTGCAGATTTTGCACATCAGGACCAGGATAACATTGTACACTATAACAGTAGTATTGTACAATGAAGAACTGTGAATGACTCAGCAATAAGATTCAAGACAATCTCAAAGGACTCATAATAAAGCATGCTATCTGTCTCCAGAAAAAAAAAAAAATTTGATACTGTCTGAATACAGACTGAACTGTGCCAGTTTTCTATTTCTTTATTTATTCAAGTCTTCTTTTACAAAATGACTAATATAGAAATGTTACATGATTGAACATGCCTAAACTATGCACATGATTATACCATCTCGGAGTGGGGGGGAGAAGAGGTAGAGAAGGAAGGATAGAATCTGGAACTCAAAATTTTAAAAATGTTTTTATAATTGTTTTAACATGTAATTGGGGGAAAATGATATATTAAAAAGGAGGGATTGGGAGAGGCTTCTTGAAAAAAAGTTTTTAGCTGGGGTTGAAGGAAGCCAGAAAGCAGAAATGAAGACAGAAAGAATTCCAAGCAGTGAAAATACTTGAAGTTGAGAGACTAAATCTCATGTGAAAAAAAAAAAAAGTTAATTACAAGGGGGAGGTATAAAGAATGAGAAAATTGGAAAGGTGGGGAGTCAAGTTGGGAGACAGATTATAAAAGGGCTCTAAACAGGGAATTTTATATTTGATCTTGGAAGTTATAAGACGACACTGGAACTTAATTTATAAAGGGGAGTGACAAGGTCAAATCTGTGCTTTAGGAAAACAGGGAGATCATATTGATAACTAAAAAGAAGATAAACTGGAATGAAGAAATACTTGAAGTAGAGAGAACAATCAGCAAACTAGTAGTTCAGTGTGAGATGAGGAAGGCCTATACCAGACTAGTGCCAGTGTCAGAGAAGAAAAGAGGATATATGGGAGATTATTACAAAAGAAAAATCACTAAACAAAGTAACAGCTTACAGAGAAAGTTAGGAGTTGAGGATGACAACTAGGTTACAAGCCTGGATGATGAGGAAAGTGATGATATACTCCCCAGTAATGGAGAATTTAGGAGAGGGGAGGATGAGTGTAGTTTTGGACATGTTGAGTTTAAGATATATAGATATAGATACAGACATGGAACATTTAGGTGAGATATCAGCGAAGCATTTGAAGAAACAGGACTAGAAGTCAATGGAGAGGTGAAGATTGGATCAATAAACTCGAGAGTCATCATCATAAAATGATAATTGAAGCTGTGAGAGCTGGTAAGATCAACAAGTAAAATAGTATAAAGAGAATAAGTCACAGGAGAGAGCTCTATAGATCCCCATGTTTAGTGAGAGTGATCTGCATGAGAATCTAGCAAAAGAGACAAAGGAGTGGTCTGACAGATAGGCAAAGAACCAGGGGAGATTGGTGTCCAAAAACTCTGGAGAAGAGAGTATCAGTGTTAAGAAGGTAAATGAAAGTGTGGAAGGTTGCAAAGAGATACTTGAGAAAAAGATACTTGAGAAAAAGATTTGGCGATTAAGAAATCATTGATAAGTTTGGAGAGAGCAGCTAGACTAAGAGAAAAGGAAACATCAGTTGTAGATAGGTTTCAACAACAACAGCAGCAGCAAAAGTAAGAGATATGAGATATCTAATTGGGATACTAGAACAAGTATGGTATTTTGAAGATTGTGGGATGAGACATGGTCATGTTTATAAACAATAGAGAATTAGCCAGAGATTGAAAATAAGTGAGAGTGAGGTAATAGAGAGGACAATCAGCTTGAGAAGACAGGATATAATGGGGTCATTTATTCTGATTTTGTTGTGAGAAGACTCCCTTCTTCATGTGACATGAGTTGACACAATGGTAGATACAATGGCAGAAGACTTCTAGTTGATATGAGGAGGAGGCACTAGAAGAATGATACTTGATAGAATGGTGTCTCTTTGATCTCCTGCAGTAAGCAACAATCTCCTCTCTATCCCACTCTTTTCCTTTCTCCCTCACTCACTTCTCTTTTTCCCACTCTCCCTCCCTTTCTGCTTCTCTCTCTGTGTCTCTGTCTTCCCCAACTTCCCTTACTTTCCTTCAGCCTTCATCTTCCTTTCTTCCCTCTTTCTCATTCTCAATAGACAGGAAGAGGATAACTTAGGAAAATAGCACTACAAATAAAATGTGTTTGATGGCATCTCTTTGGTCCCTTGCAAACACAAAAAGGCAAGACTAGAAATAAAACCAGCATAATAATCCAAAGCCCCTTTTCTGAAAGGCAGAGAGGCTGAATTTCAACTGTCTCTTGGGTCAAACCCCAAAGATCCCTCTGACTTCTAAAATCAATGCCGAGGATATTGTTTATCCCCTCTGCCTAGAGTTCTCTTACTAATCTACCCCTTGATATTCCTCTTTCTAACAATAGAGTTTATTTTTATTAGAGTTTATTTATTATTATAAATAAATTATTATTTATTTCCTTTACTTTTCTGCCCTTCTCCTTTAAGACTTCCCTTCCCCTCTCTTGTTCCTGGGCCCTTTTGAGTTTAATATACTTCTATGTTAAGATCTTTCTGTTGGGAGAGAGGGGGAGAGGAATATTTAGAAGGTGTGTCCTATTATACTCGTTATTCCTTTATCTAATTCAGACAAAAATTATTTTTCATAATATATGTTTCCATCAACCCCTTCCTTTATATTTAAATATTCTTTATCCTTTCCATTTCTTATTTGGTAGTGATTTCTCTTTTTTATTCCTTATTTGTTTCACAGTATGTACACTGTCCCTCCTATTTCTGTTTTCTTCTGAGACCATCAAAACATGAAAAACAACCATAGTCCTCTGTCATCTTGACCTTTCTCTAAAATCCCTAAAAATATTGGGGTTCTGAGAAAACATTTGTTTCATATTCCCCATTAGCATGTAAATAATTCATACCCATATATTCTCTTCTAATAAAACAAATGTGTTTAACTACCTATTATTCTTTTGACTTCTTACATTTCCATTGCAAAATATCTGCTCAGTGCTGGCCATTCCTAGTTAGTGTCTGAGGGTCACTTTTGAACTCAGGTCTTCCTGGAAATTTATTTCATTAAGGGTCCATTCCCTATCCCCATTCCCATCCTCATCCTCTTTAGAGGATTATACTTAGTTTTGCTGGGCAAATTTCTTCTTTGGCATCTGTTCAGACTGCTTGAGAAACCAGGAAGCTAGTTTGCAATCAGAGATTAGAGTGCCTAGCAGTTTAGTGCTTGGTATAAATTTCTAGTCAAGGACTTGAGAAAGAATTATGGAAGAAGGGAAAAAAGAGCTACAATCTGGTCACATAATTCACATTCCTTAAACAGAGGAGGACATTCGGATATGTCCAAAAAAAAATAAAAAATTAAATTAAAATTTAAATTTAAAAAAAATTTAAAAATTCACCCTGTGAAATTGGTCATATACATACATCTGCATAGTTTATAAATTGTAGGGCAGAATGATCTACCTTGCTCCACCACCTGTGGATAAGTAAAAAAAAAAAAAAAAAAAAAAAAAAACTTTATTACTGGATATGCAAAAGAAATAAGGAGAATAATAACTCAATAAAGATAGTTTGCTAAGAGTTTAAGTTGTCTATATTGTTCCACTTTGGGCTTTTTCAACTCTCTTTCATACAGCATATAAAAGAATTAAATAAATAAATGGACTTTGTTTACCTAAGCTTTGAAAGACAGAGATCATTTTCTTCCTATTTTCCTCCCTTCTCTTTTTCCCAAATATGCAGTAGGAATAACCCAATAGCAACTTTCACTTTGTGTCTGGAAGCATTTGTCACAGCATTAACTTCAGTCAGTGAATGTTGAAACTTCACTTTAAGTCTTGAGTAGTCAATACTGGATGTACTGGGTTAAAATACCACAGTACCAATAGAAATATGTAAGAATGTGAAAAGGATATTGTAACTACTCTTGTTACACAATAATTATATCAATTCAATATTGAGACATTGAGACAATGATAAATTATAAAGAGTAGGGATGAATTAACCAAAACTATTCAGAATATAACAAAAGGGTTTTAAAACTGTGTTTAAAATACTTACTAAAAAGAGATAGTCCTCCAAAAGAAACAGTCTAAAGTAATTAAGTATGGTTTGCCTCTTGGGAAGGGAATTGGGGCATTAGATTAATGAGAGTATACATTGGTGGGAAGTGATCTGCCAGGCTAATTGAATAAGCCAACCTAGCAAAGTCTTAGTATTTTCTTTGAATTTACTCCAACTCCACAAAAATTAAGTAAAGCACTATTTTGTACAAAGCTGGTCAGTTATGGATTCTGAGTGTGGATAAGTTGGCTTCAAGTCCTGAAGCATATTAGTTTATTAATAATTACTTAACTTCTTCAATACCAAGCAACACCTGGACTATATAAATTGAAAAGCAGGTGCAAATTGCATCAATACTTTTCTCACCTGTTGTCTTATATGAATGAAATCACAGTTTCAGAGTCAAAACACTGTGCCCCTGGGCACTGGCAGTACCAAGATAAAACAAGATATAGTCCCTCAAGAAATTTACAATATAATTGGAGGAGGGGAGATGAAAATGACAAATATAATTAAGTATAATACAATATGCTAAGGAGGACAGCAAGATTCATCTTCTTAAATGATCCTGGGGAAATCACTTAATTGTTTGCCATAGTTTCCTCATTTGTAAAATGAGCTGGAGAAGAAAATGGCAAAATACTCCAATATCTTTGCCAAGAGAACCCCAAATGGGAATCACAAAGAGTTAGATATGACTTAACAACAAATATGATAACCATATAGGAGAGATCAAAACAAAGTAATAAAAGAGATTCAAGAGACCCATAACTTGGGAGATCTGGGAAAGTTTCAAGAGGGAGGAGATTGAGCTGAGTTTTTAATTAAGGTAAAGATGTCAATAGGTATAGGAACAGGGGGAAACTATCTCAACTCTTTTGCAAGTACAAGGGAACTGAGGTAGGAAACGATAGTGCAAGAAGGGAAACAATGAGTAACAGTATGACTGTAACATAAAGTATATTCAAGGTATTGTATGTGATAAGGTTGAAAACAAATATAAACTAAGCAGATTGTGAAGGGCCTTGAATGTCAGATCAAAAAGTATTTTCAATAAGGAATGGAAAGCAACTTGAGAATTTTGAGGAGGGAAGTATATTAGGAATACAGTAGCCACCTCAATTATTAATAGAATAAGTTTCAGAGAAGCTAAAAAAATCACCCTGTCAGAGTAAGCAGTAATATCCCCAATTCTCCTTCCCAGAAAGGATATTTGAATATCAACTAGAATTCAATATCCCAGTAGTTTCCCCCCACCACCACCCTCCAAAACTTGAATCCTAACAGTCCCAGATCCAGGGTCTTCAATCCCTTCCCCGATACCTAATCTTCCTATATTCAAATAAGAACTCAAAAAAAAAAAAAAAAAGCTTTAAGACTTTACTAGTGGGTGCTACATTCCTCTCAGTGCCCAATCTCAGTTAAGTGGCCCAATGGTCATTCTCCTGTACTATCCCATGTTTTGTGATTACTTCCTCATCAATAAAGCTGTATTGCTTTACTGTCCTATGAGCTCCATGTTTCCTTGTGTAAGATTTTATTTTTTGGAATATTCCTAAATTTGTTAAGGCAGGGAGAAGCAGTGAGATTTGTAATTTCAAAAAATTACTCTAGAAGCACTATGAAGAGTAAGTGGAGGAGAAAAGGCTGGAGATAGGAAGATCAATTAGGAGGTTATTACAATAGAACAGTAGACATTAAGGGTAGTAGAGGTGGGAATTGAAAAGACATGGGTGGATTTAAGAGATGTGATAAAAAATGAAAGAACCTAGAAATTGTTGCGCTTATAAGAGTGAAGTGAAAGGGAACATCTGGTAAAAGCTGATACTATTAAATTAGACATTTAAGAAAACAAATATGAGTATAGATATAATGGAGAGTTGATGAATTCAGCTTTGAGTGATGTAAGACAATTCAGTGGAGATATACAACAGGCAGTTTGAAATATAGCCTTCCAGCTTATGGAAGTGAGGAATGTGGATGTGGATAGAAAATTGAAAGTCATGGGCTAATAAGTGAAGTAATGGAAGTGGTTAAAATCACCAAGTGGTTATAATGGGGGGGGGGGGTAGGAAAAGAGGAGGAAATGATCTGAGGACTAGGAATCATTGAACTTTTATGGATCAGAAGGAAGAAAAGGACCAAGGAGAAAAGAAAAATAGCAGAGAGCCAGAGGAGTTAAGCCTAACAGAAGCCTAATAGAAGGAAGGAGGAAGGCCAAGACTTGAACCAATTACTCTTGACTCCTCCATGAGTCCATTAATACATTCTTCATCCCATTTTTTCCACATTGCCTTAGAAGTAATCATCTTATCATTCCACCTTGCTTAAACCCTCTTAGAAATCTCATTCTGCTTTGGTAACTTTTCCCTTACAGCCACCCTAAATTTGCTTATTTTAAATGGTGATTCCTTGTTGCTAGTTCTGCAAGCTAGGACAAAACTGAACAGATCTAGGTGATGTGAACTACAATTAGTAAAATGGAAATGCTTAACAAAATGTGTGTATGTGTGTAGCTGTGATATATATATATATATATATATATATATATACATACACATATGTATATGTATATATATATATACACATATATACATATATATATATAAACAACACATATATACATCCAAATATACATTTACATGACACTCTTAATTTGCATCATTAACATTTTTATCATTACTTGCTTAAGTCTAGACAATCCACAAAAACAACAAATCTAGCTCTGACATGTTGACATTTGTTGATTCCCCCGATATAAATGCTCACACTGAAAATTAAACCATCAGCTCTTGTGCACAGGTTCCAAGGGGCTATAGTACACATTGTTGTCCACATTCCAGTCCCCTCCACAAATGAAGATGCCTCTCATAGTCCTTTATACAAGAATAGATCATAAATAACTAATAGTGAGCTGAAACCCTACTAAGAGAAAATGGGGACCAATGGATTTCCCTTTTCCCTTTCTAGATTTTCCCCAGAAGATTATTTCCATTGAATATTTCAGGATTCTAGGAGATTGTATCCATTTGTGGATGGAGGTAATGATTCTATAATCTGATTTGTTCTTATTTACATTTACTTTTGCATCTATTACTATTGCTTGCTATTAGATTGACAACTATTACATGGTCTAGTAATATTGTGTTACCAGAAGGTACCTTGAACTATGATTTGCAAAACTGATTAGCCAAGCAAGTCAGAGTCAACCTGGGGAAAGTAGCAAGGGGACACAATATCAGAATTCTCTGAAATGTCACCAATTTTTACAAGTTAGTTTAATAAAAAAGAATTTTGTTATTTTGGGGATGCAGAAACCTTGAGAATGTTTCTATGCAAAGAAGCAATTGTGCAGAGTAGACAAGAAGCAGAGACAGAGTATGGCAAAAAATGGCAAGTATTACTATTCACACTTTACAGATGAGTAAACTTTTTAAGGTCACATAACTGACCAGCATTGGGGGCCAGGTATGCATTATAGTTTTCTGACATAGGAATGTGCTCCTGACTCCCTGGCAGCATCTACAACTCTTGGTCCCCTCTTTTAGACTTAGTGGAGGGCAGGAAGAGGGGAAGTGTTCCATATAAGGGCACAGCCAGAATCAAGTTCTTCCTTTGGCCGGCTGTCTTTGGAGCCTTTACCATTCTGGCTTCAGCAGCCATGTTAGAACACACATGACTGAAAAAGCTCTCTAGTTTGTCTGCAGCATGACAGCCAGGGGTCACCTCAGAATGGACAGATGGAGCAAGCTTTAACCCTGGGCAGCCTGTCCTGAGGAGGCAGGGTCCAAAAGGGCAGGTATGGTTTGAGGGTTTAGGGAGAGGCTCTGCCTTTGTGCCTCACTCAGCCCACCCCAAAAGTGGATGAGAAAGCTGATTACACTCACCCTATCTGATAGGAGAACTCTCCAGACAACTTTCCAGAATGTTCCCTTTGGAAAAGCACTCATTCAGAGCACATTCTTTTATTCTCTTTGAGGCTCTTCCTCATAGTTAAATCCACAATAAAACTTGGAACTTAGAGAGAAACTAAGAGCATTTAGTTCAATGCCCTCATTTTGAAGAGGAAGAAGCAGGCCCTGAAGTGGGATGGCAGGCAATGATATAGTTGATTTGTAAGGTATTATTTTATAATTAACAATTCTATATAATAATCACAAAATAACAAATGCTTTATGACTTGCAAAGCACTTTAACATGCCTTTTATCATTTGATCCATATAACAGCTTGTATAGCAGGTGCTTTTGTTACTTGTATTTTAGAGATGAGGAAACAAAAAGCACAGAAAGATGAAGTGACTTGTTTGTAAGGCATTCTTTTATGACATGAGAGTACAAAAAGATAATAAATAATAATAAACAAATGATAATAAATTCAATATTTGTAAAGTGATTACACATACTTCACCTCACTATATCCTCATAGTCACTATATGATGGTAGGTATTTTCTCCTTTTCAAAGTTAATGAATCTCAGCCTTAGAAAGGTGAAGTGACAGATCTGCAAGCTATTTTTCTGTGTTGATAGGAAAATAAGGATAATAAGGTATACTATATAATCATGAAAACAATCATAATATAACAATCTAAGGTTTACAAAGCACTTTGATATGTCATAACTCATCTGATTTCCACAAATGACCTATTATTATCCCCATTTATGAATAGAGAAATAGTCTGAAAGGTTAAATGACTTAATCAGTAATATTACACACTTCATAGGTGTATACAATAGGAGTATTGAAATACTTCTAGAATCAATTCTACATTCCAACACTTGTTACAAAATAATTGATATTTCAGTATGCAAACTGAAATCTTTTTTGTATAAAACTTTTATTTCAGAGCATTAACTGTATAGGATATTTTATATTTTTTTGTTAATAGTTTTCCTTTTGATAATTCTCCTGGATAATTACCCTATCCTCTAATTGAACCTATAAGATAGTCAAGGGAAAAAAACACATTGATTTCTGATAATATATATAAAATTTTGTCAGAAAGACCTCCAACTTTGCCTGAGAAGGGAAGATATTTATCATTATTTCATAACTAATGCTAAAATCAGTCTTTACAATTACTCAAAGTTCTGTTTCTTTCTTTGTTCTTTTCATTTACCTCATTGAAATCATTTCATGTTCTTCATCTCATTTTGCTTACTTTATTCTTCATCAATTCATAAAATTTTCCCAATGTTTCTTTGGACTCTTCATAGTTCTCTTCTTTTACTAAGCAATATTACTTTACATTAACATGCTATGATTTGTATAGCTACTCCATAACCAATAAACATCATTTAATGAACATGCTTTTTTTTTTTCCCATCTCATAAATATAACCTCTTTGAGGGCATTTTTGTCTTGGTATACTCAGTACCTTTCACAGGGCTTCCCCCCAAAATATCACTTAATACCTTTTGTTTGATTCTTTGCTACCTCAACGTGTTCTTATGGATTTTTTTTTGGTTACATATTAGATATATCTGTCTTTGACTACCTTGGGATGTATGTCCAGTAGTAAGAGCACTAGATCAAAAAATCAACAAGTATTTTATTAAGGTTTTATGTGCCAGATATGATGCTAGACTCTAATCATAGACAAATGAGATAGTTACTACCTTCAAGGTACTTACATTCTATTGGAGGAAACCACATGTGTAGACATATATGGGTATATACAGATTATATAAAAAATAATTAAAAGTTAGCTTTGAAAGATAGACTCAGGATTCAATAAAGGCTTTGTATGGAGACCTGGATCTTAGTTTTGAAGTAAGAGAATCTACCAGGGAAAAAGGAAAAAAGGATACTATAGGAATAAGAAATGGCCAATGAAAAAATTCTACATAAAGGAGATGGAATATTATCTATGAAGAACAGGAAGAAAGCCATTTTGGCTGGATTGTGGAGTACAGGAAGGAAATAATGCATAATGAGTCTGGAAAAGTAGATTAGGAACTGGTTGTGAAAGATTTTAAAACAAAACAAACGTTTTTTGCTTAGTATTTGCAATACTAGCACTTCGCATAGTTTCTGATACAGTAAGCATTAAGCTCTTGTTGATTTCACTTGTTATCTTGGAAGCCTTAAAGAGCCTAAGGATTGAGTAGAATGATAAACCTGAATTAAGGCACTTTAGCATCTGGTGGAGTTGGGAGAGGAGGCAGGGACACCAAGTAAGAGGCTGTTACATTAGTCCAGGTGATATGACTTAATTTATTCCCCTGTCAGGAAGAAGCTATTATCAAATAATTCTATTATCAGAAAATTCCTAGACCATTTAGGAAAGAACTCTTTAGCAACCCCCATTGGTTATTTAGGAAAGAACTCTTTAGCAATCCCCATTGTCTGTCCCCTAACCTGGGCATCTTCAAACAACCTTTTCAGATATTGATTAGCATTATCTCTACCCAGGTACATTCCATTCAGATCCTGACCCCACCTTCCTCTAAATTGCCTTTATTTCTCTGGTCTCCATGAGAAATCCCTAAGAGTAAATTTCCCCACTAAAAGATTTGCTTATGATGAAAATATGCTAAGTTCTCTATAGGACTAAGTCCACTCTGAGGTACTTCTTTCTCTCCCTCATAGTCCCTTCCTTCTAATGATAATGATACCCTTCTCCTAACTCTAGCTAACTTTGGTCAGTCTAATATGCCAGACAATGGCTTTCTCATACTTCATGGAGTATTTCCTTTCTCCTGATCAATTAATTGTGAGTTCTCCTGAGGGAACATGTCTTTTTCTTTAGTCTAACTATATGCTCTCCCAACTCTATTTTGTACTTATCATTCCTAGTGTCTATTGTATCCCTTCATTTTGTCAAATATACCTTTTGTCAAAGAGAATGGCCATTGTGGATTTGTGAAATGTTTATTTTGAACTAGGTATTGCTATCTCACCACATCACAGGTTAAGAGGTGATGAATATCCAAATGTGTAAGAAATGAAGAGAGGACTGAAGTGAGAGACATAGAAGGAGAAATTTTAAATTCTGCAATTGATTTGATAGTGAGGGAGAGCAAGGATAACTAAGTTTGGAAATCTGAGAGCCTGGAAGGATGGTAGAAATCTCAACAGAAATAACCTTCCCCATACTTTTTAATCTTAGAGGGTTACCTAGAGCAAAGCTTGTTAAACTGTGGGTTGTGACCTCAGCACGGGGAGGGAGGATATAATGGATTCTGTTTTAAAGATGTTGAATTTTGATGTCTGAAGAACAGCCAGTTGAGCATGGTATGAACAATTTAGTTACTTTTCCAAATTAATTAAAGCATTTCACAGCTCTACCAAGGGAACATTACATATATATATATATGTATGTATACATATATATATGTATGTATGTATGTATATATATATACACACACACATATATATGTGTGTGTTTATAGATATATGATATGATATATATGCATATTATAATATATGTATATATATTACATATTTTTTCCTTCTTAAAAACACCTCTGGTAATTACTGTTTCTGAGGGTTTTGTTGTTGGTTATGACCTTTGTCAATTTGATGTTTAAGAGGTAAAACTTGGAATTCTCATATTATTAATGATTCATATGTCTCTGAGTTTGCAAGCTTTTGAAAACTGTTCATAGCTGTTCTACTGATGGAAGGGTTTTGGTCACAAATGTTTGTATATACTTTCTAGGTACTTCAAATTTAGCTTTTCAACAAGTAGTTGAACAAAAGGTACTTTGATTTCATGAAGTGCATCCAAGCTTTCATTTCACTGATATTAATGAATAATAATACCTAGTTCTCTGTGTGTGTGTACATATTATGTGTGTACGCACACATATATAAATCAAAGGAAACCAATCATATTGAAATACAGTTGTCAAAAAAATTTTTTTTTCACTTTACAAATATAGGGTAAGAACTTCTGCTTTAAACCGTTGAAGTAACTTCCCCTAATTGAGATCTAAGTCATTTAATAGTGTTATAAATAATGTAGAATATAGAAATACTTTTACAAACTTGTGAGGGTTTTCACAGCTAAAGTTTCTAAGACAACCAAAGTTTACATTTCAACTGTTCTTCTAACTTTTACACAATAAAGTGAATTTATTCCATAAACTTAAAAAGTTTGCCTTCAAACATTTTTCTTACCTCCCTAAGGAAAGACACTCAGAGACACTATCTCATAGAGATAGATTGGATGATATTGTCTCTTGTATTTGTGTAACAGGCAAAATTGTCCAGTCCTAGAGTGGAATGGAAAGTTTAAAAAAGGGCAGCAATCAACATGAAGGACAGAGGAACTGTATACCCTTGCAGACTTTATGAGTCAGATCATCACGTAGGGCTATTCCTTACAATCAGATATTTTTAATTCTTATTTCTTTTTTGGAGCCAAGCTTGGCAATTATAATTACATGATGTTCAATTTCTCTTTGTTGTTCTATTTACACTGTTGTATTTATGGATTCTGCTTACGTCATCCTATATAAGTTCATATAAGTATTCCTCATAAGATGTCTTGAAATTCTTCACTGTTTCTTACAGCACACTAATAACCTCCAAACATGTTAACATACCTGAGTTTGTTTAGACATACCTCTGTGGGCATCCATTCTTTTACACCACAAAAGTGCTGCAGTGAACATTTCCAACATTTTGTGTATTGACCTCATCTCATCTAACATTTTTGTTAGATCATACCTATTTTTGTTGTTGTTCAGTCATTTTCAATCTTGTCCAACTTTTCATGACCATATTTGGGATTTTCTTAGCAAAGATATTAAAGTAGTTCACTATTTCCTTCTCTTGCTTATTCTGTAGATGAGAAAACTGAGGTAAATTGGGTTGTGACTTGCCCATTAGTAAGTATTTAAGGTTTGATTTGAATTCATGAAAATGAATCTGAATCCAAGCTCAGTGTTCTATCCACTAGATCACTTTGCAGCCCCTCTCCTTGATTAGCTTATTTTTTTACTGCCTAAAATATAATTGATATTTTCCATCCTTGAAAACAAATAAAAAAGTCCTCACTTCACTTTACTATTTCCTCATTTCTTCTTTCTTTCAAAACCAGACTTCTGACTTTTTAAAGACTTGCTTTCTCTTCCTCTCCTCTTCTTCTTTTCATAATCTCTTGCAGTTTGGCTTCCATTCTCATTACTCTACTGAAACGTCACTCTACAATGTAACCATCATTTCCCAATTGACAATTCTGATGGCCTTTTTAATCAATTAATCAAATATGTATTAAATATTTGTATGATAGGAGCTGGAGAGACAAAAACAAAAATGAAACTCTTATTTTCTCAAGTTTTCATTCTTTTGGGGAAGACAAAAAGTACAGAAATGTGTGTGTGTGTGTGTGTGTGTGTGTGTGTGTGTGTGTGTGTGTGTGTGTGTGATGGGGGTTATTTTTTTTTTCCCCTGAGAAGACATTAGCAGCTAGGACCTTTCACATAGAGGCTAGCACCTTTCATATAGAAGGTGATGGGATTAATTTTGAAAAAAAATAGGAATTCTAAATGGCAGAGATGAGGGAGTGCTTTTAGATTGGGAGATAAGTGTCAGTTAGTTGGATCATACTATTAAATCTGAAAAAAAATTTGAGTCAGGCTTTAAGTGTGAAACACAAGAGTTTATATTTGATCCAAGAGGTGATGGGGCCAGCTAAAGTTTATGGAGCAAGAAATTGACATTATAGAATCCCTACTTTACAAAAATCATTACGGGACTCTGTGTAGTATAGATGGAAGAGGAAAAGAGACTTGAATTGGGGAAATCAATAAAGAAAATATTGTAATAATCTAGGCAAGTGGTAATGAAAGCCTGCACTAAGGTAGTGATTACAAGAGAAGAGAGGAATGGATGAATATAGGAAATATTGTAGACCTAGAACCAATAATTCAAGGTGTCCAAAAGGTCACTGTGATATAAGACTAAAGCTAAGAGAGAATAGAACTTGTCATATAGATCTAGGAGTCATATGCATAGAAATGATAAACTCATGAGTGTCAATGAGGTAACCAAATAAGAAAGTATAGAAAGAGAACAGGGCCAGAACAAAACTTTGGGGATATTGTGATGGAGCATTATTTGGATACTAATACAGCAAATTAGGCTGAGAAGGAGTAGGAGTCAGATAGGAGGAAAGAACCAAGAGAAGAAATATACAGTGGAAAAATGTAGTCAATTTTGTCACATGCTACAAAGAGGTTTAGAAGATTGAGAAGTTAGAGAAAGCTAAACAATTTGTCAATTATGAAATTACTGTAAACTTGGGAGAGCAGTTTCAGTTTAAATATTGTTGGAATCCAGACTACTGGAATCCTTTCCTTGATCACCCTTAATTCTAGAGCCTTCCGATTTATAGCTCCTTGAGAGCAGGGAAAGTTTTTTGCTTTTCTTTGTAACCCTGGGCTTAGTATAAAGTCTAGTATACAATAGTCACTTAATAAACTAATTGAAGGGAGTTAGTGAACCCAAGGAAAATAGAAAGCTGAGAAAAAGAAGAAAAAAATTAGCAATTCTTGACTCTCCATAGTTGGAAGATCAGGAGGATTTGGAAGTTAAGATCATTTAGGGTCATATTCTATCTCTAATACTTACTACTTTTGTGGGCCTTAGGTAAATCACTCAAGTCACCTCATTTGTAATGTGAACTGGTCAACTAAATGGTCAACAACTGGTTAAGGTCTCTTCCGGATGGAAATCTATAGCCTCATAATCATGAGCTTGAGATGGGTTGTTAGAGTCTAGTTTTGTAAGGATGGGAAAGGCTTTTGACATGTTTGAAGGCAACAGGAACGTAGTTAACAGAATGTAGATTAGAAAAATGCTGACAGTGGAGGCAATCTGCTCGAAGATAAGGGATGTAGTGGGAGCAAGAGTACTACATGTCGAGGAGATGCCCAGATAAAATTTGGACAAGATGACATTGTGCGGTTATTTCTTTCTGCAATTCTGATTCTTGCCTTTTCTTTGATACAAAATAACAGAAATGGAACTATAAAGTCCGGTGGCCGGTAAAGTGACTTAGTACTAACTCCCATACTGTTTCTCTGTGTGTGGACATGATAGTTTTTCTTTCTGGTTGAGATTCTGCGATTATGCGGCATTTTCCTGTGTCTAATCTAATGTTGTGGCTACCTGTGAACCCACGGACTACATTCCGGACTACTATTAGAGGCACAACAATTCTGCGAGTATTTGGAGGATCTTGTGCACCTTATCTTATCGGTATCTCCGACTCCTGGCCTCCCTCGTGAATTTCATTTTAGCAATCCCAGATCCCAGATGTTTCAGCACCAGGGATCTCCGGGCAGTCACTTCAATCCTTCACAGACAGAGGTAGCAACTCCTTACCCCGCCCCCAACAACCTGCGCATGCACAACTGGAGAGGGCGGGTGGGGGTGGGGAGCATGTGCGCAGGGGCCACCCGGCGTGCCGAGTCTAGTCTCCCTGCCTAGCCGCCACGCAACCATGCCTCATTTGCCCCTCTCCTGGCTGCAGGCTTCGTTTTCTGGTAATACGCATGTGCAAATCTGCTAGACTAGGATGTTCCACGCTGGGTGGGGGAGTGGTCAAGGAAAGGACTGGGACTAACGCGCACGCTCGGATATGCGCAGTGCCAGACCGGAGGCAAAAATCTGTCGATTTGGAAGTTCGGGGAGGTGACGCATGCGCAAATCTGCACTGTGCCGGGGAAGAGGGGAGCCTGACGACTAGGAAATTTGAATACCACAGTAGCATGGAGTGTGACCTCATGGAGACTGACATCTTGGAGTCGTTGGAGGATCTGGGGTAAGAATCCCAGTCGCTTATGCCCTGAACCTCGTAATCTCTGTTATCCCGGCCCTTTACCCCGGCTGGGCCACCTCTTCCCTGCCGGTGCCGCGCCCCGTGGCTCCTCGGTGCTGCCTCCTCCTCCCTCCCCCCCTACCCGCCAGCTCCCTCTATCCCAGTCCCTACCTCTGATCTGCTCTCCTGTCCAGAGGAAAACTCGTCCATCCCAATTCTCCCCATTAGTAACAACCTTCTTATGTCTTCTGGGGTCCTGTCACGTCACTTAGGGCTTCAGACCTGGACCCTGGGAATTTGTCAGTCATCCTTGTCGTTGTCTCCGCGTGGGCCTGCTGTTCCTCCCCAACCACCACCCCTGATGGCACTCTCTCCTTCCTCCCATCCATTCAGTATTTGTTGAATCCTCGAACCCCAGTTCTCCTTTCCTCCGTTTGCTGGATATTTACACGGGGAGCGCCTTCTTCATTCACTGAGTTGATGTTTTGCCCAGTCACTAACCTGTTAATCTTATTCATCTCTTTCTATTCCCTAACCTCCCTGTCTCTTTCCTATCTCTTAGCACCAACAATTTCCTTCAACCCAAATCATCTTCCTCTATCTCTGTCCAGCTTCAGCAGGTGCACCTATCACCTTTTGTAGTTAGCTCACCTCCTGTTCCCAGACAATCAGTATCACTATTGAAACCACTGGTAAAGTTTCTCCTTGACTTTCTTTTCTATTACAAATTGGGACTACTTGTTTGGTCCTTATTCACTTACCAAAATTTTCTCCATATTTATTTTACATCCATCTATGCCACTTCTTACCAGTAGCTGTTAGCTTTTCAGAACTCTTATTCAACAATAAATAAGCAGAAAACAGCACTGATAATCTTATTAGATCCTTCAAATGTATGTCCAGCATTAAAACTTGAGAATGAAAAAACTGTCTAAACTAAATATGGTTTAAGAAACTATGTTTAAATGTGTACTTAGATAAGTGTATAAATATCCCTTTAGCTGGATTTACAAAGTAACAAATTATACAGATTTTTTACCACCACATGGCTTAGGGAGCTTATTTCCCTCAGAAAAAAAAAAAAAAGTTACTTGGTTAGATTTTATCACTTTGGAGTGGTTTGCTAAACTATTGGGAGTTTTTGGCATATAATGATATTACTTGTTACTTTGTTTTGCATAGAATATTATTGGTATTATCAACTTTTTTTTTTCCTTTAGTGTTCTTTCTGAATTTTCTCGATTTCCTTTAACATACAGATAAAAGCACTCCCAAGAAATACCTATTTCTTAATGAAATTACAAACCAAATCACATCAGACCAATTAGTTAGCAAGATATCTTATTTTACCCTTCTCTAAATATACTCATTCTACATAGATACTCCTACAAATTTGCTCAATTGTTTTTTAATGTATGTCTTCACAAAATTGGCCCCCCTATATAAATAAGACTATTTATATTGAAGATCATTGCAATTCATCAGGATATGAGTTAATGCACTTGTGTTTTGAAATACATTTTTCTGAATTTATCCTGGTTCCTTACTACCTTCAGACATTAATATACAACTTTGTTTGGTGGTATATGCTATAGAAAGGGGTGGGGGAGCAAATCACAGAATTTAACTGGTTTTCTAAGTATATTAAACACAGACCATATCTATACTTTGTTTCATGTAGTATCTTAACTCTAGATCCATAAAACCTAAATGTCATGCCACATAAGAGGCTAAACAAAATATAAGACAACTATTAGAAACTTCTCTTTGGAAATTTCGTCTCTAGCCCTGAAGGAATGACAAGAATTAAATAGAGGTTCTGATTTCAAATATTTGCTCTATTGGTTATTACCTCTATGACCTTGAGAAAATCATGTCACTGTCTCTGAGCTTTAGTTTCTTTAATTAGGAAATGTTTGAACTAGATGACCTTTGAGGTACCTTGTAGCTAAACATCAATGATTCTATAGCCTTTATTGTTTCAATAGCATCCCTTTTAAAAGGAAACAGTGACATTTTCAAGCTGCTGGAAAACGTATAGAGACTTCTGAGTATTATGCCAGTGTAATTATTTAAACTTAGTGGTCTTTAAAAAAAAATACTCTCCTTGTTGCTTTCTAGTTTTTTTTTTTCATTATATACTACCAAATAATCATTTATGAAAACTACTGGTTCTAAACTTGCATTTGAATCCTAATCCAAAATGCAACATATCACAGTAGTCTACCAAGATAAACCTGTTAAGACCTCTACCGCCCTGCTGTATTATTTGTGCTGTCCATTCATTAAAAGTAAATGGAAGTTATTGATATCTTTTTTTTAAACAAACCTAAAATATTGCTTGTCAGTACAATGCATCTTGTTTGAGTGTATCCTGGCCTCACCCAGGAATGTCTTCTTTCAAGTAGACCTTTATCATGTCCTGGCATTATGATCCTGGACAAGTAATCATTTAACTTCAGAGTCCTCGGGCAACCCTGGTGCCAAACTATTTGCAGACAAATTCCTTCGTTAACAGAGTTAATACTTTTGATTTTCTTACAGCAGTGAAATCACACGCACACACACACACACACACACACACACACACACACACACACACAAATCTTTATTACTGTTTCACAGAATCAGAGATCTACATTTGAAAGATCTTCAGAGGCTATCTACTTCAAATCCTTTATTTTTTGTAAAGAAAATGAGACCTAAGGAGTTTGTCACTTATTCAAGATTTCCTTAGTAGTGTCAGAGATAAGATATGAATCCAGATCCTCTGATTCCAGAACCAGCAAGCTCCTTCAGTTTTTCTAAGCAATTATTGTCCTTCTGTGAAGAAAGGAAATCAAAGTAATCATAAAAAAAAGAGGTGAGGAAAAAAACATGATTATGTAGTATTTTATTTATTGAATGAGATCTTAGATGAAGAATTATAAGCCCTCCAGAAATTAAAAACCTGATATTAAGGAGTGTTTTCTTTGGGGGACAGGATTGGAAATGACTGAGTAAAATAACAAAGACTAATTTTCTACATTATGAAGTTACCAGTTGAAATGATGAAAAAACAGTTTTTGTTCTATAACTGTGTATTTGTATGTACACTTGTTTGTTGTATTTTGTTACAGTTTTTTCATCTATCATTAGAAAAAAAACAGGTGTATCTTAAATAACAAATATGTTTCTAGTTAATAGCAAATCACTGAAAATTCAGTAGCAGGGTAACAGTTATGTAATTAGGAATGCATCCTTACCATAATCTTAAGAGTCACAATTTCTGCTATTATATATCTTTTTTAAAGCCAGTTAAAATGTTTTCATACCACACCATTTGACTTAACTTATTCATTTAGTTAAGCCAAGTTCCTTCTTCACATCAAAGGATCCCATAAAAGCTCTATCTTGTTTATTAACATGAGAAATAAAGGGAAAACCATGAAAAACTTGCCTTAGAAATTAAAAATGCTTGCTCTTAGTTAAGCAAAAAATTGGCCTCACAAATGCTGAACCAAGATTAAGAATATAATAAATATTTTACTAATGAAACTAGAACCAGAGTTGGGCAGAAGTCATATTTCTCTGTGAGGGAAATTAGGCCTCATTATTTTACCACTAATGAAAGATTGAAGCTCAGCTGTTTTGTTGTTATTGTTGTTGTTTTGTTTTTTAACAAAATAATATTGGTAACTATGTTTTGAATCAAGAGTAATGGAGGAACCTAGATTGTTCTGTTTATAAGTGGAAGATTTTGAAGTAAGTTAGTCTCGGAGATAAAATCACCTCTGTGACTGAATTTTTAATATTATGTATTCAAATTGGTAATGACCTGCCTAATGGATTTATTTTCCTGATTGCATTTTGTTTAACTGCATGTTCATAATCCAAAACAACTCTCTTTCATTAAAAACTATACTTCTAACCTTTTCAGTTTCCACAGTTAATAGAAAGATCATCTTGATTTTACTTCTAAAATAACTAGGTTTTTATTAACTCCCTTTTCAGGTTTCAATAAATGACATAAATATTTTAACAACATTATGTTATGGTATCCTTGTAAATTATAAAAATGAAAAACCACACATTTGGGATGTTATATTTATTTCCCTTAAACTTTTAAATAAAATCACCAAATTTTGCCATGGAATCATAGATGTTTAGCTACAAGGGACATCAAAGGCCATCTAGTCCAAACTTATTTTCTTCTCTTTCTCTATTTTATGCCAAACTTATTTTTTAATTAAAGACACTAAAGCTCAGAGAGTCAGTGTCACTTTCTCAGGGTCATGTAGGTAATAAGCAACAGAGTGAGCATTTGAAGTCAGATCCTCTTTTCAACCCTGTCATTCCTTCAGTGCCAAGCTCTGATGTAACATACATGAAATATTCCCGTATTTCTGCCTTTCGCTCTCAACTATAAGATTACTGTCTAACTTCTCATTAATCAGTTTCCTAACAGTTATTTGCATGTACAGCTCTCTCTTTTCCCCACTTTGCCACCTCTTTCCTCTCATAACTCCAGTAGATCTTGAGCTTCTTTAGAATCTTTCCTATATTGCTTTTTATCTCTTCACTTCTTGAACCAAGTATAAAGCTTGTATATAGGATGTTGTAGAATGTGTTTTAATAAATTGTTTATTAGATTGAATAGCTCTCAACCACCTTTCATGGGCCCCTAAAAACTTATTATATGAAGAATGAGTAAAGTGTAACATCTTTTTGATTAACTAGGTGTTAAGCTCCTATCATTCCTCTTCCCAATTTGATAACTACCTCACTGGTAATGAATGCATATAGACTTTTGAGTTACTATTGAAGAGAAGAAGGTCCAGAGTGAAGTTAATTGGAGGACTTGATTGCTGTAGTGATCCACATCTTCCTTATCCTTTCCTCCAACCCACCCAGCTCCATGACCTTTTTGCCTCTACTATTCCCTCATTGGTCAAGAATGTTCAGGTAGAATAATTTCCTAAAACTTCAACATAGTTTTTTATACATATACATATACATACACACACACACACACACACACACACACACACACACACACACATATATATATATATATATATATATATATATATATATATATATATGTATATTTATATCTTAAAGTTAAATTTTTCCAGGTAAATATATTATACTTGTAAGTAAACTTACTACTCTCTGTAATTTATTGAAAGTTATTTATTTTATGAAGTATAATTTCTTTTACTCTCCAGTTACAAAGGTCCTTTGTTAGAAGATGGAGCTTTGTCTCAGGCAGTCACTGGTGGAGCCAGTTCCCCTGAATTCACCAAACTCTGTGCTTGGCTGGTATCTGAATTAAGATTATTCTGTAAACTAGAAGAAAATGTGCAAGCAACTAACAGTAAGTAACCAGTGTCTTTTTTTAAAGTTATTTATTTTTAAATATGATGATTATTTTAATATGAAATGAAATTCAGACATTTTGAATTATGAAACCATTAAACATTTGTAATAGTCATTTTGTTATTTTTTTTTTTTTTTGGTTTTTCATATACAAGGAAACTATCATTGTATTTGGAAGCAATAAACTTTTAAAATACATGTATTTACAGAAAAAGCAATTCAGAAGTTAGAATCTAAAAGATGTACTTTTTGTGGACCATAACATAGCATTTCCACTCTTTTGTTATTGTTTGCTTGCATTTTTGTTTTCCTTCTCAGGTTTTTTTCTTTCTTTCTAGATCCGATTTTTCTTGTGCAGCAAGATAACTATATAAATATGTATACATATATTGGATTTAACATATACTTAACATATTTAACATGTATTGGACTACCTACCATATAGATAGGGGGAAGGAGGGGAAAAGTTGGAACAAAAGATTTTCCAAGGATCAATGTTGAAAAATTATTTATGCATATGTTTTGTAAATAAAAAGCTATAATTTAAAAAAAAATAAAAGATGTTCTTTTAAAGAAAGAATTTGTGGAGATTTATGTAATTTTAAAAATTACATGAGTTCATTATCCAGTAATCATTCTTTGCTGTATTATAGCCTTGTGAAAGCATGATTTAGTGCATAGAATTAAACTTCCTTTGAAAGCCAAGCTAACAGAATCTAAAAACCTATGTAGAAGCTAAAGTAAGCCCAATAAAATTTCATTTTGTTGTAGTGAGAGAACATCTTCTTTAAAAGCCTTTATTATAGTATTGTATATTAATACTTATAAAGTGAATGTCATTTGAGCTACATTATAACCAAGTCCATAGATTTGAGAGGTGTCATAAGGGGGTCTTAATGTAGTTTTAGCATCTTTGTTTTCTTCTCAGCAAATGAGACAAAAGCCTGAAAGCTGATGCTTTTCCAGTCAGTTTTTTTCCCCCAAAGATAGAAGCCTGCAGAGTCTAAGGCAAAGTACCCAACCTTTTACCTGTATGAATTGTACAGAGTAGCACACTTTAAGGATTTCCAGTCTATTGTTCATTTGGGATACTTAATGATTTCTGGGGAGCAATTATATAACTGTGTTCTTTATTAATTCTCTTTGGTATAAGGATAATATATCATTCTCAATTGGAAGATACTTCAGAAATAATTTAGTTCTTAGATTCACTAGATTTGCTTTGAATCTAGATGTTAACCCAAATACTTAGAAAATATTAATATACTAAATTATGATTTTAAAATATTTTGAGATGGTTAAATTTATTTTGAGTCATACATAAGTTCAGGATTAGAGGTGAGAGGCTTCAGAACTAAAACGCAACCTGATCTATAGCCAAACATCAAAATACTTGAATTTTCTTCTTTGGACAATCTATTTTCTTAACAAAACCAGAAAGAGTTAGCCTAGGAGGACTGTGATATAAGAAGGGATGGAGATTCTAAAGGTATTCCAAAATTTTCCTATTCAGGCAGACATTTCTCCAATAGATTCTCTTTATCTAATCATTAAGCAACATTGGAAAATCAAAGCCACAGGAAAATGTGGAAAATGAGAATTTAGAGATTAGGCTAATAGTAGCTGATGCTATGGATCTGTGTGGTAAGTTGAGGATTTTTTTTTTAGGGAGAAAAGATTCTGTACATGTTGAGGTATGAGAAACAGGTTGAGCATGAATATAATTAAGTCATAATAGAGAAGCTTAATTTCTGTCCCTTTGCCCTCTTTCTCATTTTGCTTCATACTACCATGTGATTGTATTGGAAAACTGTAAAACCCTTCTTGTAGCATATTCTTTGTAGTCTCCTTCATGATTTTTTTTGGGGGTGGGGGGAGATTCTTTTCCCCATAAAAGAAAAATTCCATTATTTTGTGCTTAGTTTGGGTCAGATTGCAGTTTAGCCCTGAAAACTCCCACTGTTCCCATCTCAACTGTATACATGAATTAAAATATATTTAACAATTTAAAAATACTTTTAATATGACATTTAATAAAGTAATTTAGTTCCTAAATATTTGGGTCAGCTTTTAGATACAAAGCACATATATTGAGCCTAAGATTAGATTACCTCTAAAGTTCTTTCCAACTCAAAATGCTATCATTATACTCATTTACTCCAGCTCCCAAGACTTTTTCTTGGCTTAAACTTGGCTGTTTTAGCTGCTATCATTGGGTAGCAGGAAGTAGAAATATAAGTGAGAACTAAGCAGCACTATCCATCCCTTTTGCCAGATATTTGGCAAGAAACAGAATCATCTATTCTCTTAGATTTCCTTGTACATAGAATTTAGCATCAAAATTTACACCTGAAAGTTCATGCTACAGCATATTAAATATTATTAAAACATTAGGAGATAAAATTTCTCAGTTCTCCAGTGTGTTGACATTTAGTGTTTATTGAGCCCTGATCTGGTTGCTTCCTTATTTTATATATAAGGAAATGGATGTTCACCTGTAAAAGACATGCTATATCTAACAGAGATTCCTCTCTACTATATCATACTTCATAGGGAATTATTGAAGTAGAAGGAAAAAACAACATTTTAATTTAGTTCAATTGGCATTTGTGATGTACCTCATAGAAGAAGCTTAAAACATGAGCCTGATTTCAAAGTTTAAGTATATTTGGGGAGATCAAATCAGAAAATAGTGTAAAGTGATAATTCAATTCAGATATTTGTTATATATGGTGCTTATGCAAGTCACTGAAGGCAATGGCTCTTTGCTAAAGTCAAAAAAAAAGTATAATTGAGTGCTAAATTGTAGTGTGCACTATAAGTGCTATCAACATTCAAAAATTAGAACAATTAGGGTTGGAGTAAACAAGGAATGCTTAACTGAGCTAGATCTTAAAGTATTTGAATAGACAGAAATGAGAAAAAAAAAAGAAGATGATTTCTGTGAAGAAAGGACAATATGAGAAAACTGGTGGGTTTAGAGCAAAGGATAGATGTTTCAGATTGGAAAAAAATAAAGCTGGATAGGCATATAGGAGATGCATTATAAAAATGTCAAGAAGAAAATCTAACATGATATAAAATAGCAATCCATTAAACATTTTTGAAGGAAAGTAACATGATAAAAGTGGTGGTTAAGAATGCATAGGGTTTGTGAGTTGTGGTGTAGGAGTGGGAAGCTAGAGTTAGGGAGCCCAGTTGAAATAAATTTATGTGATCTTTATTTTAGAAATATAATTAATATTAAAAATATTGTTTTGTTCTTTTATAAAGGCCCAAATGAAGCTGATGAATTCCAGCTTGAGGTGAGTGGGCTACTTGGGGAAATGAACTGTCCATATATTTCACTGACATCTGGTGATGTGACAAAGCGCCTTCTCAACCAGAAGAATTGCCTCCTGTTGCTCAGTAAGTTCAGGGCTACCTTTTGTAGCACTTTACATTTCCTTTGACTGTTACTATCCATGGAAAAAAACTTAAGGACAAATATTCTTAATTTAAGAAAGAATTTTAATACCAGTGCATAGATAATATTGTTTCTTATATAACTGATAGTTTTTCTCAATTCAAAATATAATAAATTTTTTAAAACTGTTAAGCTCCAGTCAATATAATTATTGTTAATGAGAGTAGTATTTACTCTTTCATTCAAAATTTACTCTGCATCTGCTCTGTGCATTGTACTGTTCGATATCCACTAAGGATATTTGAAAGAATTACAAAGAAAAAATTATTCATCTTCAGCCTGTTGGGGATGAAAATGCATTTGCAGAAATAAATGCAATCTATTTAATAGAAAGTGCAAGAGGGAAAAGCAGTTATATTACATTGCTTTGCACACAGGAGATAACACAGGAGATATAATATTTATAGCAATTTTAGGTCATAATATCATAGATTTAAATCTGAAAGGAATCTTAGTTTACATTCCTTTTTAAGATTAAGAAATCTTATCTTGAGATCCTGAGAGGTAAAATTTCTTGCATAAGTTCACACAAGTATTAAGTGACAAGCAGTATTTTATCAGAAGTTCTTTGACTCCAAAGCCATTGCCCTTTCCATTATATTATGATGCGCTCACAAAGGAAGATAAAAAACTGGAAAGGATAACTAATACATTAGTTGACAAAGGCAGGATCCAAAAAGATATTGACAGGCTAGAAGCTTGGACCAAGTCTAATAAGAGGAAATTTAACAGGGATTAATGTAAATTTGACTTCACAGCTATAGCATGAAGACATTATGATTAGAGTATTGTTTATTCTGAAAAAAATTCTTTGAATTTATTGAACTTAAACTTAGTACAAATCAATAGTGTTCTATAGTTGCCAAAAAAGCTAATGTATTAAAGTTAATGCATTAAAAGAGGTATACTTTCAGGAATAGGTGATAGTCCCTCTGTGTGTTGCTCTGGTTAAACTGCATACCTGAAATACTATGTAAAATTCTATGTACTCCAGTTTGGAAATAGTGTTGATAAACTGAAAAATATCCAGAAGAAGGCAATGAGAATGATGAAGAATCTCAAATCCTTGCCCGATGAACTAGTGATGTTTACCTTAGGAAAAACATAGAGAATAGGGACATTAGTTGGAGAGTTGGGGGCAGCAAGGGGAGGTGAGGAAGAATAACAACTTTCTTCCAAAAGAGGCTATCATGTGAAGGAGAAACCAGAAATTGGAATGAAGCGATATTATAAAGAGGAAAAAAATTACATTTGATTTAATGAAATTGTTAAATCTATGTCATACAAAGACAAAAATGAAATAATATCTTCGTTGAGTTAAACTTCAAAAACTGTTAAGAAGTGAAAATGGTCTAACAATTAGAACTATCCAAAAGTAGAGTGAGATGTCTTGGAAAGTAATGAGTTCTTTTCATTAAAGATCTTCAAGCAAAAACAAGATGACCATTCCTCAGGTGAGAATTCTTGGGATGAGTTGGAATAAATAGTCATCAAGATCCCTTCCAGTCTGAAGTGAATTCTGTGTTTAGAACTGAGCATTAGAAATATTACTACTTTCTTATTTCTATGTAAGATGGATTGGATTTAGAGAAAACAGGTAAAGCCACTTTTGAGACATGAATAATATTAAGAGCTAGGATAGACTCCAAGAGAGAAGAGAATATAAATAATGTTTCAAAGTTGTCAAGAAGTCAAAGAGAATGAAAACTGAGAAAAGGCTGATAGATTTGAAATTTAGGAAATTATTGATGACTTTTGAGAATCCCAATTTCAATGATTTCATGGGGAGAGAAGCCATGTTAAAAAGTTTGGAGGAGTGGAAGGAAAAGAAAGTACAGCCTAAAACCTCTTACTTAAAGATGTTTACTACAAGAAATTTAATGAAAATGACAATAAAGATTTGTATAGTGGTTCTGGAGGATAGTTTTTTTTCTTAAGAATGTAAAGGCCTAGGGGCAGCTAGATGGCACAGTAGATAGAGCACCAGCCCTGAAGTCAGGAGGACCTGAGTTTAAATTTGGCCTCAAACACTTAACACTTCCTAGCAGTGTGACCCTGGGCAAGTCACTTAACCTCAGTAGCTTCAGGGAAAAAAAATGCAAAGGCCTAAGTATATAGAGCCACTGAAGAGGTAAATTTTGAAGATTTTTGTAAAAGAAAAATGGAGTGCATTGATGTGATTAAGAATCACAGTTTTGAAGAATTAGCCAGAAAAACTACCTCTACTTAAAACAATTGGAGCAAAGAAAGATAATGGATGAACTCATGCAGTTGCCAAATTTACTTTCCTTACACAGATTTCATTATTTCCCAATTGCTGTGAATCCCTCCAGTATCTCTTCTGCTTATATCCTCTCATTCTATTTCTCTTTACATAGTTTGTACTTGTCAGTTTGGAAAGCTCACCACCTTTGGTGAATTTTTATACATTTTTTTATACTTTCTTATCTGTCTTTGTTCAACATGTTTTCTTTGTGTAAAGTGCTCTCTTTTCTGCCTATTGAAATCCTATCCTTCTTATAAAGGCCAACTCAAATTTTACCCCTAGGCAGTTTTCCTTGTTTGTACCCTCCCATCACCTCATTTCAGTAATTGGCTTTACTTCTTTGAATCTCTTATAACACTTTACTTATATTTGTCATGTACTTGTGGATTTAATACTTTAGTTGCTTGAAATAGTATTATATCCCCTCTAAAGTATGTTTCCTAAGATCATGGTATTGTCTTATCTACCACTTATCACAATATTCTACACAAAATAGAAACTTAATGTTTGAATTAACTTGAAGACACAGGAGTTTTGAGTGAGAAGGGGAATTGAGGGAACTCACACTAGATGTATTTCATTTTCTCAGTAAAGTAGGTGGTAAGGTTATTTGCTGATAATATAGGAAATAAGGATCATTTTGATACTTAGCATTTCAAAGTGGCTATGTAACACAAGGATCTTGAAATTATGTAATAAAAATTTTTAATTTTCAATTTACCATATCCTTATATTTCAAACATAAGAAAATTAACTAATAGAATATGGTCACTTTCAATTCAATTAAGTTTTTAAAACTGTGGTAAATTAGTGTATACTATTAAACATGCTATTTTGATGATGAATTTTGTTTTTATATGATGACACATACAGTATAAAGATTTACTTTTGTAACTGATATTTGAATTTTTCCTATCCTTTCCAAAATAGTCAAGGATGATTTTCTGTGTTTCATTTTTGTTTTCTTAGCTAAAGGAAATAGAGAGTAAATTTACAACTTGATAAAAATACCAGGATTAACTATGTATTATTATGAAAATTCTGTATACTCTTAATGCAACCCAAGATTGTGTTAGCTTTTTTGGTTACCAGATCACACTGGTGGAAGTATGAATAATTATGTAACACATGACCAAAGAGGAACAGGAATAAAGGACATCATCCAGATAGGAAGAAAAGATGATCTGGTCACATGGCAAGAATGGGTAGATGGATGGATGCACAGGTAGATATATAGCTAGAGTATAATTTTAATTATGTTTCATTTATCATGCTAAATGGTACTCATACAAGCCAGCAATAGTCCCTGCCCTCAAGAGCTTACATTATAATGTGAAAGAACAGTGAAATGAGGTATGAATTGAAAGATGTCATGGAGGGAGAAATTGTTTCTGTATTGTTCATATAATGAAGGGGTGCTAGAAAGGGAGAAGAGGAAAGTGTATGGGTTTGGGTTTGGGAGTTTTTTTGGTCATAGTAAGGAAATAGCTAAGGAAGCTGAAGAAGTATTAAAAATACTAGGGCCCCAGCAGATAGGGTACCTCTCAAGTGCTGAGGTGCCTGTGGTAGAGTCCAAGGTTCTGATAGGAAAAAGATCAAGATGATGGCAGAAAAGTAGAGAGCAAATAAACATCTCTGGTGTTTCTTTGATACCCTCCTCATATTGGGATAAAATAAGGAAAACGTGGTATGTACTCTATTTATAGCAAACTTTTAGAAAAACATCAATGGACAAGGGAAGCATAGGACCGGCATTGATAGTTCTGCACTATTGGAGAGAACACCTGAATTAATGAAGTTGAAGATCCATTTGAGTATAACACTGATGACTCATAAATTACTTCAACCTCTATGTGATTCTTAAAACAAACTGCTGCTGCCTTTTAATATAGTATGACCTTCTTCTTTTGAATCATTGCACAGAATTTTCTCCCTATATGTAGGCACATCTTTATATTCATACCTCATTTCAGTGTTCTTTTACATTGCTTCTTGAACATAATTTTTACTTTGCAATGCATTCAGTGCATTTGTGCTCATGTATTTTTCCATTGTCCTTAAGGTGATTTGCACTTGTGATTCTTCAGAGATTCTGGTTTTCCAAAATTTGCACTCACTTGGCACCACCAGAAATTGATGTTAAAATGAGATAATGGTAAAACAATTAGCACAATGCCTGGCATTTAGTTGTTTCTTAACAAATGCTTGTCTCACTTCTTTTTAAAAAAGTATTCTTTCCTCCTTCTCAAGCAGGAGTTTGGCTTATTTATAGCACTAAGTACTTTTCCAAAGGCAATCTAGTCTCCTTATTTCTGAACCCAGGTCATTAGTCATTTGTTATATACAGACAGTACTAGATAGATTTATTAATGGACCAGCTCTATTGTGGTCTATTCATCCAATTGCTTGTCATGTCCTGCGTAATAGGCATTCTTAGTCCACTTTGTTAGAGTGGTTTAGATGGTTAAACCAAGTTTTTCAAAGATGATGATCCATTCTTAATAGTTGAGAAAAATTCTTTTGGAATCTTACACTATTCTAGTCAGTATTAATCAGTTTGATAGAATCATCTCAAAATTCCATATATTAGGCCCCAGAATGGAGCAGCAAATTCTGAATTTACTTGCTTAATTATAGAAAATTAATTAAAGTTCCTCAACCCTTGTTTTTCTTTGTGATAGAGACTAAACCCAGTATGGTTGAGGTGACTCAACTCCCCTAATATATTTTTGTACCTTCGGACTGTTCTCTCTTGTCCAGCAGGAATAGGTGAGCATCTTATGACTACTTAGATGACCCTTGTTTCACCTAATCTTGATAGCTTATATGATCCCCTCATGCCTAGCCTAAGAAGAAACCCATTTGTCTTTTGACCACCTAGTTAATGGAAATATTCCTTGCTTCATCCAATTCATGACCCTGCTGACATTTTTGTTTATTTTAGTATATGCAATTGATGGAATTGTTCTGTATTTGTTATGACTTTTCTTAAATGTCTAAATATCTATCTAGTCCTCTAAAAAGTAAGGCCCTGGAAGAAGGGAACATTTGAGATTGTGAGAAAGACCTGAGGTCCACTTCATTAGAGGGAATCATGGACCCTTATTGTAGATGGGACAGTTTTAATCCCCCTTTAATAGTGAATCTGCCAGGACAGCTGTGTGTGGACCCCAATCTCTTTTGGCCAGCCTCTTCAAGGGACCCAGAAAGAAAGTGTATACTGGGTAAAATTTTTGCCAGTGGCTCTCCTGTGGACACTGGTTCTGGGAGTTGGACTTCCCTCACTGTCTGCACCCAAATTCTCTGTGTCTGAATCTTCAAGATTGAGTCTGCCTTTATTTCCCTAAATTTATTTTCTTTAAGAAGGGCCCCCAGTTATTTAAATGTTTAAATTTGTGACTAATTATCCATGAGAACAGTCAAATTCTATTTTTACAAAAATTATAGAGCCATAATTTTAACTTCTTAAATATAGACTACTACTGGAAATTTTTCCCTTACTGTTTTTCCTACTTTCATTGTGTTAAGATCAGGGAGATTCAGCAGTGGAATTTAGCCAGCTAGTCACTTAGCTAATTTTAAAACTTGCTGTTGGCAAGGTTAAAATAGATGTTTTTTGTCTTTAAATCTTCTAGAAAGTAGTGATTATAGGGTAATTAAATCACTCTTGTCATCAGTAGAGAAATATCTTAAATTGGTTGAGTAGGACCTTTCAGTGACCCATAATGGGGTGAGGAAACCGTTCTATGATCAGTCCTTTGATGGATAGAGTTTTGGGGAAGTGATTCCCTACTTTAGTACTCTGATATCACTTTGAGAGAGCAATAATTTGAGTTAGATTCAGTGGCCTTAGCAGGAGAGATTTACCTACCTCAACAGTAAGCTGTCAAGCATGTAACCAACCTAGAAACAATCCTATCTATTCTCTTCTGACCTGAGAAGAAAATGATGAGAAAGAATAAAGTTAGCGGAAAAAATATGCTTCAATCTTCATTCAGAGTCCATCAGTTCTTTATCTGACTTACATAGCATTTTCCTTTCTGAGCCCTTTGTACTTTTATTGAATCACTGTGTTGCTGAGAAGAGCTGAGTCAGTCATAGTTGATCACACAGTCTTGGTGATACTGTGTACATTGCTTCTCTGTTCTGTTTTATTTTGTATCAGTTCATATGAATCTTCCAGTTGCACAGTAATATTTATATATCATTTCCCAATTGATAGGGAATCCCCTCAATTTCCCTTATTTTGCCACCACAAAAATGGCTGCTATGATTGTTTTTGTACCTGGTTGGTCCTTTTCCCTTTTTTTATGTTCTCTTTGAGATACAGATCTAGTAGTGATATTGCTGGGCCATATTTTGGTTGGTAGTTCCATATGGCTCTACAGAATGATTAGATCAGTTCACAACTCCACTAAACGTGTATTTGGGTCCCCCTTTTCCCACATCCTCTCCAACTTTTATCAGTTTCCTTTTTTTGTCATATTGGCCAGTCTGAGAAGGTGTATTGTAATATCTCAGAATTATTTTAATTTGTATTTCTGTATTCAAAAGTGATTTAGAGCACTTTTTCATGTGCCTATAGATAACTTTGATTTCTTCATCTGAAAACAGCCTGTTCATATCATTTGGCCATTTATTTATTGGAAAATGGGATATATTGATATATTTGGCTCAGATTTCTATATGAGAAATGAGCTTTTATCAGGGACACTTACTGTAAAGCTTGTTTTCCAGTTTTTTGCTTTTCTTCTTTCTAATCTTGATTAATTTGATTTTGTTTGTATAAAAGTTTTCTTAAATTTAATATAATCACAATATCTTCTTTATATTTTGTGATGCTATCTCTTATTTCATCAAGAATTTTTCTCTTTTTCATAGGTATGACTAGTAGACTATTCCTTACTCTTTTGACTTGCTTATGATGTCCCTTTTTAATCTAAGTCATGTGCTCATTTAGACCTTATTTTGGTTTATGATATGAGATGTTGATCTGTACCTAGTTTGTTTACTCTAATTTTCCAGTTTTCCTATTTTTCAAACAGTGAGTTCTTTCTCCAAAAGCCATAGTCTTTGGAGTCATCAGATATTAGGTTACTGCAGCAATTGACTGCTGTCTTATGTATTTAATCTATTTCACTGATCCACCTCTCTGTTCCTTAATTAGTATCAGAAAGTTTTGATGGTTTATAATATAGTTTGAGAACTGATATTGCTAGGCTATTTTCCTTTGTTTTTGTTATTTTTCATCAATCCCCTTAATATTCTTGACATTTTGTTCTTCCAGAGCAATTGTGTTGTTATTTTTTCTAGCCCTATCAGATAATTTTTTGGTGGTTTGATATTCCAGTGAATAAATAAATTAGATTAGCCAAAATTGTCTTTTTTTTTGTTATATTGGCTCAACTTATCCATGAACCATTGATACTTTTCCAGTTGTTTAAATATGACTCTATTTGTATGAAAAGTGTTTTGTAGTTGTGTTCGTGTATAGTATCTGGGTTTGTCTTGGCAGATAGACTCCTAAGTATTTTATATTGTTTACAATTATTTTAAATGGAATTTCTCTTTATATCTCACTGCTGGGCTCTGTCAGTTATAAAAAGAAAGCTGATGATCTGTGTGGATTTATATTACATTCTGAAACTGTGCTAAAGTTTTTAATTATGGCACATAATTTTTTAGTTGATACTTTAGGGTTCTCTAGTTTTATTTTCTCACTGCCTATTCTAATTCCTTCAATTTCTTTTTCTTTACTCATTGCTAAAGATAGCATTTCTAGGTGATAATAAGTATTCTTGTTTGACATTTGATTTTTATTGAAAAGGCTTTTAGCTTATGCCCATTACAGATAATGCATGCTGATGGTTTTAAACAGATACTGTTTCTCATGTTTAGAAATGTTCTCTTTATTCCTATGTTCTCTAGTGGTTTTAATGGGAATGGGTGTCAGAAGCTTTTTCAACATTTATTGAGATAATCTTATCATTTCTATTGGTTTTCTTATTGATATAGTTAGTTCTGTTGATGGTTTTCCTAATATTGAACCAACTCTCCTTTCCTGATGTAAATCCTTGTGATATATTGCCATAATCACCTTGCTAATATTTTGTTCAAATTTTTTGCATCTATTATTCATTAGAGAAATTGGTCTATAATTTTCTTTCTCTGTTTTAGCTCTTCCTGGTTTAGGTATCAATTCCATATTTATGTCATAAAGGTAATTTGGTAGGGTTTCTTTTTTCCCTATTTTTCCAAATAGTTTATATAGTATTGGAATTAATGGTTTGGTAGAATTCACTCATAAACCAATCTGTTCCTGAGGACTTTTTCCTAGGATGTTTATTAATGGCTTGTTCAATTTCTCTTTTTAGAATGGGATTACTAAGGCTTTCTATTTCCTGATCTATTAATCTAGGTTGTTTGTATTTTCATAAATACTCAATTGATTTTGCTCAAAAGGTCAAATTTATTGGTATATAATTGGGCAAACTATTTCTTCATTGGTGATGATTTCACTCTTTTCATTTTTCATACTGGATATTTGGTTTTCTTCCTTTTTTTTCTAATCAAATTAACCAATCAAATTCTGTCTTATTGTTTGTTTTTTTATAAAACCAGCTCCTCAATTTATAAACTTGACAGTTTTTGTTCTGATTTGTTTTTTTACTTTCAATCTTACTGATTTTACCTTTCACTTTCAGGATTCCCTATTTGGTGTTCAATTGGAGACTTTTAATTTGTTCTTCAAGTATTTTTTAGTTGACTGCCTAATTCATTGATCTGTTCTTTTTTTCCATTTTGTTGTTTTAAGAATTTAGAGAAATAAATTTAAAAGTACTGCTTTGGCTGTATCCCATAAATTTTTGTATATTGTCTCATCTCCTTGTTGTCATTCTCTTTAATCAAATTATTGATTATTTCTGTGATTTATTCTTTGATTCATTTATTCTCTAGGATTAGATTATTTAATTTCCAATTAATTTTTAATCCATCCTTCCACTGCCCTTGTTGAATGTAATTTTTATTGCATTATGATCTGGAAAAAGTACATTTGATACTTCTGCCTTTTTACATTTGATTTTGAGGGTTTTGTGCCCTTTTGCAGGGTTTCTTTTTGTTTAAGTTCTATGTGCTGCTACGAAAAAAGTATATTATTTTCTGTTCCCATTCAATTTCCTCCAAAGGTCTGTTATATCTAATGTTTCTAATATTTTATTTATCTTCTTAGCTTCTTTCTTGTTTATTTTTTGGTTGGATATATCCCGTTCTGAGAGGGATATGTTTTTGCAGTCTGTTTTTCCCTGTAATTCGTTTAACTTTATCTTTAAGAAATGCAAACAATATAAATGTGTGTATTATTCCCTCTGTAAACCAATGCAGATGAAAGTAAGATTTAAATAGTGAGCTCATCCTTCCATCTTCCTCCCCATTGTAATAGTTTTTTTGTGCCTCCATGTTAAAAAAAATTTTACACCATTTTACTTTTCCATTCTGCATCCAGTGTACTTCTCTTTCTTATCACTTAATTTTGATGTTATATCCTCAAATTCACCTTACTTTCCCCTCTGTCAATGTGAATTCCTCCTACTTGTACAATTAGTGATTCAATTATTAAAGATTATAAGTATCATTTTTCCATGGAGGAATATAAACAGTTTAGCTCTACTGAATTTCTCATGTTTTCCTTTTCCTTTTTACCTGTTTATATTTCTTGTGGATCTTGATATTGGAGGTCAAATTTTTTACTTAGTTCTACTCTTCTCCTTATGAAAAGTTTGAACTCCTTCTATTTCATAAAATGCCTTTTTTTTCCTTGTTTAATTTAGCCTGGTAGGTGATCTTTAGTTGTAGTTGTAGGTCCCTGGCCTGCCAGAATATCATGTTCCATGCCTTCTAGTTCTTTAGAATTGCAGCTGCCAGTTCTGTGTAAATCTTGATTGTAATTTCCCAATATTTGAATTGTTTCTCTCTAGGCACTAGAATTTTTACTTTATCTAGTTGTTCTGAAATTTGGCTTTTATGTTCCTTGGAATCTTTCTTTTGGGATCTTTTTCCTGAGGTGAAACGGTGGAGTCTTTCAATTCCTATTTTGCCCTCTGGTTCCACAACATCCAGGAAGTTTTCCGTGATAATTTCTTGGAAGATATTATCCAGGTCCTCCTTTTGATTATGGCTTTCAGATAGTCCAGTTATTCTGATATTGTTTCTCCTGGATCTGTTTTCTGTTTTACATTTTCTTCCATTTTTTGAATTTGTTTGACTGAGTCTTAATGTCTCAGAGTCATTAGTATCTACTTGCCCAATTCTAGTTTTTAAGGCATTGTTTTCCTCAGTTAACTTTTGTATTTCCTTTTCCATTTGGCCAATTGCACTTTTTAAGGAATTGTTTTCTTCAGTAGATTTTTGTATCTTCTTTTCCATTAGGCCATTTCAACTTTTTAAATAGCTCTTTTCTTTTTCCAAGCTTTTGATTCTTTTTTCTCCCATAATTCTCTTACATCACTCTCATTTCTTTTCCCAATTTTTCTTCTACCTTACTTATATTATTTTTAAACTCTTTGCACTTTTCCAGACTGGATTCTTTTGGGGCTTGAATCCACTTCCACTTTATCTTGGGGGTTTGCCCAAGGGCTTTAACATTGTTATATTCTTCTGAGTTTGTATTTTGATCTTCCCTGTAACTGTAATTCTCTCTGTCTCTCTGTCTGCTTCAGGGTACTTAGGGGTTCTCAGGATCTACTCCTGATTTGCTGTGGTGAAGCTTGTTGCTGCTCACTGGGAACTTCCTGTCTTAGATTGACTCCCCCCTCCCCTTACTGGAGTGAGAGGGACCCCTCCTGCCAATCCCACAAGTTTCCTGGGCTAAAGGATTGTATCAACCTATTGCTTTGTTAGTTTCACCATTCTAAGACCTATCTTGGGACACTATTTTATATTGTCTAGAGGTGAACATGGGAGAATTTCAGTGATTAACTGTTTACTCCTCTATCTTGGCTTCTGGAAGTGGGAATCCTTTCTTATTTTGGCATATTTTAATTTTACAGAGATGAAAAAAGGAAAAGTTTGTTTTCACTTACATTTCCTTAGGATTAAGTCAGTTATTGGTAATCAGAGTTAATTTTTAGGAAGTTTTAAAGGAAAGTAAATATAAATTTTGCTGACTGTTCCTGTATAAAGGACCTTTAAGCCTTAGTTGACCAGTCTTAGAACTCTAGAGGTTAAGCCCAAAAGTGAATTAGAAAAATTGTAGAATTTGCCAAAACAAGTCACTGAATATTGGCTTTAGCTACGGGAAATAAACCCATATTGACTCAGCTAGAAGATTGCCCCACCCCCCACCCCTCTTGATTTATACTCAAGAGAAGTAATCTTTGTTGCCTTCATTTGGAAAACTTCTCAGATGGAGAAAACCAAAAAGGCAGATATCACAGGAATATAGTTCTTTCAGGGGAAGTTCCTCCAAGTACCATTCCTGGTGGAGAATGCTTAGAGGAGAGATGGATTCACGCATAAGAGGAGAAAATACATCCTACAAAGAATCCCAGTTAGGACAGGGATGGACTCTCTGTGTGTGAGAGTGTGTGTGTGTGTGTGTGTGTGTGTGTGTGTGTGTGTGTGTGTATCCATGTGCACTTTAAGTATTGGCAAATTAGACTAAAACAATTTTATTTTGTCATTAAATTGCATTTTTGTAAGATTTTTAAAATGTTAACATCATTAGGAAATTTTCCTAAGCTGACAGTTGGACCCCACCTACAAGATGGTCATAAGTTTCTATATCTAATAGAGAAGACAGGTAAGATCTTAACTTGAAAATTTTATAGGAAAAAACTTAGGAGAAGTTCAGACCTAATAATGTTGTGTTTTGTTATATGTTCTGTATATGTCTATTTTAGTAAATAATGAGACCAAGTTTATGAATAGTGGGTTCTTTGTGTCAAATAAAAAAAGGATCTTATCCAATCAGAAAAATCATTAAAAGAATGAGAAATATGTTTCTGTTTTGTCTATGCCTTGTGCTAGCTCGGAGTATGTTTTACTTTTACCTTTTCTTTTGGTGTCATCAACCAAAGAAGCAGGCTATTAAAAATATTAAAACTTTCAAAAAAGGCTTAAAGGAGAACAAATCTTTTTTCTCGGTTTATAGCACTGGCCATATTGGAAATTACTGACATAGAAGACAAATAAAAAATTAATTGAAAATTAACATACCAAAAAAAAGATTGGAAACCAAATTTGGAGAAAAAGAAATATTCAAATTACTTTCATTTCTAAATTATTGTCTGGATATCTTTATAAAGTATTTTGATGAGCTTATGGGATATTAACAAATTATGTAGAGTTTAATGACAGATCAATTATTCTTTAAAAGGAACCTTTTAAATGATGAGGGATTAATTTAAAGCTGAAGTTTGCATTTAAGAACTGTTTTGTTAGTCATGAGATATGTTCAGGAGAGATTCAGTGAAAAAAGAATTCAGAGAAATACTAAAAAGGTAAGAAAAATTTAAGAGAATGGTATAAGAGAAATTAGATTAAAAATCTTGTGAGCTCAAGTAATTTCATAACTTGGAATTTTAAAAGGAAACACATTTGCTTGGGTTAGAGAAGATTCAGCTAACCAATCTCTAAACTTTTGGGGTATCAGTCTTTGAAATTGTTTTTAATTTTAATGTAGAATAAAGATATATGTTCATTTATTTATCATAGGAAGGAATTTTATTATAGATGCCAAAATAAAGAAATTTCAGGCCATCTTCAGAAATCTTGTAGGTAGAATTGGAGTTCATTTAACCTTTTGTTGTTTTCTGTTTTTAAACAATGAACCCGACAACACTGAGCAAATCCTGATTAAGGATCCCAGATTGAAGGTGATTCTTAAAGTGCTCCCAGAAGAAAAAAAAAATTTGTTTTGAAATCAGAAAGCAGCTAAAGATAAGTGAAGTTTAATGATACTACTGCAGTATAAATCAATTGTATAAGTAAATTAGAAACTTAAAATCATTTGGTTAGTGAAAATATTTTCAAATTATAAACCAAGGCTACAGCACATTAGGTAAAAAAAATTATTGGAGATGGAATTAAACAAGAATATGTATAAAAAGATAGACAAGGGCATGCACACCTAATAGAGGATGCTCAGATTAGAAAAGATCAACTTAAAATGAATGTATGAATGAAAGGTATATGTTTTATATCTTTATAGTCTGTATTTTATTGTAGAAATTTTGCAAAGGAAAAGCAGAACTTGCAAGTTATTTTAAAAACAAAGTAAATTGAATTAATTTAGCATGATTTGATAGGAAATAGAAAGAAAAGTTACATTCCAAGCCCTTCAGAAAAGTACATTCTCTATCAGATAGTTTTCCAGTAGTACATTTCCTGGTTCATTCTTATGCCAGAGTTGTACTTTAGCGAATCCCCACAGACATTGCCAAAATAGCCAGATAAATGCTTTTCTAGCATAGTTAATAATGAGGAAATAGATGATTTCTTCTCGACAGACAGGTTGCTTGCTAAAATCTGACATCCTAAAATGAGGAACTTCTTGTGCTGAGTGTGAGTTGTTTTTGAGTCTTTTTGCCTTTCACTTACTCTCCGTCCCAAAAAAAAAAAAAATGCTATGTGATTGTAACTAATTGCAATTGACCAAAAGCCCTTAAAAAAATTGGTATGCAATGTGCATTTGTATCCATTAAAGAACCAAAAAGAGTTTACCGGAGAAATTAAATAGAAAAAAGAAAAGTGTTGTATAAGGAAATAAAAGAAGTTAAGGCTGTGACAGCATAAATCCAGAATTTGAAAGTAAAAGGTTGGGACAGCTAAGTGGTAAGGCAGCTAAGTGGTGCAGTGGATAGAACACCAACCCTGAAGTCAGGAAGATCTGAGTTCAAATTTGGCCTCTTCCTTCCTAGCTGTGTGACCCTGGGCAAATCAGTTAACCCCAGTTGCCTCAGCAAAAAAAAAAAAAAAAAAGATTTAGGAATATTTTTTAAACAATACCCCTTTGATAGTTGCTGTATGTCTTCCTTCCCCATTTAATATAAGAGCACAAAATATTTCAGAAAATGCATGTCATTTGATTGATGGAGAAAAGATTATCTCAGTGCTTTGGTTTTAATAGTTGTTCTACAGGATTAATCAACTTTAAAGACATGGAAAAACACTTGGCCCATAGTAGTCATTACCTAAACTACTAAATTACTTTGAAAATGCCAGGGATAATAAGATAAAATTACTTTCTATGATAGAAAAGTTTGAAAGATATTTAAATTACTATCAAATTAAATTATAATGTAATATAATATAAATTATATTGCATTATAAATGTAACTTTTACATGATTATTAGAGTATATTTTTTAAAAAACTAGAAAATAGTAAATGACTTACTATTGGTAGAAAAGCTTCGTAAAAGCCTCTTAGAAGATCTTTTTCTGTGGGGTTCCTTGAGATGAGCCCTACTCACAATGTGTTGTAACTCAACAGCACTATCATATGAGGAACTAGAGCCTCTCTCACCCAGAGTGGAGAAATGAAACAGTGGAATAGTAAAGTGGATGTCATTTAGGTTCATTTGGAAACTAATGTATCTTGTAATGCCATTATTTTAAACCAGCTGTTCACCATATATGAGTGAACTTGAAGTGAAGAAGTTGAAACAGCAGAAAAAGCCTAAACAGGTCTCTTGGGTCTGAATGACTGAGGAAAGTAAGCTTCTCTTTCCAGAACTTCTATCACTGGGTATATTTTTTAGTTTACAAAGAGGAGCTAGGAGAGTGGGGTCATTGTGCCACACAAGAGACGATCGATTTAATTGAGAGTGGGTTAGTTAGACACCACCCTAGTGGCAACTTGCATGATAGCCAGTTGTCCAGCTTGTGTAACTTTTCATCAACTTGCCTTTCAAATTACATTGGTCATTTGCTAACTTGTTCTTTAAGATTTAAAAGACTATTATTATGCTTAAGTCAATCCTTGATCAAGGTTGAACTAGTTCTTAAACTACAATTCCCTCTGATATCATAGCTTTCACCAAGGAAATTGTGCCAAGGTATGACCACTTGTCTATATGGACTCTGTTGAAGAAATCTCTTATTTTTATTTCATTGTATTCTAGAATGGTTTGATGTTCTCCCTCTGGCTCTGTCTGCAGACCAAGACAGGAAATGATAATGGCACATAGATAAAATTTGTGAATAAATAAATATATTTTTTAAAAGTTCTAGATGATATTTTGAGGCTAAAGTATGAAGAAAAAATCTAATGATTCCAGCAGATTTTGAAGTCCTGTAACAGTCTTATCATTTCTCAAAAAATCCAGTGATTCCTGAGGGCTTTCAAGTCTTATGTCTCAAAGAATCCAATGATTCCTGAGGGATTTAAAGTCCTACAACAATCTAATGTCTCAGAGAATCCAATGATTTCTGAGGGTTTTGAAGTTCAATGATTTTCTATGTCCATGAGTCAAACGCCATAATTGCCACACTCTTTCAATGCACAATCAGCAATAGAACCACCCGATGTTTCTTGGGTCTTCTCCTTTGTTTCAAGGGTCTGCTCCGTCTCTCTGCGATGGACAAGGCAAATACAGCTCATTGGCACCCATCTGATTCCTTCTCCACTTGTAGAGATACAAGCAAACCCTCTCCCCCAAGCAGTTAGCCTATCTGGTCCCTTCCATTCACCACTTTCTGGGTCTCTCCACATCACCTATAGATTATCTAAAGATAGTGGAGCTGCTCGCACTGGACATTGCCCTTCCGGTGGGTTATAAAACCTGTCTGCCGGAGTCAGTGCATCTTTGTCAAAAATCAAGAAGTTAATAGTATAAAGTGCTAGATTTAGAGGTTCTCTAGGGTTACCTGTGGCTCCCCCTTTCTTTTGTTTTTGGAGCAGCGTCTTAATGTCTCTGTTTCTCCTCTCTACTATTGCCTGTCCTTGAGGATTAAAGGGTATGCCAGTGGTGTGTAAAATCTTATACTGTGCACAAAAGTGGGCAAAATGTTTGGAGGTGTATGCTGGACCATTGTCTGTTTTTATTGCTTGTGGCACACATAATGGCAAATGCTTGCGTGAGGAATTCAGTGAACATTCGGGCTGTCTCTTTTGCTGCTGGTATGGCAAAAGTGAATCCTGAAAGGTGTCTACCACAACATGGATAAAAGACAGACGACCGAAAGATTTATAATGGGTCACATCCGTTTGCCAGATTTCATTGGGTCTCAAACCACGAGGGTTCTTCCCTGGAGGCAGTGTAGGAGCGTGGAAAGGAAGGCAAGCTGTACAGATATTTACTATGCTTAGAATGACATTGCACCACCTCAGTTCAAACCTATTCTGTATATCCTTGGGTTTGATATAGCTTCTGTTTTAATTTTTTCTTTCACTAAAGTTTTTGTTAATTCTTCATTCTCTTATTACATGACTGACCAATCCATTTCAGTCTCTTTTGCAAAATGATAATCTATGTCTTGGTCTATATGCATAGATTACCCTAGAACTCTGTCCTAGGTTCTCCTTTCTCTCCTACTCTCCCTCCTTTCTTTTTATTCTTCCTCTCTCCTCCCCCCATTCCTTTTTTTACCTTTTTGGTGGATTCAGTTGTCATCTCCATATAGACAATTCTTAGATCAACATGACTATAGCATTCAATAGTTTTATCCTTAAATCCATTTCAATTATTTTGCCAAAGCTGCCAAGTCTGATTGTCTCATCTCCTTCCCTTTTCTTTATTGATACCTTAACTACTCTAGTTCAGGCCTAATTAGTTCTTGCCTGGGCTATTGCAATAGCTTTAATTAATTTGCTTACAACTGACTTCTCTCTCATTTACTCCAGCTACACATTTGCCATATTTGGCTGCATAGTTTACTCCCCGATTCAAAAAGCTTTAATAGCTCTTCATTGTCTTTCAAATAAAATAAAAATTCCTCTTTGGGGCAGTTAAGGAGAGGCATTCTGATATTCTAAAACATAAGATCTTTTATCATTATCAAATATTCTGATAAAGAATCTGGCCCCATTCTGTCTTTATAGGTCGAATTAACCTACTTGCTGTTTCTTGTAAATTATATTTCAACTCCTATACCTGTGCCATTTACATAGTCTATGTTTCAAAACTAGAATGCTTTCCCTCCCTGTTTTCTCTTTTTAAAGTTTCCTAATGTCATTCAAGGCACACATTTGTAATGCCAGAGAAACTGAGGCAAGATAGAGATTAAAAAGTATTTAATAATTTAAATGGGAGAGATTTACTGGGACCAATTGGGTCCATAGTTTGGTCCCAGGGCTGAATGAGACTATGGTCTCCAAGAATCCAGCAGCCAATGAGAGTTCTCAATGACCTATATACACATGGATCTGACTCAGGAAGTAGACTGAGGTACGGGAGGAGTCAAGGTGCTGAGAGCAGAACAGGACTCTGACAATCCTGTTCTGACAGGGTGAAGAGGCATGGTGGGGAGGAACCCCGGACATGGGGAGAGGCATCTTGATTAGACATATCTAACATTCCGGTAGCTTGGGATGGGGAGAGGCATTCTGATATTCTAAAACATAAGATCTTTTATCATTATCAAATATTCTGATAAAGAAAGAGGGGAGGTTTTGCAGGACTGAGAAGCAGAGAAACTGAGTCAGGACTGGGGTCAGGATAATTAGAAACTGAGAACTGTGGCATAACACATTTAAGTAAAGAAGGCCTTCTTTAAAAATGGCATTCCTGATATTTCCTGGTTTTTAGTCCTCACCTTCCAATTACTGTTTTGTTACTTTTTACTCTTGGTAAATAAGATTGTAATAATCTTGGTAAATAAATTGGTAAAATAACTCTTGGTATTTTATTATCTGTTGACATGTAGATCTAACAGAATGCCTAGCATAGCTTGTGATTTGAGTTTTCTCTAGCATCTTTTTTGCCACCTATTGTATATTAGAAACTATTATGTTAAAATATGACCTTAAAGGCCATCTAATAAAACAACAGTGGGCAATTGACATTTTACACATCACATATATAGGAAATGGTGAACTGGCATTTGAATCTAGGTCTTCTGACTTCAAATCTGGTGTTCTTTTTTTCTCCATGAAGTTGTATGTAAATAAATTTATGTTCTAAACTGATATAAAGCATCTCTTCGTATTAGGCATAGTGATCAAGTATTTGTTGAGTTGAGGCAGTCACTATTGTGACTACTAATTTGTATTAAATAAACTTCCTTATGAAATGAAGTTGGTCTGGGTCACTAGTTCCCATTTTTCAACATCCAAAACTTGTTTTAAGTTGGAACTCTTTTAAAAATATATCCCAGATTTTTGCTAGGAATCACTCAAATTTATTAGCCTAGAGCTTGCTCACTGTTTTCTCTTCTTTCTTTGGAATTCAGGATTTTTGCAGCCAACACTTATATACCTGAACTATTTGACATTTGCTTCTTCATATAGTAGGTATAGGTAGATGAGCACTAGGCTTGGAATCAGGAAAATTCATCTTCATGAATTCAAATCTGGCTCTAGACACTTATTAGCTATGTAATCTTGGGCAAGTGACTTAACCCTGTTTGCCTCAGTTTCCTCCTCATGAGCCGGAGAATGAAATGGCAAATCACTTCAGTAGCTTTGCCAAGAAAACCCCAAATGGAGTCACAGAGATTTTGAAACAGCAAAACCTCATATAGTAAAATCTTGGGTATCAGCAATACTTGATGAGGTGGTTATTCTGATGCATTCATTTCATACCAGAAGTTTTGGGGTAGAGTTGCAGTGTAGAAGGATGAAGAGATATTTTAATCATTTCTCTTAGAAATTTCTCTACAAAGAGTATAATGAACCTTTCCTTAGCATCAGGCTATTATTATGTATTAATAATACATATTTTATTATTATGTAAACATCTATTATGCTATAAAATTTTGTAATTTTCACTAAGGTATAAATGAAATAATTTTTCATCTTTCTATTCCTAGCGCCAAGCTCAGTACAGTGAATATAGTGGTCTCTTAATAGGTATTGAACTAAATATCCTTAAAATCTATTCTGGAAATTAAGATAGATTTTTTTTTTAACCTACTTCTGCAGAGAATGGAGAAAGGTACATATTCTCATCTTTTCTTGGGCCATGTTTGGTTATTGTAAATTTTTGTATGGGGGGGAAAAGCTTTTTGTGATTTTTCTGTCTATTCTCTTGATGGTCCTGTATTGTTTTGCTGTTTTTGACTCTTCTGTGAGTTTGGGAATAGGTTAATTTTGTATGAGATTTCCATATAAAAACCTTATTATAATTTTATCATTTAGTATTAAATAGGCTGTAACTAGTCCAAGAGGTTATCCTTTGAGAGCAAACTCTAAAACTCTAAAACTTTTCAACTATGGAAACTAAAACTTACAATTTTACTTCTCACACTAGTATAATGAATTTGTGTTCTGTTAACAAAATATCAAGAGTGGCAATTGACTTAAATGTTGAAGATAACTTAGATCTTCTCATATCTGGAGGAGATCTGCTCATGGCCATCCTAAAGATTACTACTTGATTTGATGAATGAAAATGGATTTTAATTTATAGATTCCCTTTCATATGATATGTGCTCTCATTCGTAAATAAGTATAGAAAACAATATATGAATTTGTTAGAGATTCTTAAACATAGAGTTTTAAAGAACTTTCCCCAAAAAATTTGACTGGCTTTTTCTCTCTTTACGTCAAGGGTTGGCAATCTTTCAAAAGTGTTATCTCAAGATTTTTATCCAGTTCTTCTGACCCCTCAAATCTGAGATGAGGAGAGGACTACTCAGAGTTAATAATAATTTAATAGCTAATATTTAATAATGAAGCACTTTACATATCTCTTTTGATCCTCACAGCAACCCTATTGAGTTAGGTGCTATTGTCCATTTTAGAGATGATGAAAGGGAGTTTGAATGAGGTTAAGTGATTTACCTTCAATCACTTAGCTAATGTATTAGACAGAATTGAAATTCCATTCTTCTTGGTTATATGTCTGACACATTGTCAATTACACCACTTGAATGCTTAAGAATTGTCCTTATACTTAGATCTTCATGATAAGAAATAAGAGACCAAGAAAATCTCACCTAATTTTTTTTTTTTTAATTTTTACTTTGCCTTAAATCCTACCAATTAAAAGTTCATTTGGATTAGCTCTTTTAAAAAAATTTTCAAGAACTAAAGGAGGGCAGACCCCATACCAAAATAGGGTCAAAATGTATACCTGATTTTGGAATAAAGGGTGATATCATAAACAAAATAGGAGAGAAAGGGATAATTTACTATCAGATCTTTGGAGAAGGGAGGAATTTATGACCAAAGAAGAACTAGAAAACATTCTGAAAAATGGACAACTTTGGTTACATTAAATGAAAAAGTTTTTGCACAAACAAAACCAACAGAAACAAGATTAAAAGGGAAGTACAAAGCTGGGGGGGGGGGAATCTTTATAGTTAGTATTTCTAATAAAGGTTTCATTTCTAAAATATATAAAGAAAGAACTATGTCAAATTTATAAGAATATAAGTCATTTCCCAATTGATAGTCAAAGGATATGAATAGACAATTTTCAGATGGTGAAATTAAAACCATTTATAGTTATGAAAAAATGCTCTAAATCTTTATTGATTAGAGAAATGCAAATTAAAGCAATTCTGAGGTACCACCTCATACCTCTCAGATTGGCTAAGATGACAGGAAAGATAATCATAAATGTTGAAAAGGATGTGGGAAAACTGGGACACTAATGCATTGTAGAGGAATTGTGAAATGATCTAGCCATTCTGGAGAGCAATTTGGACCTATGCCTAAAAGGCTATAAAACTTTCACCCCCTTTGATCTAGCAGTGTAACAAAGTCATCAAGGAGGGAAAAGGACCCACATGTGCAACAATTCTTTTTGTAATAGCAAAGAATTAGAAAATGAGTAGATGCTCATCAATTGGGGAATGGCTGAACAAATTGTATTGTATAAGGGTAATGGAATATTATTATTCTCTAAAAAATGATGAACAAGCTGATGCTGGAAAAGCCTGGAGAGATTTACATGAACTGATGGTGAATTAAACAAATAGAACCAGGAATACATTGTATAAAATTACAGCAAGAATGTATGATGATCAACTATGAAAGACTTGGTTCTTCTTAATAGTTCAGTGATCCATCTGCCATCTGCATCCCAAAAAAAAAAAAAAAAAAAAAAAAAAAACGATGGTGGTTGAAAATAAATCAATAGATGCTATGTTTACTTCTTTTCTGTTTTTTTTCCTCTCCCAGCATGATTCATAAAGCAGTGTGTATTAAAAATAGATAAGTAAATGTGATTTTTAAAAAAGAATTAAACGAGAGCTATATTAATCATGACTATATATTTATCTTAAAAAATTTTTTTCTCTTCTACTATGTAGTCGAGTTCAGCATACTAAAAGACAGAGTTTGCATTCATTGGGACTCTTAGGATAATTTTAGATTATAATTTTTGTGGACATAAGAAATAACATACAAAGGGCAATAGAAAGGTATGAAAGCAAATTTTGCCACCTTTGATGTCTTCCTTATTGTTTGATATGCATCTGTGTATTTGGTAGGGATTGACAACAAGAAGTGATAGGAGGTTATATTTCTTATATAGATGGGAGGTTATATAGAGTTCTGACTCAAAGTTTAATCATATTTGACATAACTGTCTCATTGTGAAGTTTGATTTTATTTCTTTCAGCATACCTCATTTCAGAACTAGAAGCTGCCAGAATGCTGTGTGTGAATTCTCCCCCCAAAAAAGCACAAGAAGGAGGTGGTAGTGAGGTTTTTCAAGAATTGAAGGGCATATGTATTGCTCTAGGAATGTCCAAACCTCCAGCCAATATAACCATGTTCCAGTTCTTCAGTGGCATAGAAAAAAAAGTAAGACTTTTGTACCAAAATGCCATGTGTTAAAGGAAAACGAATTGTTCATTTATCTAAAATGAGTCAATGAATTTTTCCAATGAAATTGAGTATTTTTAAAATTTTTTTAGTGAATTTTAGATTCATCTATTAAAAATAAGTTGTAATTTTTGTTGTGGCTCTTATATTGTGAATATTGGAGTTTAATATTATTTCTTTTTCAAAACCAAAAATTCATCAATATCCTATTTTCAGTGTTTTGGTTTAACGATCCTCTTCATTATTATAAATAAGAATTAGGTTTTGAAAATTTTTCCCCTACATACTATCATTTAAAAATTCATTAAAAAAAAAAAAAACCCTTTTGTTTCCTTTACATCCTGCTTTCAGGTAAAAATAATTTGGATGTTAACATTTAAATTTTTCAATTCAATTATTTTTGTATCTAATGCACTTTATAAGTAAGGTTTTTCATAATAGCAGCCTGGTATATATAAACAAACTATTAATTTATGAAGCAGAAGAAAATAAAGATTGTTATAACTATTCTTAAAGCACTATTTGTAGTCTGCAACATAATGCAGAAGTAGCTCACAGTACAAAAATGAACCCTAATTTTTCTACATCACAGGTTATACATATACTCTGATAATTGTACAGGAAAATAGACACAAAAACCAGAGTAACTCACTCTCCATTTCCCCCTGCCCTTAGAGCCTTCACTGATCTTTAGTTTAATCATGACTACCTGTGTATCTTCTGATGTAAAGATCTGTGAAGAAGCATTTTGAAGATGGGGAAAATCTTTTAACTCATTGTATTTATTTATTTCAGTTAAAGGAAACATTAGCAAAAGTTCCTCCTAATCATGTAGGAAAGCCTTTGTTGAAGAAAACAATGGGACCAGCTCACTGGGTATGTAGGGGTTAATATGGAGGTTGGTAAATCATGATATATTTCATGTTTTTGACATTAGAAACCATGCTTTTTTGAACTTTTTTTTCTTAAAATATCTGTTTTAATGAGTACTGTATCCAAATCAATAAAAATTTTCCACTAAGCTTTTCATTTATGTGCACTAAAAATTTATGTGAATTTTAATTTGCCTAGGCCTTCTAATATTAGGACTTTAAATTTGAGGTCATAATTTGGAAGTATTTCATCAGGATCAATTCAACATAGGATATTTAAACCAAAATAGGAGGATATAAGTTATCTGTTCCTTTTTTTAAGCCAGAGTGCTTATAAATTAATACAAAACATAAAAATCAAATTTTATTTCTATTGTTTTGAAATTTAATGTTTTCATTCTTCAAAATCTGTCCTCACAGAGGCACTAGGACATTAGGAGAAAGAGAAATATGTTTGAAATAAGTTTGGCCACTACTGGCTGTATAACTTTGGATAAGTTACTTAGCAGTGCTAAGTAACCAGTTCACAAATTTTGGGGAAACTAGCTCTTCTCATAAATTGCCATATAAATGTAAGCTACTGTTACCTTATACTTTGAATTAAATAGAAGTCTAATCATAATGTAATTTATTAATATTTAAATTATTTCAGTTGATCTATTTATTTCAAGAAGATAATAAAAAAAAAATTAACATTTGAATTGAGCATTTCAATTGAAATTGACTTTTTTTTTTCCAGGAGAAAATAGAAGCAGTTAACCAAGCCATAACCAATGAATATGAAGTTCGAAGGAAGCTTTTAGTGAAACGTCTGGATGTCACCGTACAGTCATTTGGCTGGTCAGACAGAGCTAAGGTACACATGACATTATAAAGGAACAGAGTATTGAAGACACGATCTCTAAGAATGATTGCCAATTTCTTTACATTATTATTGTTTCTCTTCAAAATAAAAATTTCCAAGTCAGTAGTGGAACTATTCAGAGAGAAAAAAAAAAATGAATCAGTTGAAGTTTCTTTGAAACTATTTGTTATATTAATATTAATTTAGCAATTGGCATTTAAAATGTTAATAGCATGCTTTTATTTGCAGAAAAGATAATCTGGTGGAATTTAAGGGTTTTCATTCTCCAAACTTTGAATTAGGAGTACATTATTTACTCATACATGAATTTTTCCAAATTTATATTTTCTTAACTCTTGCTAATACATTAATCATCTCTGCCTCTGAAACAGAACCAACCCAGTAGAAGCAGGCTTATAGTTACCTTTACTATTTATTGCATTATTTTTTATTTAAATGTGTAATGCCTTCACATAACTGAATGTGGTTAATTGTTCAGCTGTTACTGGATATTTGTAGGATCATAATATTTTAGAACTTGAAGAGAATTTGGAGATCCTCTAGTCTAGTTCCCATGTCTTACCAAAAAAGAAATCAAAACCAGCAAAGTTCAATGAATTGCCCAACATTAGGGAGTTAATTAAGGGTTTTATATTTTATCCTTTTAGGTGTTTGTTTTTGTTTTGTTTTGTTTTACCTTTTTTAATTATTAAAAGTCGTTTCTAGGATGGAAGTTTCTTCTGTTGCATTTAACAGATATTTATTGAGTACTTAGTCTGAAAGGGCAGCTAAGTTCAAATCTAGCCCAGAAAGACACTTCTAAGCTGTGTGACTCTGGGCAAGTCATTTAACTCTGTTTGCCCTTAAGTTTCCCTACCCCAAAAACAGCTAAAGAAGGAAATAGCAAATTACACTAGTATCTTTGCAAAGAAAATCCTGAACGGGATCACAAAGCACCATACACAACTGAACAAAAATACTAATCTGAACCTATCATTATGCTATGCTAAAAGAAGTTTCAAGGAAATATAAGATCATAGCCTGAGAGACTAGTTCCATCTATTGAGAAATATGGTAGTAGGCATATTAAAATCTTAAACACTTTTATAAAGCTATATGATCTTCATTAACTAGAGTAATATCACATTTAAGATCACAATTATAACACCTCTCAGCTTCTCATTAGTAATGAGAATTTTTATTCCTATTATTCCTTTCTTTTACTCAGTATTTTGTTGGCTCTTAGTGCTTTGCAAATCTTAAAGCATTATTCAAATATTAGTTATTGTTATCGTTATCAGAAATGAATTTTTTATCAAGATTAGTTATTTGGTATCCTAGCCCATAGATGATTAAAAGAAGCACACTAGAAGTGTTTTACATGCCTTTATAGAAGGCCCAAATGACAGTAATGTTTTTAACAGAGAGGAAACTGAAAACATAGACAAAAAAATGATATTGTCTTGCAGTAAAATAGTGAATATTCATTGTGATAAGCCTAATCATCAAGAAAAGGTTAAATTATGCTAAATCTTTTTTTTAAAAATGAAAGATATAATAAATATTTTGGGAAAAAAACTTTGCAAAAAAATTAAATATACTAATTTTACTACTGGAAGGATTAGATCTTTGTTATCTGGAAAATTAACTGGTATGAATTCTTTCTATATTAATGCTAGATAAGTTTTATGTTGGGAATCATCATATGCAATTAAATACTTTAAATATATTTAAAGGAATTTGTTCTTAAATGGAATCATCTTAATGTGGGTCAAACTTTAAATTTCTCTCATATTCTAAAATACCCTACATAATACTAAGCTCATAGCTTGTATTAAATAATCCTTTCTGTTTAATTCTTCCATTATGTGCTATCATTGTATAAAAAGTTTCCCTTTCAGTAAATATGATGTCATTAATATGTATACATCCTTAAGTAGTAGAAATCAAAACTTGCCCTTCCAGTAAATGTGATGTCATTGATATGTATACATCTTTCAGTCCTTTTGTGCCTTAGGAGGTAATCTTCATGAGTTTCTATAGGTGAAAAAATTATGTTTGTGCAAGTTTTGGTGTTGAGTTTTTCTAAACTTTCATCCAAAGACACATATGGGTTATATATAAACTGAAGCTTTTAAAGGAAGTTTACATATTCTAAAGCTTGTGCATCTGGTATATGCTTCAAGAATCCATGTCCTTCTTCCTACCACAATGAGTCAGGGTAGGGCTTTGGAATGGAAAAAACTTAAAATGGAGGAAGGAAAATAATTCTAAAGTGTCGATTTGTGTCTCATATCAGAACATGGTTAGTTAATTTCTTAACAAGCCATTTGCTTAAGAATTCATGATAAAATGAATGAGTAGTTTCAAATATAGTTTTGCCTTTTTATATGTTCTGTATACATGAGGTTTTGGTGCTTTGAAATATCTTCTGAGAAATCTGTCAGAGAAGGAATTAAAAATAAAAATATTCATATCATTTGAACAAATTGTGAAATAAGAAATTGTAAAATTTAGCCTTGGGATGGGGAAAGCTTTTACCTGACCATTTCAACTCTTTCTCTGGGATAAATTTGACTAGAATCCCACTTTCTATAGGAAATATTTCCTAATCCTTTTTATTTCTAGTGCCTTACCTCTTTTAATTATTTCCTATATTTCTGCATATGGTTGGTTTTTCCATTTTTATTCTTTGTCTCTCCCATTAGCAAGGATTGAGCAAGGATTGCCCCCCCCCCTTTTTTTTTTATTTCTAGTATTTAGCATAGTGCCTGGCAATTCATAAATGTTTGTTGATGGAGTAGTGAGAACCCTAATTCTTTGTGATAGAATTTTAGATTATTTTTTACTTTGGTGATTCTTTCTATGATCTGAAAATTTGAAGACTCCTTATCTATTTGGAACTATTCTCCCTTATACTAAAGTTTAACATTCCTAATTTGTTATTTTATACAAATCAATGTAATTGCATACTTGGATTATAGTGTGATTTGTTGTTAAATCAAAAGAGAAAATGATTAGATCTAGGACTTGAAGATAAACCATCAGGCAGCACTTCAATGATTTGCTTACGTTTAATGTATTAATTTGGAAAGGAAATATTGCTTACATTTTAAAATTGGACCAAAAATATTGGTAAAATAGACTCTTCATTATTATCCTTATTATTTTAAGGTGAGATAATATAAGAAGTTATGTGTGTATGTGTACATTATCATGGCTTAATGAGAGCAGCTAAGTAGAAAAAAGGCTTAGCAAGCCCTGCTCATGACCATGCCAGTACATTAATACCAGCAGGGGGCAGAAAATACAAGCAGTTGCAATAAAAATGACCAAAGCGCTGGGAAAACAGGCCAAGTCATACAAAAAGTCAGTTCTATTTGACTCCTTAAAACTTTGGCTTTTTAATATGATATGGACACCCAGCCTAGTTACTGGTCTACCATCTCATTTCAGCCTTTGCATCTCCATGTATACATGTTTACAATCTGGCCTTACTTTTTTGTTTTTCAATTGCTTCCCTCTCAAGTTGTTCCTGCCTTCTCAACACTAAGTGAAGATTGCATTTACTTCTGCCAAGGAGATGTTTTATTGCTGTTTCATATTAGGTCTCTCACACATTAGCTCACATTAAGAATTATCTGACTCCAGGGCCACACTGCTTACAATTGTAGTGGCAAATCTGCTTTCCAAACTTCAAGTCCCAGTAATGAACTTCAGAGATTAGAGTTGTGTTATTTATCATCACATACCTCTAAAAACCTAGCAACTTGGCAAGATATTTGTGAGCCTCTAGGTGCTACAAACTCTTACTTTAGGCAAGTCTTAGAAGTGGCCCTGGCCCTGGATAGTACCTGGAATTTCTCATTTTGCTGTGTCAGGCCAACTAAGAACTTTGCAGGATTCTTTTCCATAACAGTTTCTTCAAGGATCTCTATATTTAGCAGAGATTTCCCACAGAGTTGACCAAGATTTTACTTTATGGCTTCCTGTCAAACAGGTCAGGCTGGCTTTAGGACAACTTGGGAAAAGGGATTCCTATAAGAGCTTAGAGAGGCATTTGATTCTTCCTTTCTTTTTTGCAAATAACCAATGGATTTTCTGTCTTTCTCAGAGAGATTATGGATCCTCATATCAGAAATCATGATGATACCTTTCTTTTTTTTTTTTTTAATTTATTTTTTTAATTAATATTTTATTTTATTTTATTTTATAATAACTTTATATTGACAGAATCCATGCCAGGGTAATTTTTTTTACAACATTATCCCTTGCACTCATTTCTGTTCCGATTTTTCCCCTCCTTCCCTCCACCCCCTCCCCTAGATGGCAAGCAGTCCTATATATGTTAGATATGTTACAGTATATCCTAGATACAATATCTGTTTGTAGAACTGAACAGTTCTCTTGTTGCACAGGGAGAATTGGATTCAGAAGGTAAAAATAACCCGGGAAGAAAAACAAAAATGCAGATAGTTCACATTTGTTTCCCAGTGTTCTTTCTTTGGGTGTAGCTGCTTCTCTCCATCATTTATCAATTGAAACTCAGCTCTCTTTGTCAAAGAAATCCACTTCATGATGATACCTTTCTGTACTCTGTGTCAGAACTTGCCCTGTGTTAAAAGGTCAGGTTTTGAAGATTTTGGCTATGACTGCAATTAATTAGCCCAAGTATATATGGCCACCATACTGCAGTGTTATTTTTCAACGTGTGTTTATTTAATTTCAGTGATGGGATGGGATAGCAATCCTTTCCATATTAACTACTTAAAACTAAATGCTCAGTGGAAGTTTGCTTTCTGGATCCAATGACATCTGTATGAATATTAGATATTGTGATTTGAGCATCCTGGCAGTTTTTCAAAGGTTAACAGATTCAGTATTTCAAGAATTACTAGGTGAGTTGGTTGGTCATTTGTCTCTATATTATACTTTTCTGCTTCTGGAACTTCTGCATACCATGTTAGATTAGTCCAAGTCATATTCTGCTACCTACATCAGGACCAACTCTTTGGCAAATTGGAGAAATTCTAATTGAGGAGCAGGTAGAATTTTGCAGCACAGAATAGATCTTAAGCATTACTCTATTACCACCACCTCCTACACCTCTGCCACCACGCACACCTTCTCAGAAGATCTCCAAATTTTTCTTTGTTTTGCAAGGTTTTCCCTTGATAATTAATTCCTTTCATTTATTGCCTGAAATGCCCCCCAAAGCTTTTCTGTGAAAACTAGATTTGGCAGATACATTTAACGTTCTTAAAAGTTGGTTCACCCTGGTCCTAATTTTTTAACTATCCAGATACCCAGTAACAGTAACTCAATGTGGAAACTTGAGTCCATTGCCATATTATTGTATATGACTCAGAACTGAACATTTATATCTGTTATCCAGCTCATTAACAAATGAACATTATTAAATTACATTAGGCCTTAAGTATACAAAAAAGAAAAAGAAAATAGTCATTGCTCCTAAGAAGTTTGTAGTCTAATAGAAAGATATAACTCATATAAAGAAATGGTGGCCATAGAAGAAAGTTTTGATCTAGGTAGGCATATGGATTATTAATCTAACCATAGAATAGTATATTTTCATACCCTTTTTGGTGGCAATGACAAAACATTTTAATTACTGTTATCAAAGTAAGAGGTGGAGAATGGGGGTAAGGCAGTTGGGATGTGTGTGCATGATAGCAAGATAGAAGTGCAAAGATTCCACTGTGGGTAGGTCCTGGTGTCCAATGGTTGAATGGATGGGATATGAAGCATGATTCAGAGCTAGCCATACATAGTAGATTAGGTGATTTTTCATTCATTCACTGACCAGTCAAGTTCACTAAATCCCACAGTAGAATCCCAAAGCTGAGTGGGCTTAAGAATTACGTAGTTTGTGGAAGGAGCTGTGTGTAATAAACTTTAGGCATTTTAGCTATGCAGGGTTATAAGAAAAGGACACAGTGTTTCTATTGTCCATTGAGACCATAATAATAATAGCTAATATTTATATAGTAACATCAAAAATAACAACTATGTACCAAGGCATTATACTAATAAGCACTTTACAATTATGGTCTCATTTGATTCTCATAAACCTAGAAGGTAGATGCTGTTATTTTCATCCAAATTCTCAAATGAAGCAAACAGTAGTTAAATGACTTGCCCAGGGTCACACAGCCATCTGTGTGTCTGAGGTAAGGTTTGAATTTGATCTTCTTGTCTTTAGATCTGGCACTCCATCCATTGCACCACCAAACCTTGGAACCATCAAGGAACTTAATAAATGTCAAATCCACTAAATATTCAGTTCAATTTTGTTATCATCTATGTTCCCATATAGTACAGTCTATGGAAAGATATACTAGAGTGAAAACTAAAATTGGGACATCTGATAGATAGATTAATCACCTTGACAAGTGATCTAGGCTATTAATTTTGAGGTCACTAATTCTTAATCAGTTAGAATTCTTCCCTTCCCCTGTCCCTCCTTCCATCTTTCCTTACCCCTAACCCTGCTGATGGATTCATATTATCAGGCCCAAGTATCTCCCAGTTAGGAATCCCTAACACATATGCCAAGTAGATTTTGTCCTAAATAGACTACTTTTTTATGCCCCTCCCAGTCAAGATTTAATGGATAAAAGTAGAGCCAAGATGGCAGAATAAAGGCAGGGATTTTCTAGTCTCTCCCCCAAACCCTTCCAAATTCCTTTTAAGTCATGACTCTAAACAAATTTTAGAGTGTAAGAACATACAAAGTTGGAATGGAACATTTTTCAGCAGAAAACAACTTAGGAGGTCAGCAGGAAAGGTCTGTGGCACCAGTGTGAGAATCTAGTGCACAATCTGTGCAAGCACAGTCCTGACCCTGGCTCCAGCTCCCACAAAACAGGAACAGGCCAAGAAATCTCTGAATCACTGGCAGTACTTGTGGTTTCTAGACCTCTCAGTCCAGACACCAAAGATGACTTGGAAGGTCAGCAGAACAGATTGGTCAGTAGAGTGAGAGAGCCTTCAGAAACCTGCAAAACAGAGGTGGGTGGGGGTGGCAGCAACAACTTCAAGTTTCTAGAGGCCTCAGCTCACAGGAGGTATCTATACTATAAGAAAGGACTCTGTTGCTTTAGCACACTAAATCTTACAGTTACAGAGGGGCAGGAGGCACTTTTCAAGTTCCAGGACAGAAAAAAGTGCTTGTGGTCAGGTCCCCGAAGGATCACTGAAAACAACTGCGCAAAAAGATTTTAAAAGTTGAATAATGAGCTGGAAAAATGAGCAAGCAACAGAAGAAAGGTTTTGACCATAAAAAGTTATGACAGTGAAAAGGAAAATCAAAACACACACTCAGAAGAAGATAGCAAAGTCAAAGCTTCTATATCGAAATCCTCCCCTCCAAAAAGAATTAAAACTTGGTCTCAGGCTATGGAAGAGCTCAAGAAGGGTTTTGAAAATCAAGTAAGAGAGATAGAGGAAAAATTAGGAAGAGAATTGAGAACGATGCAAAAGGGAAAAGCTAATGAAAAGAATGCTTTAATAAAATTGCCAAATGGAAAAAGAAGTACAAAAGCACACTGAGGAAAATATAATTCCTTGAAAATTAGAATTGAGCAAATGAAGCTAATGACTTTATAAGAAGTCAAGATACAATAAAACAAAACCAAAAGAATAAAAAAAAAAAAAGGTAGTGAAATATTTCATTGGAAAAACAACTGACCTAGGAAATAGATCCAGGAGAAATAATATAAAAATTATTGATCAACTTGAAAACCATAATCAAAAAAAGAACCTAGACACCATCTTTCAAGAAATTATCAAGTAAAACTTTCCTGATATTCTAGAACCAATGGGTAAAATAGAAATTAAAAGAATCCACTGATCATCTCTTAAACAAAATCCAAAAATGAAAACTTCTAGGGATATTATAACCTAATTCTGGAATTCCCAAGTGAAGGAGAAAATATTGCAAACATCTAGAAAAAAAAATTTTAATATTGTGGGGCTATAGTCAGGATAAAACAAGATTTAGCAGTTTTTACATTAAATTATCTGGAGGACTTGTAACATGATATTCTGGAGAGAAATGGAGCTAAGATTACAACCAAGAATCATCTACCCAGCAAATTTTAGTATGATCTTTCAGGGGAAAAGATAGACATTCAGTGAAATGAAGGATTTTTGAGCATTTGTGATGAAAAGTCTAGAGGTAAATCGAAAACTCAATTTTCAAATATAGGACTTGGGAGAAGCATAAGGAGGTAATCAAGAAAGGGATATCATCAGGGATTTAAGGTTTATCTATTTATATTCCTACTTGGGAGGATGATACTTGTAACTCATAATAACGGTCTCATTTTTATGGCAGTTAGATGGAATATGTATAAAAAAAGAGGACGCATGTGAGTTGAATATGAAGGGGTAATATCTAAAAAAGATAAAATTAAGGGGTGAGAGGGATGTATTAGGAGAATGGGATAGAGAGAGTGGAATGGTATAAATTATCTGCCATAAAAGAGGCAAAAGAAAACTTTTACAGTGGAGTGGAAGAGGGAGAAGGGAAATGAGTGAAGTGGTTCAAAGAGGAAATAACATAAAACATTCAATATAGGTATAAAAATCAATCTCATCTACAGGAAAGTAGAAGGAGAAGAGGATATGAGAAGAGAGGAGGGTAATAGAAGAGAGAGCATATTGGATGAGGGAGGTGATTAGTCACAAAACACTTTTTAGGAGAGTCAGGGTGAAATTAGAGGGAATAGAATAAATAGGGAGAAAATACAGTCAGCAATTGTAATTGGCGAAAGAATTTTGAAGCAAGTTTCTCTAATGAATGACTAATAGGGAACTGAGTCAAATTTATTTAAAAAAAAAGCCATTCCCCAATTAATGATCAAAAGATATGAACTATGGCCAAAGTATAAAATCATGCGTATACTTTAACTAACAATCAACACCACTAGGCATGAATCCCAAAAGAGATTTTAAAAAAAGGACAAAGACCTATATATACAAAAATATTTATACAGCTCTCTTTTCTGGGCAAAGAATTGGAAATTATAGAGAAGCCCATCAATTGGGGAATGACTGACTAAATCATATGATAAAATATCATTGTTCCTTAAAAAATGATGAGCAGGATGGAAAGTTTTTCATGGACTCAAGCAAAGTGAGATGTACTGTATACAGTTGTAAATGATTTTGCTTTTTTCAGCAATACAGTGATCCAGGACTACTCTGAAGAACTTAGGATAAAAATCGCTGTCCATACCTAGAGAAATCAGAAATTCTATTTGTGTCTGAAAACAGATCGAAATATATATTTTTTAAACTTTATTTTTCTCGAGGGTTTTTTGGGAAAGCATGGGGGTTGTTTTCTTTTACAACATGACTTTTATGGAAGTATTTTGCAAGAAGTCATATGCCTTCTTCATGGGAGTTGGGGGGTGAGGAGGAAGGGAGAGAATCTGGAACTCAAAGTTTTAAAAACAAATATATTAATTGTTTTACATGTAATTGGATAATTTGTTTTTAAGTGGTCAATGTAAAAAAAAAAAACCTTGATGGGTAATATTCCATCTTTCGCACTATAGATTTTGTCAGTGTAACACAATATAACCACAGGGTTCTGTTCAAAAATAAAATGTTGTACATAGTTGTTTATCCTTTTTGTAGTTTTGATTGCAATTAGTATGTTGGTATGGCCATTTGTATTAGGATGTGTTCAGACAAAAATCACAATTTCTGTCAATTCTCTTTTTACCGACAGGTAGAATTATTAGATTTTGTTACATCTTCCCTATTTCTAAGACAGTGATGCTATCTTCATGTTGATGTCTACTGGCTGACTACCCTCTTCTTTTTAAAGGGAAATTTTCTGGTTCCACAGCCTTTCTCATAGTCTCTCAAGATGATGTCTCCAAATTATTTCATTTCTGGACTATTCCATTCACTGCCCTTCAAGTAACTATTCATGTTTCTGCAGGATAATTATTCCTAGACAGACACTTTTCAAATCAAATGTGCTATGTTATTTCTGATGTTATGACCTACTACATAGCATCAAGGTGAATAGGCTGCCTTAGAAAGATACATAGAGTTCTCCATACCATGGTCTCTCTTCATTTATGTATGTTGTAGTACCTTCAGACTTACTGTCTAGGAGAATTTAGGCCACCTAAACTGAATGGCAGCACATTATATTAGAAGCGAAAACCTCATTGTACATGAGCCCAGTTACATTGCTCTTATAGTCCTAAGGAACCAGACTCTTATAACACAAATTGTGTATCATCAGCAGCCATGTTAGGAAACTGAAAAAAAAAGGTAGAATGTCATTTCCCTAGTGCTGAAGTAATTTGTTTGTGGCCTCTCAGCTGAAGAGAACCTTCTTTCTCTTTACTTGGAATTCCTCTAATTTTTGTTATATGGGTTTATATCAGTTTGGAATTATATTCTTTAAGTTGTCTACCACTACTCTTATCTGAATGGATAAGTAGAAATAATCTGCTATTTGATTATGTATAAGTCACAGAGTGAATAGCTTTATCTCTAGTTCCTAGGAGAAAGGCAGATCTAAATATCCCTCCCTGTTTCCCCAAAAGAAGTCATGGAAGCCAACAGCAGGCAGTGACCTGGAATTGACAGAGGCTTTCCACCATTACCATTCACTAATCTTTGACATCTAGGGAACCATTATGGGGACAGACATGCTACCAAGGGTAACCTAGGAGATGTGAATAAGGATTAGGTGTATTGGACATTATCATAAGCACATTTGCATTCAGAAATGTAAGGAGTGGAAATAGGCCAAAATTTAAGGGAATCAGGTTGAATCAGGCATTTAATAAGCCTTGCTACTCCTTGCATTTTGGCTTCCTAATATCATGTGAGAAACAACTGTGGTATAGTAGAATACTGGACATGAAACCAGACCTAGTTAGAAATCCTGCTTTAGGATTAATTTATTGTCTGTATGACCAAGGGCAGGGCAGATCACTTAACCTTTGTGATTTTGTATCCTCATATGCAAAGTAAGGATAATAATAATTGTTGTATTTACCTCATAGGGTTTTTTTTTTTGAAACATAAATGGAAAAAATGTATGAAGTTCTTTGTGAACATTAAAACACGATAGCATTATCATTTATTGTTAGGCTTCCCCATACTTATATACATTATCATTAATGTAGAACTTGTCTTATCTTAGCTCATATGTTTTGGTCTTCTGACACCCTGCCTAGATTTTGGTTTTTATTTGTTCTCTTAATTCAGGCTGCAGCCACTCAATTCCAAGAAAGGCATTCCTTTCCCTATTTTCCCAATATAATTTTGGGAAAGTCACTTTACCTTTGTGCTTTCTTAAAACCTGCTTATATCTGCTTTTCTCAATTATAAAATGAGAGATTCCAACTGAGAATCTGAATGAGATCTGAGAATCATTCTGTGACTCTGTGCTATTCCTTCAATTGCCTACCAATCTTACCCTGAAAAAGTTTCATAGTTTAATTCTTATGCTTTTTTGGACATGTGTAACTATTTTTTTTTTTTAAATAATGAGGTTCTTTGGTATTGCTTTGATTTTGAAAATGTTTGTCTTCTTTCTTTTCTTTCAACAGAGTCAAACAGAAAAATTAGCAAAGGTCTACCAACCAAAACGTACACTCTTATCTGCTAAAAGTACTATTTCTGTTGCTCATCTCTTGGCTGCTCGGCAGGATCTTTCAAAGATTTTAAGGACAAGCAGTGGATCTATTAGAGAAAAAACTGCCTGTGCCATCAATAAGGTAAGGTATTTGTTTTAGATTTGATTTTTGCCTCAAAATAAATTATTAATGTAAATCATCTTTTTTGGTCATTAGTCTTTTCCTTAAAATGTATTATAAAGATTTCAAAAATTGAGTGATTCCTGTTTTTAATCAACAATTTATAAAATGTGGAAATAGTTTTTTGTATTTTGAAAAAACTTGACAATTTTATTGATTTTTATGGCCTTGCTGTTGTGAAAATTTTATTGTGAAGGATTGATTGACGGATAGAATTCCTGTCAAAAAGAAGATGCTATCATGAGTCATTTTAGCATTTCCATTATAAGTAATTTCCTTTTTAAAGTTGTTTTATGCTTTATATCTGTGATTTCATCTGTATGAGGACCAGTGATATGTATCACAACTCTTTCTCATATTCTCACCCTATATGTCTCTTATAAATGTCCTTCCTAAATCCTTAATGAAGAATTTATGAGTGTAATGGAGACTTTCCTCTGTTGTTTTAACATGATGTAGATACTAGTGCACACCTCAGCTATCTATATCCCTCCTACTTTTCCAGTTATATATATTTTTGGGTGATATCTGTATTTGCTATGACTTACACATAATTGATCATTGATGATAGCACTGCATGTAGTCTGAAATAGTAGATGAGAAAAAGCATTGGATTTTAAATAAGCTATTATGGGTTATAATCACAGTTTCACCACTTAATATCTTATATGGCTTTAAGCAAATTGTTTGATTCTTAGGCCTCAATTTCCTTATGTATAAAATGGGGATAAGAAGTATACTATATGGTCTCTAAGGTATCTTCTAACTCTAAGTTTGTAAATCTGTCTTCTAATTTTTCCTAACATAACATCTTTTCATCTTTCTGTCTGAGTCACTTAGAATATTAATTCTCTAGAAATTATGATGATCCATGATTTTTAACAACATAACATAACTGGGGGAACATTGCTTTTTAAAAGAGAGCTTTTTGTTTCAGGGAGTATCTTAGATTCATTGAAAGTAATGCAGTTTCTTATTTGCAATCTACTTTATTCTGTTCTTTCTATTTAATTCTGGACCACATTTGCCCAAGATATATGTACTTACACACTAACTCAATAATTGGCCTATCCAATGCTACATATCTTAATCTGGTCAATTTAAAAGTTCACATTTTCTTGGTAGTTTTGAAGTTTACAAAGAAGTCTTCAAAAACAACTCTCTGAGATATTCAGTAATCTTGTATTATCCCCATTTTATAAATAGAGATACTGAGGCACAGATTAAGTGATTTGTTCAGTATCATATTTTCAGAAATAGTAATTGAACTCTGATCCTCCTTATTACAAGATCAATTCTCTTCATCTATACCACTCTCTCCGTCCTCCCCCCCCAAAAAAAAATCTTTTTCCATTTAGTTTCTCCTATATGGATTGTTGAACCAATCAATTATTTTCTTTGCATGTGAGAAAGTTTATAAAGAATCTTTATCAGGAAAAAAAATTAGCATTTGTCAGAAAAATAGTGATTTAGAAAAATTATAAGATAATTTTTTTTCCTTGGAAATACTTAACAAGAGACTGTGGGCCATTCTACTTCATCCCATACAGTCAACAAACTAGTTTCCCATCATGATGATAAACTTAACCAAACGCCTTCTCTAACTCCCCTGTACCTTATTTCACATGAGTTCTGATACTATCACTTTAGAACTCAGTTATTCATTCTGCTTATGAGATATGAGGTCTATCATCATGGTGAATAGGAAAACATTGAGCTAGGTGTTAAGAGAACTTGAGTTTTGAGTTGAAAACTCACCTCAACACATTTTACCTAACTTTTCTCAATTTAGGTTTTCTTCTCTATAAAATTGTGATCATAATACCACTTACTTGATAGTGTTATTACAAGGATCAAAGAAAATATACACTTAAACACTTTGCATAGTCTTAAAGCACTATGTGTAAGCTATTATTGTGGTGAATTTCAATCTCAAGATTTTAAGAGATAGTATGGTGAAGATAGCCATGAAAGAATATATTGATTATTTTTCTTAATAGCTGCTTTCTGTTTGTGAAATAACTTATGAGAATAGTTTTACAATAATGTTTTATTTTTTAGGTGTTAATGGGCAGGGTACCTGACAGAGGTGGCAGACCCAATGAAATTGAACCTCCCCCCCCAGAGATGCCACCATGGCAGAAAAGACAGGATGGACCTCAACAGCAAACAGGCAGAGGAGGAGGACGAGGGAGTTATGAACAATCATATGGTGGAGGACGAGGGGGTCATGAACATTCATACGGAGGACGAGGAGGTCATGAACAGTCATACGGAGGACGAGGGGGTCATGAACAGTCATATGGAGGACGAGGAGGTCACGAACAGTCATATGGAGGACGAGGAGGTCACGAACAAGGAGGAGGAAGAGGTGGACGTGGTAGTTATGACCATGGAGGTCGAGGGGGTGGAAGAGGAAATAAACATCAAGGAGGCTGGACAGATGGAGGGAGTGGAGGAGGAGGTGGCTATCAAGATGGTGGTTATCGAGATTCAGGTTTCCAAACAGGTGGCTACCATGGTGGCAGTGGTGGCTACCAAGGAGGTGGTTATGGTGGCTTTCAATCATCTTCATATACAGGAAGTGGATATCAGGGTGGTGGCTACCAACAGGACAATAGATACCAAGATGGTGGTGGGCATCATGGTGAACGAGGTGGTGGTGGTCGAGGAGGGAGGGGTGGTCGAGGAGGTAGAGGTCGTGGAGGTCAAGGTGGAGGCTGGGGAGCAAGAGGGGGCCAGAATTATAATCAGGGGGGTCAATTTGAGCAACATTTCCAGCATGGAGGTTATCAGTATAATCATTCTGGATTTGGACAAGGAAGACAGTATTCTAGTTGAGGCTACTAAAGATTACATTTCAGCAGAGCTCAAGTAATAGAAACTTCATTTTAGAGGCCTGATAAATATCTAGTTGAACTAATATGAGACCATATATGGCCAGAAACTCCTGCTTTAAACATGAAATTATAGATTGATATGCAATTCTGGTTTTTAAACAATGGATTTATTTAGCTAATGCTCTTTATTTGAGAAATGCATACTTTTCACCAAAATTTATCAAAAAAACAACAAAACAACAACACATAAATAGCCAAGTATGTTTAATGATTAGACCAATATTACAATCAGAACATGCATAATGTTTTGAAGAAATTACTTGGAAAATGCCAGCAGTGGTTTTAGTATGCAGTTCTTAGAATAAGCATTCTTCTAGATTCTTTATAGATTTTTCATTAGGAAACCCAATTTCTTTATGTTGATAATTTCTTTTTCTTTATTTTGCTTCTGGTGCATATTTTCTAAGTACAGTTCCGCTCTTTATAATTGGCCTTTTATATTCAGAGTGAGATTATACACATTTACTTCCCTATGAAAGTAACAAGTATGTTTCTATTATATGAGCTCTTCTGCATATAGCACATTCAGTAGCCTTATCTTCTGTTAATTAAAAACTATCATTTGCTCAACTCTAAAGACCTTGAAAATGGCCAAAATCTGCAAAGATCATTAAATCAAGCTAAGTTGTGAACTTCTAGTATGTAGGCATATAGTTAAATATAGCAATTCAAACTGACTTGCATCCATCCAAAACAATTTCCTCCTACAACCTTATTTTTACTTGAAGTTGACTAGAAGGATCAGCAAACTGAAATTTGTCTTATGCACGAGTTAATACCACTGGCTCAGCAAATACGAGATAGTTTGTTTTGGGCAGGTGCCTTTTTGTTTTGTTTTTGTTTTGTTTTTTTGTAATTGAAGAAATGCACTACCAAGTAGGAAGATGATGGATGTTGCCTAGTGGAGGAGGCCCTTTATTATTGCTGCAGAAATAAAAGCCTGGCTGAGTTGATGTTTTTACATTATTCTTTACTGAAATCCACATGATGCTTCTTGCTGGGTTTTTGTGTACATAAACATTGTCAAGCTGTGAAAGAAAATGGCTGAAGGTGTGCTTTGTATGAAAGGTGAGCAATAAAGTATCCGTGTGTTCTCTGTTTTGTGTGAGCTTTATTTGAATGATTAGTTATGATTAATGGAGTATTTTGAAACATTTGTTAAAAAAAATTAGAGATTTTAAGATTTTGCATAAGTACATTAAAAATCTTATGTATTTCCTTTAGTTGAAATTTATATAGCTCCCAGAAGTTTGCAAAGCAGTTTACATAGATTATTTGAATCTCCCAACGATCCTAGAAAATAGACACTGTAGTTTTTCTTTTCTCCATTTTACATATGAGAAAACCAAGTCTCAGAAGTTAAGTAGCTTTCTCAAGCTCACACAGCTAGCAGGTGGCTGAGAGGGGGATTTGCATTCCACTCTCTCTCACTCTAACCTCTTTTCCAAACTGTCTTCATCTTAATGATTTTCATTATAAATGATTATAAAGTGGTGCACTTAAAGATAATTATCAGAAGATTGAAATGAAAGTAGTTAAAATATTGAGTTTAGCTTTTAATATTAATATAATTCCATTTGATTGACTGGACCATGTTTGCCACTATTGTTTAAAAACACCAGTAAGAATTCTAACCCCTTTTTACTTTTAATACATTTCGTCTTCATGAGATATAATCAAATACATGTGTCACTTCATTTCCAGTCTTAATGATGACCTGTACCCATGTAGCTTACTTGGTCCACGTAGAAGAGATAAGCGATTCGTTTTTGATCCAGTACCTATTTTGATTGATAAGACTTTCTAAAATAGGATAATCTAATAACTGCTTTGTGGCCACTGGGTGTAGCTATTGATACATATGTCAAGCAAGTGTAATTATGATTATTTTAAGTATTTGTGTTTTCTCTCAAGACTTAAAATACAGTACACTACATTTTTCTTGAGTGGTTACAAATTGAAAAATATGAAGTTGTATGACTTGTGAAAAGATAGCATAACCTTAAGCCCTACATTGAGCCTCCAAAATTTTGGTTTTTCACTTTTTTCCACTAAATACTTAATATTGTATTTATAGTTAAAGGTTTTGCATTAGATAACTCAACTTTATTTCTTTCAGGTGCACTTATATTAAATGCAACACTCAACTGAGTTTACAGTTTTCTCCTTTCAGATACTACAATCTTCCCACTAAACAGAGTTTTTCTAACAATTAACATTTTTAAAGGATGATTTATCTAATTTTATGAATAAATAAGAAACTAACATGACAAACTATATATTACAGATGTGGATGACATTTAAGAAGAAAAAAGATCGATTTTTATTTTAATGGGTTGAAAATATTCATGTCTATAGCACCTTCTCAACAGAAAATGAATTATGTTCCTGTTATTTTCTGGTTCTTTTAATATTGCTCTAGTTCTCTAAAAATAGTCTATTCAGCCATCTCAAGGTCCAATTTTTTTTTGTCAAATTATTTTAATGTTGTAGAGTACTCATATTAGTATTAGGGAATAGTCTGAGGAGATTTACATTGGAGTGAATAACATTTCCATTAAAAATTACTCATGAGGAAACAAAAAGTACGTATTTCCTACTAGGAAGTCTTTGAAATGTGAAGCCTTAAATTTTTTTCTCTTGAACAAACATAAAACCAGGACAAGCTGAACCTTTTTGTTGGTTCTTTTTTTCCTACTAACACCAATGATTAAAACAGGATGCTAATATTTTATATGTAAATTATTTAAGAGTTAAGTCTGCTTGCTCTCTCATTTCTTATAACCAGTCTGAAATGTTGACAGCACTTCAGCATAATACCAATGCACATAGTAATAAACACTCAACAAAAATTTATTGAGTGATTAATGTAAGCTAATTCTAAGATAATAAAGTTCAGGCAATTTCAGGCAGTATCTTTAAGTATCATTTCATCCATATGTGGAAAAATTACTTAAACATTTTGATAATTAGTGTGTTCACATATTGGGATAGAGTAGTTCATAAGTTATCTTTCACTAAATAAATATGAATCTAAACGTTTAGAGCATCTAACATATCTCTGAGAAATGTGAATGTTTCTGATGATTTATTCTATCATCTGTTAACATATTTTAATAGCAAGTCCCCTCTCTTGGAGAAGGAGAAAAACTATTATAGAATCAGAGTTGGAAGCCTATATTGTCTAATCTGTATTTAAAAACAAAGTTTTTCAAAAAGGTAAAAAGTTGGGGATTTTTATATCCTGAAGTGTACAAGTATACCATCTGAGATTGTGTTTTATTTTCAACTATATTATATTTAGATTGTAAAACCAGTTTTTCTTGTCATTTTATGCTTTTGATTTTAGCATCATTGCTTCTTAATCAGACAATTAATTTTGGTTTTCGGCAGACAAATAATTAAACTGTATCTCTCAATACAAGTAAAATAGACAATAAAGTGAAAGACTTTTGAAGTATTTTGTCATGCACCATAAATCTCTTAGATGTAGCATTCACAAGGCAGAACTTTTTATGGCATTTGAATGAATTGTTTTCAAATGTCACAGAAAAGAACACATTTCACATGGGCTTGCAGTTTTATCCAGATACCTTCTACAAGTTGTTGGCACAAGAATGCTGCATAACAAAGCTTCTGTTTTTCTGCTTTGAATACAATTAGCATATGTTTGGAAATTAATTGTTAAAAAATAGATTGGCTATCTCTCATGTCTGGCATCTATTACCTCCTCAGTTTCATCTGTTCAGTTTGTTGTTAAAGGAAGAACTTATGTACCACCTTCAGTGGGGAAATATTTCCTGAATGCCCTAGTTGTTAGCTTTATCTTGCATGTTGGTTGGATTAGATATGCTAGAAGAAAAAAATTTATCTTAATAAAAGCCATCAGTTTGGGAAAGTCTGTGAAAATGATAAAAACATAGGAGCAGTTCAAAATAAAATCTCAGACTTTTGAGGGAGCTTATAAAAACTTGTATAAATTAGTGTCATTTTCTGAAAAAAGAGAGTAATGGCTATCCTTAATGTTTTTATCAACTATAAGATTCTATGGTTCCATTCTCCCTCTATCACTAATCATTAAAAAGTTACTATAGCTTCAAATTTTTAATAATTTTTACTTCTTTATGGTACTCAAGATAGGGTCATATTTTCAGTAACCATTCTTTGACTAAAAGTAAATGACAAAGTATATTGGTAAAAATATTGGGAAATTTGAATTTTAGTAACCTTTAGAAGTCCAATTCTACTGCAAACATTCTAGTCAAGCTCTCAAATAAAAAACAGGGCAACTAGATAACACACTGTATAGAGCACCCACCCTGGAGTCAGGAGGACATGAGTTCAAATCCAGCCTCTTACTAGCTATGGGATCTTAAGCAAGTTACCTACCCCCAATTGCCTCTCCAAAAAAAAAAAAAAGAGGAAAAATACACTAAAAGGAGTAATGAAAAAAACAAGAAGTATTAGCTATGAGTTCCATCTAATTCAAAACTAAACAAACAGATTTTTTGGAAACCTACAAAAGTATAGTTTAGAGACAATCCAAGAGAGGGAGGGCAAAATACAAAGTAGCCCAGTTACAGCAGATGATAGGCTTAGACCAGCAGCGTTTATGGGAAAATCGTTGGTCCCCTTCTGTGGCAGGAGATAAAGCCAAATCAGTGTCTAGCCCTGAACAATCAAGGGGATCTCTCCCTTATGCAGCAAGAAATAGACTAATCAATGTGTGCTGAACCCTTAACACAAAGATAAACAGCTTCTGCAAAAGATAGAACCTATGTTTAACCATCCAACTCAGGATCAAGCAGGGCCTATCCAAGGCATCTGAGTCTTTTGCAGCAGCGTTTAGCCAAAGCGCAAGCCCTTAATTCAGAAATTGATACTGAAAATATGAATAAACAAGAAAAATACCAAATACACACAATAAAAGCCTTAGACTTAGAAGGGCTCAAAGGGTAAACCTAGAAAAAGAGGTATCTTCACTAAGAGCCTCTGGAAAATAATAACCTGGCAACAAGAAAATAAGAGTGCCTGGAAGATATGAAATGAGATATAAAATGGAATAGCAAGGAAGAGAAAATGACAAGAATTAACACTTTCGAAAAGACAGTGGTGACTCTTAGCCAAGAACTGAACTCCCTAAAAATTGGAATGGATCAAACAGAAAACAAGGTCTCCACTAGAAAACAAATATTAAAACATCAAAAGATTTTAAAGTTTTAAATGTAAATTATGTATTATTAAAAAAGAGTTGACTTAGAAAACAGATTAAGGATAATCAAAGAATCATCAGACTACTTAAAAATTATTACCAAAAAGAAAAAATCTGAAGTACTCTTATTTCTTTTCTTTTTTTTTTCAAGTACTCTATTTTAAGAAGTCATAAATAAATACTGCTAATGGCTATTAGAACCAGAAGCCTAAGTGAAAATAGAATCCAATGGTTATTCCCTTACAGAAACTCCAAGGTGAAAACTCTCAAGAATATCACAACATAAATCCAAAGCTTCAAGTTAAAAAGAAAAAATAATTGAAAATAGTCATAAATTCAAGTACTAAGGAGCAGAAAGGCATAAGATTTGTTTAGTTGTTGTATATATCTCACCTATAGAATGTGAGCTCTTCAAAGATAGACCCATATCTCAAAAGAAACAATTAGCAGGGTTTCAAGTAAAAATAATTGATCTGAAGTCAAAAACAAGTATGATAAGGGTAGGAGAGTGGGGAGGAGAGGACTTGTCAAAGTACTTTAAGTAAAGTAGACTACCAGATATTCCTGATGAAAAGTCCATAATTGATTAATGCAAATCCAGCTATATAACTAGTCTTAGTTTAACACAGATTTCTCTGGTGAACAGAGCAGGCTTTCATTCAGAAAGGCATGCAGAAGGCATAATACTAGGGCACACAAAACACATTTTCAAAAGAGAAGGCATCATGAGAGATTTAAGAAAACAACTAGCAGCAATAATAGTTGGGTTCAAATAATGTGCAGAGACTAGAAAGAGTATGATCCCAGGGAAGTTGAGGAAATAGGGAACCTTAATGTAGAGAGAGCTGCAATATAGGACTGTGTCCTATAGGCACAAATCAATAGACTAAATTCACATTGCTTGAATATGACATTGATGATAGATGGAAGAAAGGAATATTTAATCCTCATCCACAAAGGGGCATGGCAATTGTCATGTTTCATTGCAATAACTTGTTTATCCCAATAAGTAGGTGTACTTTGGGCAAAACAACACATAACAGATTATATTTAGCTTTTCTTTTTATTAGAAGGCAAATATAAATTTTCTATTTAAATGACTTGATTATTTCTTTTTATTGGCTTTTTTAGTTTTCTGTAAGTTTTCTTTTTTTTTAATGAATCCTTTTCACATGTCTATTCCTATTCATTAATATGAATTTCATTCTAGTTAAAAAACAAAGTAAAAAATGAAAGTTTCCAAACTTCTTAAACATAGGATCACAATTCTTTATGGGGTTTCCTAACTGAATATGGAAGTTGTGAAATTATGATTTGTTAGTAAATGTTTGATTGGTATACCTATTTTATATACCTCTGTATTTGGAATCATGTATAAATTTCTCATGTGAAAAGGGATTACAAGTACAAAAAGTGTAAGAATCCCCGTACTAAAACATGCAAACTGCTGCTTTCCTTAAGTGTTTGTAAATTTAGGTGCTTATAGACCCATAAGAATACTTGTTTTGGGGGGCAGATAGATGGCACAGTGAATAGCACCAACCCTGGAATCAGGAGGACCTGAGTTGAAATTTGGTCTTAAATACTTCCTAGCTGTGTGACCTGAGCAAGTCACTTAACCCCAATTGCCTCTGACAAAATAAAAAACAACTTGTTTTTATTTTTATCCAAAGAAACAAACAATTTTCTTCAATTTTCTATCTTCAAATATTTTCAGTTCAATTAAATCTATTATATACATTGTAAAAAAATTTTTTTAAATAATTGAAACTACTAAATCCATATTGTTATTGGTAAGAAAACAACAGCAAAATATTGCCTTCCTAAAGTGATAAAGAGAAATGGAGTTTGTTTTTTTTTTACATTGTAAGCATTAAACATTAATGTTGTTTAGTGTGTGAGAAGAAATATGGCATAATAGAGAAGCAGCTTATGAGTCAGGAAAACTTGGCTTCAAGCCTTACCTCTGAAACATACAGTATGACGGGGTAAGTCACTTTTCAGTACTACTAAAGCAACTCTATACTTTTTAAGTTGTACAGCAGATGGCAATTTACATGGATTGAGGAAGTTTCCTCACTGAGTTGCCTATACCAATGAAATCCCAGGTACAGTTTCTCCAGCATATATATTAAATTAATCAGCTGTAGTTCTTTTTCTTAAAAGGCATTGAAACTGTCCTTGAGACTTGACTGGCTCAGGGGCTAAGACCTGCTATATTGATGTCTTGCTGAAAATCTGAGAACAATAGGCCACAAGGAGCTCCAGCTCTCTTTGTCTAAGATCATGGATCAACTGCATGACTAACCCTGAGGAGAAATGCTCAACTGAATTAATATGGCATTTTCATTGAATATCGTTGTTAAATATCCTTCTCTTTTCTATGAGTAGAACTTTAATTAACTGCTAAAGACATTCCACATATGGAATGTCTTCATTCAATCATGAACCTAAACTCCCAGAGTAGCCTGAGTGAGATCATTGTCTGGACAATAATTACTTTTCACCCATTTGATTCTATCCACTAGATTAGACCAAATTTTCTTAGTGATTATAGTTCCATTTAGTAGACTGCAATGTTCTAAAATTTGATGCAATTAGTACAATGTTGTCTGAAAACAGAGCATTGGAAGGACTCAACACTTATATAAAACCATTCTTCCAGATGGATATTTTCCCTAAAAGTAGCAAATACTATTAGCTTTAAGTCATTTCTCTCTAGTTTGTTTTTCTTGATAAATAAGAGTCATCAAGCAGGTCTTAGCCAAGATGATTCAATAAAACAATGCTGCATTTGGTATCAGAGAACGTTGGTTTGAATCTATTTTCAAATCAGCTATTATGTGCAACCTTGAGCAAATTCCTCAGCATATCTCAGTTCTCTTCTAGATCTATGATCATGTGATTTTATGATTCCTTACTGTCTTGGTAAACAGTGTATTCTCTAATTTTCAAAGCCAATCATGTGGTTCTCTTCCTAGGCACTTGGAACCCACTTTCCCCAAATTCAGTCTCAAAAATAAATTAACCTTTAGTTCTTTTAGATCATTGACAATTATAGTAATTGAGATACAGTGCTTCACATATCTCAATGTCCATAATTACTCAAAGATTCATGATGGTGATGATTAATGAGGATCAACTCTCTCCCAAGACTAGTTTTTATTTATGGGGGTTACATAATCAGTTACAAAAAAAGAACACTGAGAATCGTCTTTGTGACCAAGAGTTCTCTTTTTTTAGCAACAAGATTCCTGGAAGAAGAAAAAAGTTTGCTTTCATTGTTGTTGTTTTGTCTGTAGCTATGATTTTTTTTTTCCTCAAAATTGATTGTCTAAGACTGGAACATTTCAGTAGTTACAAAATAAAAAGGAACATTTCTAAATCAAGTCTAATGGATCAAACAGTTAATTTTCTACCAAAATAATCATTATTTTTATAACGGACTAAGTATGTTTAGGGAGTTCTTCCAGACCATATCTTTGATTTTCCCAGAGGCTTCAGATGTTACAACTTAAGTGAAATAAATATAAAAAAGGACAAAGTAAACTTGTTGCCTGTGACAATGAGTGCATAGAGGAAATGGTGAATTCTGTGTTTTGCTGGGTCTGTTCTGGGGTTATCCAAAGAGGAAGAAAAAAGTTCTGGTGCTTGGCAAAATGAGTATTATGGGGTGAAGTATTCCACCCAGAGTCATAACAGGAGTGGAGTGGAAGGGTTTTATGTCCAGAACCAAAACTTAGAGTGTGCTGACACGTGTTCCTTCTGCAGATAGCAATAATTCAATTTAGCACTTATTTAGCAAAACAATATGGGGGAATAGAAGGCTACCAGATCATGGGTTGACTTCGTAATCCAGGCAGCTGTCCATCTCATGAACTCTTCCGTGGTGCTTTCCTGTCCCTCTCCCTCTTTTGACGATGGCCTTTCCAATAGTAATCTCTTCTACTACTGGGGGCCTTGCTATTCAAGGTCTCTTCCTCACCCCTCTCAAGCCCACCAGAATTTGATTTGTCACTTACCCCAGGCATCAGATACCAGTTAGACTTCTTCAACTCAGAGATTTGACACTTGTTTGATCTCTACCCACATTAAGTTTATAAAAATGATAAGATATTTTCACAGGAAAAGAAAAAAACAAATACATTCAGTTTAGAGAATGGGTAGAACATGCACAAAAAGCATTCTTTTCGCCCACAGACAAAGAAAGAAAAAACAAGAGTGTTAGAGTTGGCATATAGCAGTCTTCATTGTTTCTGAAATGCCTAACATCAGTCACTGGGGGAAGGGGGAGAAATAAATAGTACATTGACTTTTGTGCTGCACAGACAGGGACCTTCCATCACACTCTTGGGACGGAATGACCTGAGAAGTTCACAAGGCAGGAATATTTTTTGATCATTTTCCCAGACTAGAACATGGTCTTCATGATTCTTCATCTTGCTTTATACAACTGCCAAGTTCATTAGACATTCATTTTCCCCATCCAAGGGTCAGCCATCCTGCAAACCAAATGAAACACTGATTACATCAGTGAAATTTAATGGAATAGATTTTTTTTCCTGAAAATTTGTAAAAATAATGAGTTTTGAAGAAAGATATATTTGAATGCTCAGGATAATACTGGTCTCAAACATAGATGCTTGATTTTGATCAGTTTTTTTTCAGTTACTTCCATGATAATTAGGAATTGGGAAAAAAAAAAAAAATCAATGCTCTCACTGGTATAATTGAGAAAACTCCCCCCCAGCTACCTGTTGTTCAATTTTTCAGGCTTATGTGACTCTTCATGACCCCATCTGGAGTTTTCTTGGCAGAGATACTAGTTGTTTGCCATTTCCTTTTGCAGATGAGGAAAGTGAAGCAGAATTAAGTGATTTGACCAGCTAGTAAGTGGCTGAGGCTGAATTGAACTCATGAAGATGCATCTTCCTCACGTCAAGTCCAGCACTCTATCCAATGTGCCACCTAGCTCCCATTTTATAATCTTAAGAGAGCTGCCTAGAATATGATGATTCTGAGTGACTTGCCCAGGATCACACAGTCAATATGTATCAGAGGCAGGACTTCCATCTCAATATTCCTGACTTCTTGAAGCAAATTTTCTAGCCACCAAACTATCCAATGTTATAACTAGACAAATTCCTAGGAAACAATTATAGTTTCTTGCTTTGAAAATGCTATGCAGTTAAATGCACCTCCCTTACTCTCAGTATATAAGGAATAGGCTTAGGGAACAGAATGCCATATACATTGTCAGAATGGATCACTAGGAAAGCTGATTTTATTTAATTCTTTTTTTTCTTTTTTTTTTTTTTATTACAAGAGAAGGCTTATTGAAAAGTGTATGCATGGAAATAATTAGTGGAAGACCATTATTTAACATACAACAATAATTGTAATTATATACAATAAACCAGTAATAATACTAATAATACATAGTTATAAACATTTTTAAGAGAAAAAAGTGAGACTTTCACACTTTCCACATCACTACTACCCTCTACTCAAATCTAACACATCTGGGAAACTATCAGGTGACTGAATGACCTCCAGGGTGAGATGTCCAGATCCCCACAAAGTAACAAATATTTGCAAACCAGATTACTCCTCACCATTCAAAGACCCATTTCCTCTGATTTGTATACCCCAAGGTTTAGTAGAAAGTATCCTTTTCAACAAAGCTATCGTTAAAGGATGTTGAGCTTATTGAATATCAGGGCAAAGTCACTGAATAACATATTTCTTTTTATTTGAAATATTTTGAGAAGAACAAAAACAAACCAAAGATCTCTTCCCAAACTGTGTTGAAGGCAAAATCAATAAATCTCACACCAACCTGATAAATAAAAGGACATCTGTCTGGCTGAGAGAAAAAGCAAGACGAATTCTCAGACATTTTAAAATAAACAGGCTCAACTTAGATCAGGGAGGCAAACACAAAGAAGGCCAACAAAGAGAAGGGTGGGGACAAAGGAAAGAGCAGACAACAGAGCTGTTTGTATGATCAGACAAAGGAGACTGCACATTCAAGACTAACTTGTTTGTTCCTGCTGGTGAATACTGACGATGTTTTGGGGAGTTCAAGTATTTTACACATTGATTATTTCACATCATAGGATATTCAAGTCTATTTAACAAATACTTATTAATCGCTGGGCCTGTGTGCCAGGCACTATGTTAGCTCTGAGGAGACAAAGACAAAAGACAAAAATGAAATAGTCCCTTCTTTAGTTGAAAGTAACTTTTCCCATCTAAAAATATCATTAGTACAAGAGAACTTAATTTTCAGACAGGGAAACTAAAGATCAAAGATGTTCAAGAGTTTGACCAAAGTGACATATTCTAGAATTAGAATTTGAATACAGGTCTCAGTACCTAATTTGTTGACTTTCTACTTTACCATTCTGGCTTCCAACAATGATATGTTCTCACTTAAAGGTAAGCCCATGGGTGGTATGGAAGTTCTAAAGTTATCCTCAAAGAATATTGAATAATGAGAGACAGTATTGAATCATGGTTAGAGTTATGGGCTTAGAGTCAAGAAGCCCTAGATTATCCATTCCACAGATATCAGAGTATCTGTCTCTGATATTAGCTGGAATAATCAACAGTATTTAGTAACTGTCTGCTATATGTCAAATACTTCATAAAGTGCTGGAGATAGAAGTATGAAGAATGAAAATAATCCCATTTATGAGTGCTTGGTTTTTCTGAGTTTAAGTTTTCTCATCTATAAAACGGGGCTAATAATATCCCTAATGGCTACCTCGCAAAGCTTCTATGTGAAATTCCAATAAGATGATGTATAAAAAGAAAAAACTTCACAAATATTAAAGCACTCTAGAAATGCTCATAAATATTATTCAGTGCAATTTGGAAGGAGGTCTCATGCTGGGCCATATAGATCTGATCTTCATTTTTATCAGGGTCTCAAATGAAGCCAAAGGAAATCTGTATCAAATTTGACATGAAGCTGAAAGAGACAACTAGCCATTTGAAGCATTTTAAAAGACCCTAACAAGCTTGATTGAAAATCAAAACTGAATAAGATAAAATTTAACAGGTACACCAGGTTTAATGACCTGTATTTACATTTTTTAAAAAATCTAATACATACGTACAAGATGGAGGAAGACATGGCTTAACTGCAGCTAATGTGAAAAAGAGTTGGAGATTGCAGCATGATTGCTTAAAAGCTTTAGGTAAACAAGCTGAATAGAAATTTCATGTCCAAATTAAGGGAGGCAATATTCTTAACATAGTCTATTGACCAGGCTATATCCAGAATACTTGGCTTAATTCTGGTAGCCATAGTTTAAGGACATTTGACTAATTGGACTGTGTCCTAAAGAGAGGAATAAGGATGAGAAAGGATCTAGAAATCAGAAAATAACAGAAAATCTTCAAAAAAAATTTATTATTTTTAGAATATCTCAAAATTTGAGAGGATTCCAGGAATTTTATTGAAAAGGAGCCTCCAACATTATTTTTTAAATTAACTCCAGTCGTTATGAGAGCACCTAAATGATACAATGGATAAAGTGTTGGGCCTGGAGTCAGAAAAGACCTGAATTCAAATTTGATCCCAGGCACTTAATAGTTACATGACCCTGGGCAAGTCACTTAATGCTATTTATCTCAGTTTCCTCATTTGTAAAATGAGCTGCTAAAGGAAATGGCAAACCATTCTGGTATTGCCAAAGAAAGCCCAAATGAGGTCACAGGGAGTCTGAAACAGCTGAGCAACAAAGAAGGAAACATACGATTACATTCATTTTTGAAAACCTGTACATTTTTTTTTTTCATAAAAGCTGCTCATATCACATGAGAACAGGTTGAAAAGATTAGCCCTGTTTAGCTTAAAGAGAAGACAATCAGAGAGGACACCTGTCTTCAAATATTTCAAGGACTATCATATGAAAAGTTGTTTTATTCTCTATTTTTTTCCAGAAAGGAGAATTAAAACTCATTGGTGATGGAAGTTATACAAAGGCAAATTTTGTCATAAAATAAGAAAGTACTTGATAACAACTGAAACCATTTCATGAATTCATTGAATTTCTTTCTTTACCAAAAAGAAAAGAAACAAAGAAAAGAAGCATTTTATCATAACATTGTTCAAGGAAACATTACCTTATCTTTCACCAGGCATGGGTTTTTGAGAGCATCCTTACTTAAGTGGGAGATTGGGTTAAAAATAATAGCAAGCTCTTATCTAGTGTTTTAAGTTTTGCAAATAATATCTCCTTTCTCCCTAGCTTTGCCACTTATTACTTGTGAAACCTTGCCATACAAACTCTCTTAATCTCTTAAAACCATGTGACTTAAGCTCTGGTTCTTAGTTTACTCATTCATGCAATGGATTTAAACTAAATGGCCTCACAACTTCCTTTCAATTTTAAATCTGTGGTCCCTCTAGAACCATATTTTATTGGATGGTATTTTGTTGGATGATAAAGCCAACGGTCCTCCCTTACTATTCTTTATGCAACAGACATCATACTCTAGGAATAATAACCTAATTTCCCTCTTTTTTCTTTATCCTTTGTGATTTTTTTTTATTGATTATCTTCTCTATGTTCTTCTTGTATTTATTGTTCAATTTAAATTTCCTCATGGAAGAATGATTTTTATGTGCTTCACCTTTTGTGGATGATTTAGGAGCAATCCTATATTGCAGTGAGCTGACCTAGACATTTCAAAGTCTTTCCTTCCTGTTAGATTCTCTGAAAGCTACCTCTTATTTTTACAGGATGTTCAAATCTGCTATGTCACTAAAAATCCTCTTTGGGAGGGTAAGTTTCCCAACTGCCCCTACTTCTGCCCACCACCACCCATCTGTCAACATAAACATTTACTATGTATTAGACACTGGAGAGACAAAGATAAAAATGAGTGTCTCTGCCCTCAATAAGTGCCCTATGTGAGCCCCTTGTCCTGGACCATTGCCCCCTCCAGATACCATGACCTGCTTCTCACCTGGTTAACAATCTGTTTACACATATTGGTTTGGAGAAAATATTAAAATGCACTTAGTAACCAGTATTTACATAGGACCATAAAGTTTGCAAAGGGCTTTGTATATGTCACATCATCAAATCTTCAAAATGACTCCAGGAGTTAGTTTTATCTTTCCTACTTTGCACTTAAAGAAACCAAGCCTGAGAGAAGTTAACTTGCTAAGGTTCATACAGTTTGTAAAAGTCTGAGGCAAGATTCAAACTTGAGTCCTCCTCATTTGAAATTCAACATTATCAGTTGAGAATAAGGTTATTGCATAAAACCAACATGGCTCTTCCTAGAAATATGCTTGATTAAAAATCCTCTAGCCCAATACTCTCAGAATTCAGGGAAGAAACTGAAGCTCAAAGAATAACTTATTCAAGGATAGACAATAAGTGGGCAAAGAGATTCCTTATAATCTCATTACTCCAAGCTGCCACCATATGAAAAATATAACTAGCACCTGGCTTGGTATTAGGGCAACTTGGTTTACATCCTGCATTTGCCATTTGTTTATTAACTTTAGCAAGTCACTTAATCTCTCTGGGTCTTCATTTCCTCATCTGGACACTGAAGAGCTTGGTTGGACATGGTGGTGCCTGATTATAATACCTGCTACCAGGGAGGTTGAAGCTTGTAGATCTGTTGAACCTAGGATTGCTTAGCTGCAGTGCATTAAGATGAGTCCCAAATAATAAGAGGTGAGGGGGAATGGGCCATCAGGGTACCTAAGAAGGAATACCTGGCCCAGGTTGGAAATGAAAAAGGTCAATTAAGCTCCAATGCCAAGCAATAGTGGGATCAGCCTCTAAGCTTTCCTGTACTTCCAGTCTGGATGAGACAAAGAGAGCCAATCTTAATTATTTTTCATTTTTAAGGACAAAATAAAATAAGAGATGGCCACGGAGGTCTCTTCTGGCTTTAAGATTTATAATCCTACAATTTTAATACCACTTTTATACCTCATCAGCACCAACCTCACATTCTTGGTTAGCTTCATTGGTGTCTGCTCCATTCTGGTCCAGTTCATACTCTGTGCTCTGGCTCACCATGTTCTTGGTGACCTGCCCCCCAGGGTTCTCATTCTCCCATCGGGCAAAGCCTTTGTCCTTTCCAGCTTTACCATGGAACTTGGATTTCATTTTGGGAAATGTGTGAGATCCTGAGTCGCTCCATCCAGACTCAGACCACATGGGCTCCGTTTGAGTGGCCTGACTGGTGGTGGCTCTCTGAAGGCGCACGGAGATCTTTCGGGAAGAGCCTGTCACCAAGGTTATGGCTCGGCTATCCAGATCCTGATGTCCAGCAGCAACCCCAGGGAAGTCAAACACCTCATCCTGAACTGTAAGGGGAAAGGGGTCTGGTGTTATTTAAAAACAGAATCACAGAATTATAGAATTGTAAAGTTGGAAGGGACCACAGTGGCCATCTAGGCCAACCTATCCAGAATAAAGAATCCAGCCTACAGCCCATTTGGCAAATGGTTCTCCAGCCCTTTCTGGTAGTCCTTCAATGAGAAGGAACCTATCATTTATGAAATTTGCCTCTTCCATTTTCTGAATTGAGTTAGTCTGTTTCTTCACATCAAGCCTCAATTTGTCACACATTGTCAAAGTTGCTCCTACTTTCACCCTCTAAAGATAAACAAAGCACATCTGATCTCTAGTTTTAATTCCACAGATATCTGCCCCTTTCTCACTATCCTCTCCTCTTTCTTGAGCTAGAAATCTACAGTTCCTTTGATTGCTCCTCATAAGACATGCTGATTCAAGACCCTTTACAATCCTGCAGGCTTCCTTTAGATGCTTTCTAGCCTTTACCTTGCATCCCAGCAGTGAAGACATTAAAAATCATACTTCAAAGTTTCAATACCTCTCTCCACAGCACTGGACCACAAAGCAATATCAGGCTGCCAATTACTAAAAGGTTACAATATACTACTGTTATTCTAGACTAGGAATTCATAACATGAGATCTGTGGGTTTTTTTAATATTTTGAAAACTCTACTTTTGTAATTCTATGTATTTTATTTTAAACATTAAAAAATATTGTTCTTAGAAGGTGCTTGTAGTCTTATCAAATTGCCAAAGGTGCCCAAAACACACACACATACAAAGCTCCTATATAAGAGCTCCTGTTGTGGAATATTGGTCTGAATACGAGCTTCTTCTACAATGATGTCTCTTTGAAAGGATACACACACACACAATATAAAGGTATGTATTGGTATATACTGATAAAAATGATCACTAAATTATTCTCTATGAGCTAATTTGGGGAGAGAAGTATAGCCTACATGTACAGTATTATTTTTTTCATACTACTGGAATCTGAGTGATTGAATAGGCTTAGATTTAGAGACCAATAGAAATAGAAGAATACTACCTGGCGGCAATGATGGGCTGCCTGGAAGAGAGCCATGACCACTTCCCACGGAGGTCCCCCTTGCAAATTTCCTGCATGCCAGCACAAGAAGGTCTTTGCATTGCTTGTGACAGTTGGCTCCACAATCTATAAAGTTACAACATGTATATTTCATTCTTTCATTCAACAACCCCTTACTTAGCACCCACAGTACAGTAGACACTGGGAACATAAAGGCAAAACCAAAAACATTTCCTGCTTTCAAAAAGATTATGTTCTACTGGAGAAAAGAACATGTACATCAATAAGTAAATATAAAATAAAATTTTAAAGTAAATGCAGAGTAATATGGAGGAGGAGCAGCCCTCTTCATGGAAAAGGAGAAGGGAGGAGATAAGGACAGCATCATCTAAGCAGTAGCTCTCAATCTGTGCTTTGAAGGAAGCTAAGGATTCCAGGAGGTAAAAGTTAGGGAAAGTAGAATGTCAACCATGAGGACCAGCAAGCAGGGTGATTTGGCTGCAATTAAAGTGTGGGAAAGGGAGTAATGCGCAGGGAGCCCAGAAAGACAGATTTGTAGCATGACCCCTAGTCTGCTCTGACATCACTGGGCCCTACTGAGCCATAGGGCCAAAGAAAGCAGGAAGTTTGCAAGCTCCCTTGCACACTTCATTGTTCAAGTACCCCACACTTTTTATTGTCCTTGAGTGTAACCAGAGCCAAATTACCAGCATCTCTGCTACATACCCAAGAGCATTATGGATGAGACTAACCCACAATTAGTGCAACAAGAAAGGGATGTTTTGTATATCTCCCAACTTCTCTTGAATAACAATTAACAGTAATAACTATAATAATAACTTGGCATGTATATATTTTATGTATGTGTTCCTATGCATAGTTTCAGGCTTTCCCAGGACAAGAACTGGATCTCTGTTGCCTTTGCATCTTCTTATAGGATATTCTCGCTTTTTCCTTGCTACGTAGGGAAGCTCTTAAGTATTGATTGATTAGCTAGATATTCTTCCAAATAAAGGCAGAAATAGTGATAATGAATCCCTGTTTTATACATTCACTTAAGAAACCAAATAAGATATTGCTTCAATAGAAATAGAGGTACATTAACTCATTTCTTTGAGATCAGTGGGTTTTTTGTTGTTTAGTCTTTTGGGATTTTCTGGTCAAAGATGCTGAAGTAGTTTGCCATTTCTTTCCACAAGTCATTTTATAGATGAGGAAACTGAGGCAAACAAGGTTAAAAGACATGCCCAGGCTGACACAGCTGCGAAATGTATGAGAGCAGATTTGAACTGATGGAGTTGAATTTTCCTGATTTCAAGCCCAACACTATTCACTGTTGCACTAATTAATAATTTATTCAGTAAACCTAGTGCCTGAGTTAACACTCCACTGAAGACATATGTAACCCATTCCCCATGATTAACTTGCCAAAAATTAAATATGATATATATGCACATTCCTGTGCATGTTTATGTGGACTTCCTTTAAGAGGTCTTTTCTTATATGTCCCCCCTTGCCAGATGTTAATACCCTGATGTATTTATGTTGTACATAACCTGTGCAAAAATTTGTGAGGCAACAAGGTAGATAGAGCATTGGAACTAGAGTCAGAAAGACGAATTCAAATCTAACCTCCTACACTTATTAACTCTATGACCCTTGGTAAGTCAATTAACTTCATTTATTAAAAATGAATAATAATCATAGGACCTACCATTTAGGGTGGTTATGAGAACAAAATGAAATAATATAGTAAAAAAATTTTTCAAATCTTAAAGGACTTTATAAATTCTATTTTTACCTATAAATCTTATATTCTCCCTTTTAAAGTCTCTTTGTCAATCTGGAAAAATTATTGGACCCCTTCTCTGAATGATGTTTTCAAATGTATTAAGTAAAACACATGTGATTACAAATGAAATCATTCATATGGCAGTATGAATCATCAGCTTCCAGAAAAAGCCAAATATATAATATATAAGCCAAAAACAATCCTGAAATTAAAACGTGCATGAATACCAGCTTAAGAACCTTATGTTATACAAGATATTTGGGGACAAGGACAATCTCATTTTTGTCTTTTTATTCTGAGCCCCTGCAGTAAGCCATTCAGAAAGATTTAATCAATCAATTAAAGGATTGATTAAAGGGTCAAGGGAAAGAACAAAATTAAACTGTATAGTAGCATTGGTACTCAAAAAAATGGACACAATTCTATAGTTTGAAAAAAGTAAGTACAAATAAAGAGAACTTTGTGGTCCTCATCACATTCCTTTAGGTAGGTACTATAAATACTATTGTCCCCAATTTGTAGATGAGGAAATTGAGACTTAGAGAGATTGTGATTCCTCCATTATCAAACAGCTAGGAAAATATTAGAGCAAATTAAAGTCCAAGTCTCTGCTGACTTATCTCCAACATTTTTCCCATCCCACTATGGTGCATTTCTAAAAACAATGATTCTTATTAAGGACTGTTAGTGATTCCATGAAGGTGAAAGGTGTTATGGATTTGGGATTTCATACAGTCAGGGAAATTCCTAGAATGGAAATTCTCCTCACTGATTGAAACTCTTTGGCAACATAAGGGTCTCAGAGAGTTCTTTGGAATACTGAAAGGTAATGTGATGTTTTAAGCTAATGTGTGTCAGTGGCAAGGCTTGCCCTCATGTCTTTCTGACTTTAATGTCCCTTTTATATGCTTTATTCCATGCCGCTGTTCACATATGATATATGCAGCATATTAAATCACGTATTAATATGCATGCTATATGTATATTGTTTTCATTGATTGAACTGGAAAGATATTTTACAGAACCAAGTTTTTCAATAAGATAATCCATAAATCAGGTTTATTTGATTGAAAAGAGCAAATGAATTTTTGGTTTTCTCCCATCCTTTTTCTATTATCTATTTAATTTTTGCATTTATTGTTTACTTTGTCCTATTATTATATATATTATATGTTACTTGTCATATATATTAGTTAATCTATATTAATGGCAAAATGGATAAGATTACTGCATATCATAGGTATGAAAATGTATTAGTTTTTTCCTTTAAAAATATTTGATATCCCATATTTTCTGTCCCATTTGCTCAGTACACTTAAACATAAACATAAAATCTCATTGATGATAATCAAGTAAAGCTTAGAGATAGGTATACAATTTATGTGGCTTGTAGAAGTAGGTTACTGAGAGGCAGAGTATTGTTGTAGTGATGGAGGGAGGATTGGTTTTGTGATCCAGAAATGTGTTAATGGCACTCAGACATTTATGACATATATTATAATGGGCAAGCCATTTAACTTCTCATCTGTGTAATGAACTTAATAAAAACTATGCTACATACAAAGCTGTCATGTGAATTAAACAGGATAATATTTATAGGACATACATAAACAGGATAATATTTATAGGATTCAACTCTTCTAACTCTCTCCCTCCAAAGTCCTTGATAGCCTTTCTCCTGGTCCATTATATGAGGAAAATCGCAAGCAATATTTCATTTAACAGCACGTGCACATTTACCCGCTGATCATCTTTTCTACAGTTTTACAAATGGACATGGATATTCCACTCCCTTCAGATACTGAAGCATAATAAAATCAACTTTGTATGATTGACATGCCTGAATGGCATAGATCAATCTGCCCTCCTGGCCATACTCATTGAAGAAATTTCAAGTGTCCCTCCATGGCCATCCATCCTCTTATCAGTTCTGTCTCCTCTCATTAGAAAGTAAATTCTTTGAAGGCAGAATCTGTATTTGCTTTTCTATTTGCATCACAGCACTTAGCACAATGGTTGGCCCATAGTAAGTGATTGACAAATGCTTCTTTATTCACTCATTGGCATCAAACTGAATCCTCTTGGAACACAGCATCTGGCAGTTCCCAAAATTGTCTGTACCTGTCAGGCACCTGGCAGACAGCAGGGCTCTAGGTACCAATAGCCAAAATACTCACTCTTGATGCCAGAGCATTTTGTTTGGATGAACAAATTATACCCCTGCCAAAACATAGCAATCTTGGGATTTTATTGGCAATTTAAAACAACAAGAACAGCAGCTTGCCAAGAAAAAAGCATACAACCACTTTTTCTTTACCTACCTTTGCATTTATATCCTTGCTTGATTATGCCCCAGAGCTGCAATGAAAGACAAAATAAAATCAGGGAGTCAGAAAGGAAAGCTGGAATGGAAACAAGGTCACCCAAGAGGAAGTACCAGGAGCTTCTAAGCACAAACAGGATGTATGTAGCTGTTTTAACACCCTTCCTGTCGAGAGAGGACTCACTCCCCTCCTATTCCGTGTTATTAATGTGTCTGCCTTTCCACAACTTCTCCAGCACTTTGTTTCCATCTTTGCTAATTTGTAGTGCATAAAAGTTTATAATTCACATTTTTCTTTTTGTTATCAATGATTTGGAACATATATTCATATGGTTTTTGATCATTTTCAATTTTATTTGTTCATTGCTTGAGATTGCTGAACTTTGATTAACTCCCATAACCTTATAGTATCTTTCATAGTATACCCTTTTCTGCTTATACTTTTTAGTATACCCAGTATACGCAGCAATAGCTCCTTCCTCAACTCTTATTAATAGTTAATATCTATGCCATTCATTCTCATTTAATATATACTATGTCCTATAATTTGTTTTAGGTCCATGCCACCCAATGGTATCTTTTTCTCATATGTCTTTGTATTCCCAAAGTCTAACAAAGAACACATGTTGGGCAAATATTTACCAAAACCTTGCTAATGATAATGTTTTATTGGATGCCCAAATCACAACTAATTTCAAATTATATCCCTCACAGTAATATTAAGAGCTCAAAAGTAAAAGTATGAAAGTTTTTCTTTATATCCCTAGTGCCTGATAGTTGCTTAGTAAGTATTGATTTAAGCTGTTGGAGAAAGTATTTTGTAAAATTCCATAGAATTTTGAACTTCTGCTCCCTAAAATGATTAGGTAGTTCGTTAATTATAACTTTAAATAACTAAGATGACAGAGGTCCACTAGAGTAGTTAGATTTGAAGATTTTAACCTGGGTTCAAATTCAGATCTGCTTTTTTTCTGTGTAACTTGGAAATCATATCCCTCCCTGGGCCTCAGTTTTCTCATTTGTAAAATAAAAGCATTGGACTGCATAAACTTTAAAGTCCCTCCTAGATCTAAACTAAGTATCTTGTGAGATTCAAAGCACTATAAAAATACCAGTTATCATTATAATAATAATAATTATTATTATTATTAATCAACATTGTAGATTTCTTTAAGTACCAGGTCTAAAGTCTATGGTAATGACTTTTTTCTCTGAACCTTCTATTATCCTTCTGCTAACCTCTAGCAATGTTTATAGAGCAACACAGAAGTATGCTAGTAAATGTGTAAAAATCTTGAACTCCCAGAAAAAAAATTATAAATTATTAACATTTTCATAAGTCTCACCTATTAATGCAATAAAACAAGCCATGATTTGTAGCAACTGTTGATTTCTGAAATGTAATTGCTTACAAAAATTTACTAAGTTGGAGTACAAGCAGACTCAGCTGAACTCTTGCAATATTTCTCTCCTTTCTCATATCAAAGAATGATAAGGGGAGGGACAAAAAAGGACAGTATCTGAAATTTAAAATGTAAAAAAGAAACATATGATAAAAATAAATTATATATATATGTATTTTTTTAAATTTAAAAATCAGATTTTACCTTGCTAAGAATTGGTTCCATTATACACTTGATTTGGCCCTGTTTGATCAAAAGCCAATTGTCTAAAAGGATCTTATTTATCTTGACATACTGATCATGTCATTTCCAAGAAAAGTGAGAAAGCACTATAGTCTACTAATCTTAATCTAACACTAACATAATATTATCCATTCTTCTGTCTCTAGATAGGATTCTATCCTATCTGTTCTACAATTCTGCATACCCTTACCCTTTTATATCTTCAGTAGGATTCAAAAGTCACTGCATTTTTTGAAAGGTAAAACAAACATTTATTCTAATTTTTAAAGTGTTTCATTTTGCATAAAGACCACCAAAAATAAATCCCATAATCACAGATTATCTGAACTGGAAAAAAATTTAAAGGTCATTTAGTCCAAATTTCATCTGATTAAGAATCTCTTCTATTGTTCTAATCAATAAATTTTTATTAAGCCACTAATGCCTTTTATTATATGTTAAGTGCTCCTCAGATTTGGGTAGAATTCATTCAAAAATTTGGGATGGAAGAAAACATAAAAGTAATGGAATTCAACCCTTTTAGTTTAAAATGGGGAAACTGAGGTCCACAGCATTTAAGTGATTTGCCCAAGCTATTGCAGGAAGTAAGAAAAATGGCTGGAATTCAAACATAGGTACTGACTGAGTCAAGACCCAACATTTTTGAGACTGATCCAAACTGCCCTTAAATTCTGAAATTCTTCCTAATGTTCAGCTCTTTGTTAGAGAAACAAAAGCAAACAAGTAAAGTTAGTTCCCCAGAGTCATACAATTAAATATCTGAGGTCAGATTTGAAAGAGAAATTTTCCTAATTCCAGGACCTACATTTTATTCACTGTATCAATTACATGTCCTAGATTTCAATACCAGGCTTAATCGTATAGACATTATTCAGGCAATGGAAACATCCTGAAGACCCATCAGCATCTTTATCAAGAAAACCCCAGTGGAGCCTAAAAGTTGGACATGACTAAAAAATGACTAAAGAAATGTAGATAAAATTTAAAAGGGAATCCTATGGTTTGTTTTTTGTTTTTTGTTTTTCAGAGAGACTTGATTCTTAAACACATGCCAGCATACTCATGGGCTTATTCTTTACTAAAATCCACAAACTGCTCTTTAACCATCCTTTTCCATCATATACTTATAATACGTACTGTTCTTTCCCATTTCGTCACCTATGTTAATACCATTTACTATGACTGTAATGTCCTTCCTTCAGTCCATTGCAGAGACCATTACTTCTCAAGACAGCCCATTTTACTTTGTGGTAATTTTAATTGTTAGAAAACTCTTCTTTAGATCGAATTTAAATTGGCTGATCTGCAGAGTCCAGTCTGTGTCCCTGTTTGAGTCCTCAAGTCCAAAAAAATCAAATCAAATCCTCTTCTTCATGACAGGCTTTTAAATACTTAAAGACAGCTCTCTCTCTCTCTCCCTCTTTTACTCTTCAGACAAAATCCATAGTCAATTCTCCTGGATCCAAATTATACTGCTTACCTCTGGGTAACCAATTTGTTACCAGTTTGATAATGCCTTTCCTAAAATGGTACAACATACAGTATATATCCTAGGAAACGTTCATTAGGAAAAATAGTAGCTTTGTCTCATACTGAGTTATAAGTTCATTTTTTGAGACTGGCAATCTACCATGGATTTTATTTCATTTCATATTTGTCTTTTGTGACAAAATAGCAGATATATCACTGCTCCTCCTTTCTACCCTACCTTGCCTGGTGGAAAAAAGGAGCCAAAGAAGGAAGCAGCTAAAGGTTTGTTAATGTAAACTAAATGAGTTTTGTTTACCATTGCCTTTGTCAACAGCCTTTCCATTGAACTGAGAATTCACAGAGATACAAAATTATGGGAAGAACACACACTGCTCTATTTTTAGTTTCTGAGTTGTTTCTCTCGGATTTTAGAAACTAAGTTCAACTGCATATACAGTCAGAGCAAAAAGAATGATCAAGTCAATTCTATAATTTAACCAATTATCGGGGATTTGTTCATCTATTTTAGTAGCTACTATACATATTGTCCACAGCTGCTCACTAGCTTTCAATTTTTGGAATGGATTTTAAACATCAACCTTAACTCACACTTCAGATGTCTGGGATTCTTGTTTGACACCAAATCTCTATCATTCAGGGAGGAGTTAGACTACAGATTCACTTGCGAAAAATAATAGCCATCAATCCTTTTGCTATAGTACTTTGAGACTTTCAAATTTAAGCCTTTCTCTCCCCAATCATTATGATGATGACTGATGAGTAATCAATCAAACAACATTTATTAAACATCTCTTATGTATCAGGTGCCTGCTCTGTGCTAGACACAAGGAATTAATCTTCTCTCAAGAAACAAATTCTGCATTCTAGTAAATAAAATTTGATTCAAAAAGTAGGAGAAAATGTAGGCCAGCAAAGGAGAATTAAATTAAATATGAATAACAGACCATTAAAAGTGCATCAAATTTATGGGATTTTTAATGTCTACTTGATCTCTTTCCTGGGAATTAGGCAAAAAGAAGCTCTTTTTACCCTAATTTTTAGTAATGGTAGAGAGTTCCCTTTCAGAAATATACTAACAATTAAGGTTATTTTCTCTAGAATAGGGATTCTAAACCTTTTTGCCTTTGGAATTATTTAATTGTTGTTTTACCATATATGATAGAATCTGGATTCTTCTTGTGAGATATTTTTATTGCACTATTATGCAACCTAACATTTTTATGACAGAAATGCAATGAGGAATAATGGATAGAAAGCTAACATTGGTAGTACAGAAGTCCTTAGGTCAAATTCTACACAGACAGACTGTATGACTCTAAGTAAATCACTTTTCCTCAAGCATATAGATATATAAAATAGGTATACAAATCAAACATTTACTGATAACAAATCACAATTTCACAACTCTCATATTCAGTAAAAAGACTCCATATGGGATTACAACTCATAATTTAAGAAGTTTTGCTCCAGGCTATAACAGTGTCCAAAGCTACCCAAGAAATTGATGTGCCAGTTTTATGTTTCCATCTTTCATCTTTTAAAAAATATTGTGATTTCATCTATGTTGACAGGCAGCAAGCTTTATTAAACATTTATTATATATTGGATCCTATGGTAAGCACTGAGGATTCACATACAAGTAAAAAGAAAAGCATTCCTTGCTTTCATTGAGCATACTTTCCCACCACACAGATTTCCTGGATTTCATCATCTCCAGCAACTCATCATTCTGCAAGATGAAATCAACTCTGAAACTTTCACTTCTCCAGATCATTTCCTACCCTAGTTACAGGATTTCATTATGCTGGGTAAACCTCTTCTTCCCTTCTGTCCCCCCTTTCCCCCCCCCCCCATCAACCTCTTTTCAGCATTTATAGGTTTTGTTTTAGGCTAGATTTATTTGTGCAGCAATAATATATCACATAGACTTTTCTTTGTCTACTCACTGTTTAGAATGATGCCTGGCACTTAAAGAATATTTAACAAATGTCTATCAACTCTAATTCTGATAACACACAAAAAGTTGTAAAGTTAGATTTGGGTGTTATGAAAAATTTTGATTTTTTAAATTTCATTTTGTTAATTATATTATTTAGGGAAAGAGATCAGGTCCATTTTTCCTATTTAGAAAATTGAGCTCACTGAAATCTATGCTGTGTATTATAAAAAATAAGATGAGGCCTCAAACATTCTTCAGGGGAAAAAGCCAAAAAAGAGAGTCAAGGCTTCCCAAAGTAATTTGACTTACTTTATTTAAGAAAGGGATTCTAGTAAGGCAGACTCTATAGGTATATAAATCTCCCCAATCAATTAATCTACTATGAATTTTCCAAATGTAGCTCAATCTGTAACTTTACATAGTTTGCCTATAGAGTCTGTTTCACTGTTTGTTTCCTTAAGAAATATATAAAATTAAAATTCTGTTACACTTAACTTTATTCCACTTTTATGACACTAAAAGAACCATGAGATTATGAATCTGTCTTTAACTTTCATTATATAAAAAGTGTGATGTTGTAATATGTGAAATATCTGTTTCTCAGTTATAATTTTCACTATTAAAGTTTTTTTTAATTTCCCCAAATATCAGGATTAGTTTTTGGTTTGGGTTTTTTTAAGTCTTTAATCATTATAATTTAATGTTTAATCATTATAAAACCTAGAGTTTCTACTTCTATAATTCCTTCCTTGCGCTAGATTTATTTGTGCAGCATAATATATCACATAGACTCAAAGAGGATAATATGGAGGGGAAAGATAACCTAGAAGCATGATTGCAAAGAGCAGAAAGCATCAAGGGGGATGAAACAATGTGCCCCTGAACTCAGAGGGAATGCACTAGTGGGAGATGGGGTCCAGCACTGATAAGGCTATTCCAATGTGAGAAGACCCCTTTTGTCAAGGAATAAGAAAGCAGTCTAAAGATCCAGAGGCAGAGTGGGGAAGAAAAGGAAGCATAGTCCCCTTGGGGCTAGTCCTCAGAAGGAAGGTCTCTGAAAGGAACTCATCAATGGCAGAAACAGCAGCATACTTCCAGCATAGATGGCTTCCAATGAGGTATTCCTCTATCAATACAAAGTAGTCCTTGCTTTGCAATCTCTATTTAAGAGAGTTGACAGAGGCTTTGAGAGAGAGAGGACTTAGCCAGAGACAGGCATATGTCTGGTGCAGGATTTGATCCTAGTACTATCAAGATCAGCTCTCTAGCTACTACACTGCTTCTCTATCATAGAAATGTTAAGAAGTGTGTACATTAAAATCTCAAAAAAAGAATCCAATTAAAGTGGTGGAAAATAGAGCTAGTGCTTTATCCCTTGCCTTTCCTTGAAGTCTAGCAGAGACTAGATGACCCTTTATCAAAATGTTGTAGGAACAGTGGAGAGGATTCACTTTCAGGTACAAATTGGACTAGTAGTGTCTGAAGCCATTGAACTAAAAGATACTGGAAAGATCTAATTTATCATATTTTCCTGTTTAAATGTGGGCAGATGGAGGTAGTTATAAAGAGAAAAGGGCCTTGGGAATGAGGGAAAAGGTGAGAGAAAGATAAGGAGGTTCAGAGAAAGAGGAAGCTGAGAACAGAAGAAGGAAGCGTGGTATAGTCCAACAATTCTTAAAGTTTCCAAACTCCCTGGAGTTTCCCAGATTCTTTTCTGGAGGTTCACAGTCTCAATATGTTTTTCATAATACTAATATGCTAGCTACATATCAAAATGCTTCCTTACTTTTTCCAACTACAAATCTGTATGAGGCAGAATTTTCTTCATATTGTTGTTGTTCATACCGAAGTGGTTTCTATTTCCTTTTTCAACTCATTTACAGATGAGGAAACAGAGGTAAAAGTGTTTAAGTGTAGGCTTACCTACAGTCATACAGCTAGAAAGTGTCTAAACTCAGATCTGAATTCAAGTTCTCCTGAGTCTAAATCCAGAACTCTGTCCACTGCACCATATAGCTATTCATCAGTAGCCTCCTGCTAACTATATTCCAGTTGAACTGGTCAACTTGTTTTTCTCAAATATGACATTCCATCTACCATCCTAAGGTTGGTATACACAACCTTTGCACAGGTTGTCCTCCATGTCTACAATATTCTTCCTTTTTCTCCTCAGCTTCTTGCAACCCCTAGCTCCTACAAATTATATATATTCTTATATATTCTATTTTTTTAGTGCACATGTTATTTCCCCTCCAGTAGAATGAAAGAGCAAAGACTTTTTTGTTTTGGGGAGTTTGATGTTTTCCGCCCCCAACCTTTGCACAGTGTTTGGCATTCAATAGTTTAAAAAAAATAAAAACTTATTAAAAATTGATTCTCTTACCAAAAAAAAAAAAAAAAAAAACCTGAGACTCAGAGTGATGAAATTGCTCATAGAGGGAAATATGTAGAGAGGAAAGAGTGTTGATTTTAACTGCTGACCTTGACCTTGGAATTCTGGGACCTAAATGTGAATGTCAATTCAACTATTTACTCTGTGTCCTTAAACAAACATGTCATCTAGGCATTTTGGACCTTAATTGTGTCATCAACAAAATGAGTTGGACTAGATGACTAGGCCCCTTTCAACTCCTAATCCATGGTTCTGCGATTGATTTATCGACTCCTTCCTGAATGATATAGATGGACAAAGCAGACACACACCACTATTCATGTGTTTCAATGCATCAGCCCTACCTAGAGAAAATATTGATGGCAAATGGATGCATCCCACACCCCCAGATCAGTGCTTAATGTGTCAAATGATTAAATGTTAGAGATACATGCAAATGACAAAAGGAAGGATTGCTTCACATCTACAAAATGAGGAAGTTAGATTAGATTATTTCTAGAGTACCTTTTATCTGTGCTTACTAGAACCCTTAGGATCCTCTTTTCCTCCAGAATTCCTCCTTCATGCTAGAAAGGAGGGGGGAATTCCATTATTCATTCTGTTCTTCAAGATAGGAGGGGAAATAGGAGTACACCAAATTTTCAACAGGTACCCACGAGGGATGGGTCAGATAGGATGGTGCTGGCTGTCAACAGAATGCCAGGCACAAAGTAGCTCAAGTTGGTCCTAAATATAGAATAATGCTTTCCAAGCCAGCTTTATATTTAGAAAGTCATGTCTCCAGCTTTGATTTGCCTTGACGCTGAATTAAAGGCAAGTGTTTTTATTTGAATTTATGGCTACAAATAAAGGTAAATTGAGTAATGAAAGTAAATAGTGACATGCATGTTGCTAAACAGGTCTCATCTTTGGCAAAATTAGGAAATGAGACTAATTCAAGTATCTTTTGATAGAAAGAGCACTGACTTTCGGGTCAGGAAACTTGTGTTTTAGATTTGCCTCTGCCACCTTTTAGCTAGACAACTTACCCTGTCTCTTTGGGCAATGAAATGAAAGGATTGAGACATATGGAATCCAAATTATCTTTCAACTCTAACACTAATAATTCTACAGAATGTTTTTTTTTTTCCACTTTTTTCTCCTTCTAAATAATGTATTTCTAAGTGTTGAAAAGGCTTTCTTGGACCAAAGAAATGAATTTCTAATGATGGGATATTATTAGGTAGTAGGAAAAATCATCTTGGAGAAAGACTATGCTAGTGCTCTACAAATTATACTGTTAAAAAAATTGGTCAAAATTATCTCTGAAGTTAACATGATTGGAAGAATCAGCTAAATTACACACTATAAGGTAGAGCTTCTTAAACTTTTTCCAGTCACATTTTTATATAACTCTACAGATATATAAAATAAGTCTATAAATCACAATTTATTGATAACAAATAATTTTGCAACCCCATGTTCAGTTATATGATTACATATAGGGTCTGAAACCACAGTTTAAAAAGCTGGGCTATAAGCTATGCATCAGATAGTTATGTGATTTTCCTTACAACTAAATGGTCATACTGGAACCAAATAGAAAGGAAATTTCAAACACTCTTAAGACAAAACTATAGAGGTAGCCACCTACTTTAATTGTTCATAAAGCTAGCCGTGTTTAGAAATAACCACTTGATAGCCAAATGATGAACTGAAATCAATCAGTCCAATATCTACCGAATACCTAATATGTATAAATATTATCATACATCCTCTGGCAGGTGGGAAAGAACAATAGATTAAAAAGCTCCTAAGACACAGTTCCTATGGCATGTAGGCTAACTAGTGATTACATATATATGATTTAAATCAAGAAGAAAACTTGAAGAAAATAAATACCAATACACTCATTTAAAACATGAACAATCTGTGGCCCAGAGAAAAATATCATACACCCTAAGGTTCAGAAGAAGTAAAAGAATTGGGATTCATACCCAACCCATTGATTTAAATCTCCAAAAAAGAATTTGGGAAACTTTAGGGGTCCTTAGACCACACTTTTCAGAATTGCTTCACTGCTCCATGCTTCTCTCTTCTGTTTTTAACTTCCTCCTTCTCCTTTCCTCACTCTTTCCCTTCCATGATTCCCAAGGCCTTTCCTTTCTCTTTATAACTATTCCCACCTACTCACATTTAAACAGGAGATTTTCCCATAATCTTTTAAGTTCCGTGGCCTCAAAGGCTATCTGGTTCAATTGGTACCTGAAAGTGAATATCTTCCACTACTCCTACATTTTGATAAAGTATCATCTAGCCCCTGCTTAAATAACTTCAAGCAGGGGCCACTAAGTGTTACAGTGGACAGAGCACTAGCACTGGAATCAAGAAGACCTGACTTCAAATCTGACCTCAGACATTTATGAGATGTTTGACCCTGGTTGAGTCACTTAATTCCAATTGTGCCCAAGAAGACTGAAACACCTGAACAACAACAAAGGGGAGTATTCAGCCTGGATTGATTATAGAGGACATTAAATGTCACGGAGAAAAGTTTGCATTTGATTCTAGGAGTAACAGGGAGCCCTTGGAGCTTCTAACAAAGTCTAGTGTTATACTTAGATGCACATTAAGAGTAACATTTTTAAAACTATTTTGAGAATTGATTAGAAAAGGGAGAGACAGGAAACAGAAAAATTAAGAGGTTATTAGGACTACAGGCAAGAAGTAATAAGAGATAAACTAGGGTGGGGAGCATACAAATAGAAACATATGGATGTGAAATATATTGCTGAAGTAAAATTAATATGACATCATTTGATTAAAATGAGGATTGAAGGAGGAAAAAAGAGTCAAGAACACTTGTGAATTTGCAAATCCAGATTATAGAAAGAATAGGAATCTTCATCAAAAAAACTGAAATAAAAAAGGAAGTTAAGGAATAGAAATTAGTTTGGGGAGGAAGGTGGTAATGGTGGTGATGGTGGTTATGATCATTGTAGTGATTATTGTTGTTGCTGAGTCATTTAGTCATGTCTCCATAGACCCCTTGAACCATAGCATGTGAACACTGTCCATGAGGTTTTCTTGGCAAAGATAGCGGAGTGTTTTGTCATTTCCTTCTCCTCTGGAGAAAGATAATGGCTTCTATTTTTCATCTATTAGGTTTGAGATGCAGATGATGATGGCCACATATATTGATTTAGGGGTAATTTACAATGACATGATAATTAAACTAGTGTGATCTGGGAGAGACTCCCAAAGTAGTTATCCAACAAGTATTTTTTTAAACCATGCCCTGCTCCATAAAAAAATGCTATTATTACTAATACATTATTCTTAATTGTAATTATCATAATTAATATTATCATAACATCAATAATAGTAATAAAAATGCATACTAGAAACTTTTCTACTAACAACTGAAGAATCCTTCATGCTGGTATAAACACTTTCTCTTAGTGATGAAGGTTGTTTATCTAACATGACAGTATATTCCATTGTTAACACATTTGCACAAGCTGTCTCCCACATCTGGAATTCTCTTTGTCTCTCCTCTGCCTTTTTGAATCTCTTGTTCCCTTTAAAGTTCAGCTCAAATATTACTTTCTACACTTTTCTTTACTCCCCTCTACTTGTATACACCTTCCAACTGCTAAATGATTTGCCAAAGGACCCATATTAGGCCCTACATCCTCAGAGCTCAAGTCTACTGCATCAGATTGACTCTAATCACACATAGTTTTGATGAGGATCAAATTGAATTAATTGACAATAGAAAAGAATTAATCTTTTTAGCATTATAATACTTTTAAAGGGCTGGTATGCTTGGAAAGTACCACTGAGAGCCACAGAGCCAAGATTAGAATTATAAGATCCTTGACTTCATAAAGTTTGGATTAATTTACTATTTCCCCACTATTTCCCCACTGCTTAACATAATTCCTGGTACATTACAATGCTTAACAAATGCTTCTTAATTGATTGATTTGCTGGATTAATAACAGGGGAATAGAGTTGGAAGGGGACAGGGATAGGAGAGTGGGAACAGGGCTCTCACACAAGTACAAAGATAGTCAAGTATAATCCTTTTTTGGCCCTAATCCCACTGCCAAAAAGCAAAGGACAAAGTCAACTAAGAGGGAGGGAAAGAGCATGCATGTCTTGGTAATAGAGATAAAAATCTTTTGAGATTATAAAATCTTTCATATAGAAACTAGTACTACAGAGCTTCTTTCTGACTGAACTACAGAACAACAGCACTGAACAACTGAACAACAGCACATTGGGAGCTATTTACTTGAATTGTTAGTATTTTATTACTTTTCATTTATTTTGTATTTGTTTATCTGTCTAGATTTTGTCCCTCAGATATAAAGAAGAATGTAATCATGTTGAGGGCAAGGCTTGTCTCACTTTTGGTATTTGTATCTTGCCTGGCACATATTGTTATTACTGTGGTTATTGTTCAGTAATTTTCAGTCATGTTCAACTATTCATAATCCCTTTTGGGATTTTCTTGGCAAAGATACTAGTATGATTTATCATTTCTTTCTCCAGTTAATTTTCCAGGTGAGGGAACTGAAGCAAACAGGGTGAGTGACTTGCCAGGGACACACATCTAGAAATTGTCGGAAGCCAGATTTGAATTCAGGGAGATGAGTCTTCCTGAATCCAAGTCTGCTGCTCTATCCATTGTGCTACCTAGCTGCCTCGTTGGCATATATTAGGAATTTAATAAGTGCTTGGCCAACTGAATTTTGTTGAATATATGATAGTATCCTTTTTTCATCACTTAGTATATAGTCATTTATCATGAGGGAAGGAATGCATTACGATGGAAACAACATTGAGCAACAAAGGATTTTACTAACACAAAGGCATTCTTATTTGTATACAGTTATAATAAAGTACAGCGTGCTAAAGCTATTGTGGCAACATAATATAATAGAAAATGAATGAAACCAAGAGTCAGTCACAAGATCTGTGGATTTAAAATGGATTTAAAACTGGATGAAATCAGAGAGTCTAACTCCCTTATTACAGAAGAGAAAGCCAAAGGCGGGGAGTTGACTTCAATCTATCAACAGTCATTTATTAAGTGCCTACATGCTAGATGCTATAATTCTCTCAGGCTGTAATACAATGAGGAATCAAACTTATACCCACCTATTTGTGTGCCACTGATTGCACTTTTAAGAGACACAATTGCCTAATCAATATAATGAAGGGTCTGGTTGAAAAAAACTTGATAAGATCTTTTCAGATTTCACATTCTCTGAGTGATTTTTTCACTTATTCTATAAGATAGGCTTTATTTCCAATGTCACTATCACTCCTTTCCCACTTTTCTCTTTGCATAGAATATTCTCCCATATCTATCAATTAACCAACCAATGAACGGGGAGACTCCCTTGTTTTTGAATTCATCAAGACATATCTTCTCTTATTTTGAATATAATAAGGTAATATAGCTGGTTTTGGAGTCAGGAAAAACTGAATTACAATCCTGCTTCTTCTACCTATTGACTGTGTAATTGAACAAGTCATTTCAACTTTTAAATAGCTAAGGCAACTCTTTAAGGCTATTACAGATCTGTTCCTTATCATCTGTAGAGGGAGTTTGAAAAATAGACATTTTCTAGACCAATGGACATCCCATTTTCAAATCCCCAAAATATGGAGAAACCAAAAGTTTGACTTAATTTTCTAATTAGCTGATTAGTCCATAAATAATTCTCAAACTATAAGAATAAAAAAGTACATGCTATTTTTATTAAGTTTTACTACTTACCTCGGATAACATTTTTTTTCCTTTCTAAATTTGCAAGCAACTTTGAACTAGTGATCTTTACATTGAATCAAGTTGAATTTCAAAAAACTGGTAGTATGGAACGATACAAAATAGATAACAACACAATTCCCTACTAATTTGTGATTATATGTAAATAATATTAATGTTTGTGTATTTGTTTATCAACTACAAAGAGAAAAAGACAGAGACAGACAGAGACAGACAAAGAAATAGAGGGAAAGATGAAGTGTGGAATCGATAGGAAGACAGGAAATCTAAACAAAAATAGGAAAACAGAATTTTAAAAATTTAACTTACAAATCCTGCGCAATGTTCACAGAAAGTTGGCTTAAGATAGGTCACCTCTTGAAAATTATGGACAAATCCTGGTCCCATTTTACATTGGAGTTGAGATTTAGCTCTTAGGAAATAAGCCATCATTTCATCTTTACTAATTAGGCCATCCCTGTTAAGAGAATTAGAGAAAAGAGAAATGCTATTAATATAATGTTAACAATTTAAATCTTCTACTTTAATCCACTATATGGTGCCAAATTTCCACTCATTTCTCTCCCACTTCTAGTGATTGAAAACAGAATCACTCTCCAGAAAAAAATCTGAGAGAGGGCACAAAGACATGAGGAGGTGTCCATGCATGTCATTCGGTGTATTTACGTGTATGTCCAGCAAATACAAAACCCATTTCCAGTTTGGAATAGTTGCACCACCTGTGTAAGGTTCCTGACTTCCCACAGATTTATTTCCCTGTGTTTCACCACAACATTTTGGGGCTCAGAGTAGTGAGAATCATGAAGAAAATAGGGCAAGCTAATGATTCCACTTCACACTCATCCAATTCTGCTTCACTTGGTACCTTACTACTTCTCGAAATCTTTATTCATTATCGACTTACTATCGTTTCCCTTACAAAAGTCCCAGATGCTGTTCTAAGCCATTTATACTTTCCTCTTGTAACTCCGGTGTCTCCTTTGTCTCCTCCTAACAGACAAATCTGCCTATAGTTTACTGAGAAAAAGACTATCCACAACAGGCTGCCTCATCTCCCTCTTCTCTGTTGTACAGTACATCTTCCTTAACCTTTTTATATGTTTCATCCTCTTCTCTAATCATTCTGCCTGTCCTTTTGATTCCATACTTTTCCATCTCCTCCAAAGACATTGTTCAATCAATCCTATTCCTTATGCATCTTAAATTTCTTCCTCTTCACTGACTGTTCTGTCTGCTTAAAAACATGACAAATTCTCCTCTACTCTTAAAACAACCTTTAACCAACACATAAGTTCTTGAATTTCTTTCTTACGTGGCTTCTCTGATTCAAAACTATTCTAGTTATGTTCCTATCTTTTGGACCATCCTGTATACAGTTCCTGTTTTATTTCCTCATCCTGAACTATAAGTGGAAGTGATTCAGTTTCAGGCCTCTTTTCTTCTTGTTCGATGTCATTTAGCCCTGGAAAATTCATCCATCTTTTTCTCATGGTTTTACTTTTCACTTGTGTAAAGATAACTCTCAAATCTATTTTTGAGCTCTGAAGAATACTCCTAGAATCTAATATAGTGCATTACACAAAGGAGATATTTAATATATATTTGTTGAATTTAGTTGAATTAATTAGTATAATCATATGAAAATATGTTGTTGGCTTTCATTCCTACTACATTTAAGCTTTTTACTACAATAATTTGATTTATGTTTGAATTTTGATTGGATATGTGTGTGTATATGTATGTATGTGTGTGTATATATATATATTATGTATGTGTTTTATATATACATACATAAGTCTATATATTATTAAGTTCATAATTCAGTTAGTGGGTTTCTGATTTTAAAGATCTATATAATAGTCTTTATAGAGACAATTATATATAATAAAGTCTTAAGTATATTTAGTTAATATGTTTAAAATATTCTCACAATTCATTGTTGTTTTAGTCTTACAAAATTAAAAGTAGTGTACTTTTCAAAACATTTTCACAAGGACAAAATGATTTCTGAAACTAATATTCATGTTAATATACATAACGAACTTGGTCCTCTAGGTGAACTAATATATACAATGATATCTGTTTGGACTTTCAACCTAGAAATCCACAAAAGCAGAATGGCTCCATTTCTCCAGAGAGATTATGACTTTCAGTGTCAAGTCAAGTCAACAAGAATTTATTGATTTTACTTGCAGCAGTATTTTGGCAAGAGGTATTCCTCTTGAGGTTCCACTCGAGAATTTCACTGAATAATGGGGGAATAACATGTAATTGTATGAAAGGCACTTGAGCAGTGTGTGAGGAAGGTGAGTGACAAAAGTAATGAAGAATTTGACAGACCATTAAGTATTCCACTTTAGATTTTAATTCAAGGACATTCCTATGTCAGGTCTCTTATCTGGTAAGGGAGGGATTTTTTTTATGCCTGACGGGATGTTCTCCATTTCATCCAGGGAAGGAAGAGGTACTAAAAGTGATTCCATTTCATTTCAAAGAATATAGTGAGCCAAACATTTGTGTTCTAATGAGTACTTAATGAGCTAAGAAGTTATACCCAATGAAGTATTTTTCTTTACTATTCATTATTAATATTTAATGCTTCCATCAATCAAATGAGTTGTTCCATATTTCAAATATCAAATGAAGAATTAGAGGTTTAGTTAAGATACACTTGTGAAAAAATGTCAAGACGTTTCTTGGTATGTCAAATACATTCCAAATTGTTATTGTTTAGTGTTATTTCTGACCTTTTGTGACCTCATTTGAGGTTTTCTTGGCAGAGATATTGGAATAGTTTTCCATTGTTTTTCCCAGCTCATTGTACAGAAGAGGAAACTGAGGTAAATAGGATTAAATGACTCATTCAGAGTCACCCATATAGCTAATGTCTGAGGCCCAACTTGAACTCAGGTCTTCTTGACTCCAAGGCTGGCACTTTATCTACTGCACTACCTTGCTGTTTACAAAATTCCAAATTTATTTTTGAAAATTTTTACATTAAGAAAATTGTTGAGGATGTTTAATTGATACTGTCTGTTTCTCCAATAAAAATGGCTTTCTAATCCCATAGCATCTTTAGAACTGTTTTATTTCTCAAGAATCATTTGAAAATACAGATAATTCTCTTTTATTCATGAAAATCTTTACTACTATTTCTTCGTTATCTATTATTATGGAGTGCAGATAGAATCAAAATATCATAGATTTGGTAATTGTGATTCAACTTTTGCCATTGCTCCTATTTTGATATATCTGAATTTCACCTCTATGCTCTTCTGATAAAAATTGTAGGACCACTGAAATAGCTGAAATCATCAGAAGGAAAACAAAAGAGAAGTCTTGAGCCCAGATAACATGAAAATTAATCAGTTTGCATTTTATAACAAAATTTGAATGACTATACACAGTACAATTTAGATTAGACAATTCTTACTTACTAGTGGTAAATCAGATATTTGACAAGCTTGAGTCTTCTCATTAAGGTGTTATGTAAAAACTATAAATACGTGAACTAGGAATGAAATAACCTATTCTAGTCTCTAAAATAAGTGAGGAGTGAGGATGAGAAGGAGAGAGTTAAAATTTTTTAAAAAGGCAACTCACTGGTCTTTGTCCAACACACAGAAGGAATCCAAGAAGGGAAAGTTGGCGGCAATACTTTCAAAGTCCTCTTGGGAGATATACCCATCATGGTCATGATCATAGTTTCTAAAAACAGACTGCAAAGTAAAAACATGTGTGTTTACCAATGCCAACCCAATGACAACAGAAAACCTAGCTGAGAGGCAAGTTCACCTCCCAAAATGGAAGAGTTTCAAAGTGTATTTTTAGAAACTATCTAAATTGGCCATTTGTTCTACTGACTTTATGCATCTATCTATTTGTCTGCCCTTGGAATATTACAATTTACCAAAATTTCAATGAAACCCCATTTACCTCCTTAAGTTCCAATAAGTACATGATTCATCATGCACTTTCAAGTATCTGCAATTAGCCTGACATTTAGACATTAAAGGTAGAAGGTTATTTCCTTAGATGAAATCTTTGTATTTGTCATTCAAATATTTTGGGCCCATAAACCCATATGATCTCTTTCTCAATGTCAATGTCTCATCAAAAATTCTCTCTTTGTACCACCATCAAAAATCTTTTTCTTCCTCAATTCAAATTCACTGATATTTTTCTTTCAATATCAGACTTATTTTTTTGGATTGTGCAATATTCAATGACTTCTTTGTAATTTTAAAAAGCATATTATGAAAGTACCCTTTATCCTAAAGACCTTATCATTCCAGAACATGTAATAATCAGTTCAACTAAGTTCTTTCCCATCACATGGTTTCCATCTCCAAAGATGTCTCTATTTTTCCTATTGTTGCCTGTTTTTGCTGTTGCAAAACAATGTGGCATCAGCCAACCATAATAAATATTTACAGAACCTCATCTTACATTAAAAGTTCTTTCTCTTTACAAATGGCATTTGTGTGTAGCAAACCCCAAATATAAATAACATCAACTATTCAGTTCAATAAACATTTAAGAAATATGCCCCATGTATAAGGCTTTGTGCTGAGCACAGAAATGAAATGAAAAAAAAAGGATTTTTTAGAAAAGGAAAATCTAGAATTCCCTATCCTCAAATAACTTATTTTCAACCTGTAGTAATTAAGAGACTCATCAACCATTTTTTAATTCAGTTAAGTTGGTAAGCTGATCAGTGAATTTTCCATGAAATGTATTCTTTAGTGAAATTTTTTTTTAATTTCACTTTTAAAAAGTCCTAGAATGCTGGAACCCCAAATGTTATCATGTAGTTGCTAGGGATAGTGACTTGGACATTAAAGATCACATTCAAAACAGAAATTAGAATGACGATGTAGGGAAAGGAAAATGAATGGGTGAAGTTGAAATGAAAAGAGAGTACAAAAGAGAAAAGTAGTACTCAAGATCTGAAGGTCATACATAAGTTGGTATCTAGAAATTTGATGCACTTTGTCCTGAGGAAGTCTTTTACCATAAGTTACTCCTATGCCTAAAAACTAACAGAAAATTTGGAAGAGTCAAAGAAATTTGAATGTGTTGTGTGTTTTGTTATTTGGCAACTTACCTCGACTAACTTCCTTATGTGCTTGTTAATAATAGTCAGGTCAGGCTTGGGCATCACCCCCGATGCCCACTCCAATGGCACTACTGGTTTGTTAGGAGTTGTAGGAGAGGTAGGCTACAAAAAAATGCATTTTTCAGTGTGAATTCTGATTTAAAAAATTCCCATTTCATCTCTAGAATATACAATCTTAGAAGTATCATTATAGACCGTTGAGTTATTTTAATGATTAAATGAAACTATGGGTGCAATGAAATATAAAACAGAATAGAAATGGAACTCAGAGAATCATTGAATAAAATTCTCTCTTGTGAGGAAGAAGCCATAAAAACATACATAAATACATACATACATAGATCTGTGGTCAACTAAAGGAAAAAACCAGATCTCTCATTTGAATAGGTGCCCTGATTCATGTACCTGTGATGTGGTTATTTTCACACAAGTGTGATGTGGTTGCCATTTGTAGATTTAGAATAATACCAGACTTGAAGAACTCTTTATCCATATGGAACAATTCCATAGGTCACTCTAGAGACTGACTTAGCAATACATCCAAAGAAAAACCAAATATAAAGCATAAAAATACATATTGCTTATCTATTAATATGCTATTAGTTGGGCAAATCATTCTGATTAGCCCAGAAAGTTGGCAAAGTATGGCCAAAGACTGTACAAAAACAGGTAGTGGGCCGGATTTAGTCTGCAAGCTGTACATAAATCTTGCACAAGTCCAGGTACTTGCATAGTTATCTATCCACTGATAGATAATAAATGGGTCAAGAATTGAATAAGATAACATGAACATGCAATATGATATTTTGAAAATTATAAACCTTTTTTTTCATTTTCAGTGAACCTAAGCTCCTTCCTGCTGTAAGAACTTCTTCATACTATTTTCCTTTGGATAATTCTATAATGGCTACAAAATATGATCTCAAAAACAAAATTATAGGGCACCAGAGACTAGTCAATAGATCCAAAGATCATAAGTTTGGTATTAAAGGAGAACTCAAATCATCTAGTTCAATGTATTTTTTTTTTTTCTGATGAACAAACTGAGGTACTGAGAGCTTAAATGACATGTGAAAGGTCACAGGTCTTGGTTGAGCTGGGAGCCAAATCCATCTGAATAAATACAGTATAATTTTTATTGCTATATAAGGAAAGATCACTATGACTAAGGGTAATTCATTTTTGGCCTATCATGAGGGGAAAGATGCAAGGGGGGTACAAGTCAGGTACATCCTTTCCCCAAAAAGAGGAGTTGAGAAGTGGCAAATCACCACTTCTCTGGACCTGTGTTTCCTCATCTGTAAAATGAAGAAATGAACTAGATGACCTTTTCTAAGGCCCTTAACTGTAAATCTATGACCCTGTGGTTTTATAAATGTTCTCTTGATTTAATCCTAAAATTGAATTCTTTTTTTTTAATTTTTATTTAATAATTACTTTATATTGACACTCGTTTCTGTTCCAATTTTTTTTCCCTCCCTCCCTCCACCCCCTCCCCTAGATGGCAAGCAGTCCTTTATATGTTGGATATGTTGCAGTTAAAATTGAATTCTAATGAAGTATGAAGCGATGAAGTAAATAACTATGATGGAATTCACGCCATATTCCTTGTAGGAGGGGAAAAGTGGTTGCTTGTGAACAGGAGGCAATTAGGAAAATATAAGTTTGGGATGAGATAGAATAGTTTAACCTAGAAAAGGTCAGGAATTTTTGTTTTGTTCTTGCCATGGAGAGTTAGTCAAGGGGTTTAAAAAACAAAGTGAGAAGCTTTAGCAGTTTTTTTCAATGTCTTTGTAGCCTTTTCTACCTTTACCTCAACTCAGTAGACTAGAGAATCCAACTTTGGGATTGGAGTCAGGAAAACCCGAGTTCAAATCTGGCCTCAAGCAAGTCACCTACCCTATGCCTGCCTCAATTTTCACAACTATGAAATGAAGATAATCGAACAATCCTGAAATATAGGTGCTACGATTATCTTCATTTCATAGTTGTGAAAAGAAGATAATCGTAGCACCTATATTCCAGGATTGTTGTGAGGATGAAATGAAATATTTGTCAAATATTTAGCATAGTATATACAGTATACAGAGTATATACTTAATCTTTTTTTTCCTTCCTTCATTGCTTCCTTCCTTCCTTCTTTCCTTCCCACCTTTCTTTTCTACCTTTCTCCTTTTCTCCCTATTCTCCCAATTAAAATTAGAATACCAGGGTTGAAGTTAAGAATGAGGAGATAAGTTTCAAACTTATACCCTAATAAGTTTATAGAGAGGTAGCATAATATAATGAGTAAAGTTCTAGACTTGTAGCAAGACTTGAATTCAAATTCGGGCCCAGATACTTACTAGCTACATGATTAGCAAATTAATTAACCACTCTGAGTCTTAGTATCCTCTTCTGTAAAATGATGTTAATGACAGTACTTACCAGAGTTGCCTTGCAAAATGAGATAATCGATAACAGTGCTTTGCAACTATTGAACTATTTTTTTCCCCTAAAGAAGAAGTAAGAAAATGCACCTCCCACTCTTCAATGAAGAAGAGTAAGAGTCTCTGAAGTGGAGCATTGCTGTCAAACTCAGTTGATGTATTTGTTAGTTTTGCTTCTTCCTTTTTTTTTCTTTTTGCCATAATGACTGGTTCATTAAGTATGAATGAATTAGAAGAGATTATCTTCAGAAGAAATGAAGGTCATGTAAATCAAATGATAGTAACATTTTAAAACTAAAAAAATTAAGAAAATATATATACATAGATAAGTGTGTGTGTGTGTGTGTGTGTGTGTGTGTGTGTGTGTGTGTGTAGTGAGTTTTCATTATGGAGCTATAACCTAAATCAGTTGATGGGAAAGGGTAAAGGATCAAAAGCATGAGGATCTTTGCATTCATGTTATTTGGTTATATTTGTGTGGCTAAGATAATATGTTCATAGTAATAAAGGTTAAATAGTTTTCTAACTGCTTAGTCTGTAGAGTGATTCCTTCGGAAATTAGTATTCGATCAATAGGTTCAGTTGAGAGGGATAGAGTTCCCTCCTCTCCCTTTTCTGCTGGCTCTATGGGTCACTCTGAGAGATGATTTAAAGAAAATAACTAATTGGTATCCTATTGATAACATTTCTGCTGGGAACAACCTTCTGCTTTTCAGAAAGTTTATTTCCTTCTTCCACATTCACAAGTAGCATTATTTCATGCAATTCTATCTCTCTTTGGAAATATCATTTATCCTTTGCTCTTGCTATGTGAACAGGCCATCTCTTTTTTTTCCCCCAATTATACACTTCTCTGGTGACATCCTTTACACAACTTTTCCAATTTATTTCCTTTTTTGTAGTGTGTTGAAACCTGTTTATTCTGCTATGAACTTTGTCCTTTGCCTTGTAGATGATCTTTAACTGCAATTCTTCAGAGGCTGTGTTATTCTATGATATAAAACTGTGCAATACCACAGAATAATTTGTTGTTGTCATTAGGTTATTTCAGCAGAGTCAAATTCTTGATTGATCCCATTTGGGGTTTTCTCAGAAGAGATACTATAGAGTTTGCATTTTCTTCTCCAATTCACTTTTTAGATAAGGAAACTAAGGCAAACAGGGTTAACTGTTCAGGGCCACAAAACTAGTAAGTATCTGAGGTTACATTTGAACTCCAGTCTTCCTGACTCCAGGGCCTAGTGCTCTATCCACAAAGTCATCTACTTACCCCTGAATCAAATTGGAATTTAAAAAAGCAAGACATTTATTTCAAGAAGAAGAATGGGATTATTAAAACAAATTTCAGTTTCCTAAAGATTACCCACTTGCGGATTTGTTATTATTATTCTTATTCAAGATGTAAACTCATTTATCCTTCTATTGCAGAGAAAATACAGGAGTTAAAGGAGTAAGTACTAGAAAACAAGCATACCAGAATTTGAAACTTAGGGCTAAACTGCATCCCTGGCAGGCTCTCAAAATAGAGTTGGTTTCTCCTTTTTATTGCATGATACATTCCCTAATTTATTTGCTAACTCTTAGGTGGAATACCACAAAACCAAACCACAACTGCACGCAACATCTAACACATTCATAAAAATTATCAAAACCAATTGTGACACTACCACCACCACCACTATTAATAACATCAAAACTTCTTGAATTTTGAGAAGTGATTTTTAAAGAATAATTATAATAATCTGAGTTTGATTATTTTCTCAATTCTTTGAATTCAAGGGGACTAGAAATGAAGCTTAAAAAAATTTTAAATAATTTTCTATCCATCTTCATGTTCTCCCTCCAGTATGTTTTTTTCAATATATACAGTGAGATTAAGTAAATCACACAGACACAGACACACACACACACCACTGTATAAAGATATTCTGGCCAATTTTAGATGATCACATTTTTCCCTGATAGTAAAGGGCATCCTATACTATATAATTAATAAACCATAGATTTATAGAATGATGAATCTAAAAGAACCTTAGAGACTATTTCGTCAAACTGTTTCATTCCATAGAGGAGGAAATTGAAGCCCAGGAAGTTAAGCAATGAAATCGTTCCTCATCAATACATGCCATTTGTCTAAAAGGCAATGTAGGAAATAGGATACAATTGTAATGATCAACTCTGGTTAGAGGGACAAGATAAGATTCTCCCTCCTTTCCTGGGAGAATAATGGTAGAGGAGGTCAGAAGACAGGAATAGAAAATGAAAGAGATGATATAAACTATGAAGTAAGCAGCAATATAAAAATTAATCATGGGATTATCATTAATCAATAATGAACATTTCCTGGATTCCTGATGTGATATATTCTTAATGCATACCCTATTATTGATATAGAATGCATTACATACTATCAGACATATCCCCAAATCTTCTGGCTTTTATAGCCCCATTAACTTCCCATGTAGTAAAGATCATAGAATAGATAATGTCAAAATGATATAAATATGTTGGAGTGTACAATTAGCAATTGTAAGCACACATCTAGAGAAAGGCTGTGCAAATTGGGCCTCTACAGAGCAAAAGCTTCTCATTCTCTAAACTTCATTCCCAATGTTTCTCTTATTTTAGTAGAAGAGCCTGTATTTGCTTATCACCAGAAATATTTAAATTTGACTTTAATTCTTAAAACTATTTTATGTTGTGATATCACACATTTATTTAATTTAGTTAAATTTAGTTAATATTTAATTAAATATTGTTTATTCAAAAACATTCAAAACTCAAAAAAACAAATTATGGAATTAACTATCTATCCCCTATTCAGATTGTTGAACTGAGACAAAGTTACTATTACAGAAATTTGGGAACTATAATCAGTAGTCATTAAAAAAGAAAACAATCTAGCTGTTTCATTTTGAAAATTTAAAAATCCCCTACTATTTGAAAGAAATACATTATCCCCTGAGGATATGTTGTCTATTCTAATGAACAATTAATAAGTTTAAAACTAAAAAAAATTATAGTTTTTGAGTATAATTTGCATCCCATTCATATGATTTTGTGTAAGATTCAAAGGCAGAAGTTATCTCACATACCTATTTCTACTTCCCTAGCTTAACAACTCTTCCCTACCTCCAACACATTTTACAGAGGAAGAAATGAAAGATGAATGAGGTAAAAGAGTTGTTCAAATTATTGTTACCAAGACACAGGTAATAATGCAATGTCAAAGTATTTGGAATAAAAAATATCAAAAAATACCAAAAAGTATTTGGAATTAAATATTACTATAATAATAAAAGACATCACAAATATAAATGTTGTATAAAGTAAAATAATAACGAAGTTACTCTTTAAGCTATTTGTGCTCATGTTTTCCAAAAAAATATAATAGATAATGTTTATTTGAGAAAAAATGAAATTCTTAGTTCTTCAGATCTCAAAGAACCATTTTAATAGCTAATACTACCAAGTAAACAGTACTATTTTTGCATTATTGTCTCATTTTAAACATTCCTACCGATTTAGAATTCCTGGGCTCCAGCACCAATGAGAGTTTGTAAATATCATCTTCTGTGTGATAGAGGTCAAGAGAAAGCTACAAAATAAAAGAGAAAAAATCATTAATGTAATTAATTTTAATAGTTTTATAATTTTAATAGTTCTGAAAGGTAAGTATATAATTTTCTTACATGACAGATTTTTTTAATCAATTTAGATATCTAAATCATAAGAATCCAAAACAATTTATTCATTCTGCAAGTAAAGTTGATGATAGATGTCAAAATATGAAACAAGCATAAATATAAAAATTGATCATGGTATTGTTATTTATTATCCCATCATCAGTAGTAATAACAATAACTATTGACTGAATTCTTGATTGTACCCTTTATCAGGGACTGAGGTTGCAAATCAAATTAAAATAATGCACCAAGGGCTTTGAAAATCTTAAAGTATTATTTAAGTGTAAGATATTATTCCAAAAATAATCACATACAGTTCCTTTATATGAGAGTTTATACCAGGGGTCCTCAAACTACGGCCCGTGGGCCAGATGGGGCCTGCTGAGGATGTTTATGCGGCCGCTGGGTTATGACAAAATCAGACCGGAAATGACATTCCACCTAAACTCGCGTTAGCAACGCACCCTTCCAGCACTGTGCAGAGGCGGGGGAGACAGAGTGTGAGGCGATCCTGAGGTGAGGTGAGTTCCCAGGCCGGGATGTGGGGTGTGGGGAAGGAAGACAGATGCAGAAGATGGAGAACTGATGGCCCCCCGGCCTTGTACAGTAACAGCAGTGCGTGCTGCTCATGTCACGGCCACTGCAGGGGGGATTCCCTGCAGCAGTGAAGGTCAGAAGCGGGAGCACGAAGAGCGGGAGTGCAGGGACCGGAGGCATCACAGTGCAGAGGCAGCTTGGAGGAAGTTGGGTATTGCAGTCTGTATGTCTCTGTGTGGGCAAAGTTATTGCTGGTATATTGTTTCTGTAGCACTGTATATAGCACCATATATATATATATATATATATATATATATATATATATATAAATATGATTTTTTGGTTGGAGAAGTGAGAAAAGATAAAATATTAAAACTGAAAAATACATTGACAACTCAGCAAAATACTTTTGTGAAGCAGAGGCAGCTAAATATTTAATCACTGCGAGCAAGTTTTCAAGTTGCCAAGCTAATAGCATGCACTGGCAGACCATTTGTGGAGGGAGAATTTGTTAAAGAATGCCTTCTTTCTGTTGTCAAAGAGATGTGTCCAGAGAAGGCCAATTTATTTAGTAGAGTAAGTCTTTCAGGATCTACAATTATATGGAGGATTGAAGAAATGGAAGACAATCTGCATCAGCATTTGCAAAACTCCATAAAAAAATTTCATATTTTTCCTTGGCACTCGACGAAAGCAATGATGTTCGTGATTCTGCATAACTTCTAATTTTTATTCATGGGATGAATGATTACTTTGAAGTCATAGAAGAGCTTGCTGCACTGGAAAGCATCAAAGGAACAACTACAGGAGAGGATATCTATGAAAAGGTTTGCCAAACTATGAATGGTTTGGAGCTGGACTGAGCTAAACTAGCCAGCATGACAGCTGATAGTGCTCCTAGCATGGTGGGGTCTAAGAAAGGAGTATTTGTTCTCATTAACCAACCATTCTCATCCAATAGCCATACACTGCCTCATCCACCAACAAGCACTGTGTAGTAAATCACTGAAGTGCGACTCTGTTATGAAAACTGTGGTATCTTGTGTTAACTTCATTAGAGCAAATGCACTAAATCACAGACAATTTTAGGAATTTCTGTCTGAGCTAAATGTTGAGTATGAGGATGTTCTATATCACACAGAAGTCCATTGGCTGAGTTGAGGGAGAGTTCTGAAACGTCTCTATGACTTACTTCCACAGATCACAACTTTTCTGCTTTCAAAAAACAAAGAAGTACCAGAGCTCAGTGATGCAGAATGGAAATGGCACCTTGCCTTTCTGACAGATGTAACAGAGCTACTCAACAATTTCAATATGCAACTTCAAAAGAAAGGGGAAGCTCATCTGTGATATGCAATCACATGTCAAAGCATTTGAAGTAAAATTAGGCCTCCTCATCAAACAAGTGAAGGAGGAAAACTTCTGCCATCTCCCCACAACTCAAAATCTGTTAGCAGAAAAACTGCTGATTGCATTCCCCAACAAAACATTTGTGGATTCACTGGAAAAATTGCAAAAAAATTTCCAATTTAGATTTAAAGAGCTTCATCACCATGAACAGGACATACAGCTTTTCTGTAACTCATTTTCTATTGACATTGAAAATGTGGATACAATTTACCAAATGGAACTGGCTGAACTACAGAATTGTGACTCTCTGAAAGACACATTCAAGTCAAGCAGCCTTCATAATTTCTATGCATCTCTCCCCTCAGACATATCCTCATCTCAGGACTCATGCACTCAAAATGGTGACCATCTTTGGCAGCACTTACGTCTATGAACAGACTTTTTCTAGAATGAAACATTTGAAATCTCCAACCAGATCAAGACTAATGGATGCACACTTGCATCACTTGTTATGACTAGCAGCAACAAATATGGAATCAGACATTGATCATCTCATTAGCTAAAAGCAGGCCCATAGTTCCCATTAAAATACTGGTAAGTTTGTTTATTTAACTTTACTTCATTTTAAATATTGTATTTGTTCCCGTTTTGTTTCTTCACTTCAAAATAAGATATATGCAGCGTGCATAGGAATTTGTTCATAGTTTTTGTTTTTACCATAGTCCGGCCCTCCAACAGTCTGAGGGACAGTGAACTGGTCCCCTATTTAAAAAGTTTGAAGACCCCTGGTTTATACCCTAGTTGGGAGATAAGTCAAGTACACAAGTAATAAATTGTAGAGGGCTGGAACTCTGAAAAGATGTATTTGAATCTAAGACAGCAGAGCACTTAAAGCTAATTACCTACTCAAGGTGTATAATGGTTCTATAAACATATGGTGATATGATGGCTCTCCTAGCCGAATTGGCTAGCTGAATGTGTTGTGATAACATTAATCAGATGCAAATTTTGGAGGACTGAGAGAAAGGTTCAGAGCCTCTCTGCCATAACACGCTGAGGGGAGAGGACTTCAGGATCCAGAGATTATCCAGTTAAGATCAGAAGAAGAGTAAAATAGTACACTTGGATGAATTCCTGCTCAAAGGTACAGAGGTGTCTATCTTTGGATCTGGTAGCAACAATAGAAGACTCTTTTTCTCCTGTGAAATTTATCTAAGACATAATAAAGAACTTACCAAGATATCTCAAAAATAGACATAAGAAAAATGCACTTTTGATGATCTGTGTGAAAACTAATAATATTTCAAGAGGAAAGCAAGAAAATATTGTACAAGAAATTGAAGACCACAGGAGCACTGGTTGGTTATTCTAACCTCTGACCACTGAATGCAGAGAATTGCATTGCAAGAGATGCAGAAAACAAAAAAATTGATTTAAGAACTGAGAAAATTGCCAAGAAAGTGGTGTGTGGATTTAGATTTGTAAACCATAACTTCAAAAGTAGAAATTATAGATTCCTGGCTAGGGTTGGAATGCAACTAACCAGGACTGATATCTATCTAGTGTCTTGCAAGTCCGAAAAGCATTGTGAAATAGTAATAGAGAGCTAAACTCAAAGCTAGAAAGACTTAATTTAAAGATCTGATTCTGATAAATAATGGTTGGGTAACTGAACAATTTCCTTACCTTGTCAATGTCCTGGGCAACTGACTAAAACTGTAAGTTATAGAGAATGTGCTAACTCACTTGTTTGTCCCCCATATCAATAAAAGCACAAATTCAAACCGATCTAGTTACTATCCTTATCCTTATATCTAATTTAAAAGAAGTTAGGTTAAAAAAGCAATAACAGGGAGAAAATTGTCAATGTATAAGTACTAAGCTAAATAACTTTGAGAATAGCTTCCATTAAAAAAAAAAAGGAATAGCTGTATCCTCCAATAGTGGAGAATTTGAGATATAAGGTCACAAGAAACAATAAGAAAGAAGCCAAGAATAGAACCAATGGCTTCAAGTAATTGTTTACTTCAAGTAATAGGTTTCAGTGGACTGCAAGCTTAATCAAGAAGATGCCAGTGGAATACTTGGGCTGTCTACCTGTCGTCTATAACATTTGCCACATGATCAACATATTTTCTCTTCTTATCATGCATTTCCCTGAAAATGCATGAAAATTGTAAAGAGACAAAATGCAGGTCTGATATTGGGAGGTTAAGGTGGGGGTGAGATGGGGAATAACAACCTGCTGCCCAGGGCTTTTATGCCTTGGCTTTCAAATTTGTCCAGTTGACCATCTTTTTTTTTTTTTTTTTTTTTTTTTTTTTGCTTGTAGTTGTTATACCTATTGATATTTACTGTCTGAGAAATTAAAATTGATAAATTTAAAACTTTAAATTGATGTCAGAAAAACCTGGATTTGACTGAAAATACTGTGGAAGGTCTGCCTACTGAAGTGTGACAGAAAAGAAAGTTTATGGCAACTGGATCAATTAGAGCAACATAATCAGAGATAAAGATAAACAGAGAAATTGCAATCTTTATACACTTGGACCTGAAAGCAATTTGAAGCTCCTCCAGAGGAAAAGAAAGATGGATGCTCTGTGAAAGAGGATTACTGCTCAAGGCACATGCTAGTCAGGCAGACCTCTTCACTACTTACCACATGTCTCACCCTCATATCCATGTTTTTATAATCCACTGAAAATTATCAAACTGTTAATGAGGTGAAATTGCCTACATAGGTGTATTTTTTTGCCTTTCCTAGAGGTTCTAGCCAGGATGATATATAAATAATGAAACAGCTAGTGCAGGATTGACACACCCAACTTTGTTGACATTCAACTCTAAAAATAAATTCGATAAACATAGTAGAATTCACGTGTTCAACTAATGCAAACAACCTCAAAAGACTAGCTAGCAGACCACAAACATGTTTTTTTTTAATCTCACACTATAACCCCCATTTAGAAAACCCTCCCTCCTCATCTCCTCACCTCCAAATCCCACCTCAATTTCTAACTCCATTTCCCTCATAAAGCTTTTCTAGTTCTTATACAAATTGAGTTTTCTCATCTCTGAACTCCCAATGCACATATAGCCAGTTCCAGACTGTAATTCCTAAGCAGTCATTAGATAAATTATTAGATTAGATAAATATATCTATATCTATATCTATATCTATATATATATATACATATATATATATCAGTTTAAATTGTAAATAAGTCATGATTCAAATTTCATATCCTCCATAGTGCCTAGCATAATGACTTGCATATGATGGGCACAAAAATACTTGGCAATTAACTAAAGATTTTTTAAAAATTAAAACATACTCAGGTCATTCTTTGATGTATATATGTTCAAATCTCTGATTATGTGTTTGCATCTTTAGCTTTTCACCTGGATACTTAGCCTTATGAAGGATCATTGCTCTACTACATACGATCTGTGTCACTTTAGACAAATCACCTCTTCCTCTGTGGGTCTGTGGTTACTCCTCAGTAAAATAGTAGGAAAGGTGGATAAAATAATCTTCAAAACTCTCAAATCCCACCGTCCTATTTGGAGAAAGTCAGAGAGATTTCAACCCTATTATAACTCTTAATGTTCAGTGAGTTAAAAGTTATTTTTTTATCTTTTTGCATCTTGTTTCCTTTGCAGCATTGAGGTTGCTCTTTCCCATCCATTATACTCCTTAAAAATTCTATTGACTACTATGGTCTAGTCCAAATACATGACTTGTTCTGCTTTCTTAATGTTTTGTTAACAAATGCTGCTGCATGCTGTCTAGATTTTTAAGGATATTGACTTTAGCTTAAGTTATTTTGAAACCTGTTGTGTTTGATTTTTGTTTTATTGTTTGTCCTTCATTTTCAAGCAACACCAAAACATTGGGGAAATAATACCATGACAGGCAAGTGAGTTGGATTTGAGTGAGAGAGAGCTGTGCAAGGTTACCTGCTCATTTTCTCCTACAGAGTCATCTGGATCCAAAGGCAAGATATAGATCAGGATGACTGAAGATAGTTCTGGATGCAATGGGAGACCTTGGCCTTTTTAAGTTAAATCTTCACTAGGTCTCAGTTTGACTGAAGTAGTACTCATTCAATTATTAAGGCTAATGAGGCAAAGAATTTCCTCTTTCATGTAGCCCAAAATAAACAAATAAACAAATAAATGAATGAATGGATGGGTGAATGCACAAATATATAAATAAATCTAGGAGGGAAAGACTTTTTTATTTATTTAGATTTTTTATGTTTGTTATATTGTTTTATTAGATTTGGGAGGAGTTGTCCAGTACATGCCCGTAGATTTGAGTGTTTTAACCTTGACTAGGTTCTAATCTATAGATATATGTATGCCTAGGCATAGTTAGAGAAAAAGACAACTGTGTAGTCAAGCTTACTCTATGTAAACCAATTTTTGATTTTTTTTCTACCAGACTGTAAAAAATTCAGGTACTTTCCAGGTATTTGCATATACTCAGAATGGTAAAAGTAACTACAAGATCTATAAATATCATAAAAAACTGAAAGAATTTTTTATACTATGAAATTGAAACATTTAAAAAAAAACAACTCAGGGGTATAAAGAAAATGTAATTCTGGCTAAAGATATCTTCATCTGGTCTTCTTTTTTTTTTTTTGCAAGGGAAAAACAGATGAGCTGTTCACAGTACATTTCTCTATGCAGTCTGCATTTGAGAACATGATAAGTGTCATGTACAAATACATATATTTTGCTACTCTTCTATCTCTTTCTCAAAACATTTCAGTATGTAAAGTTGTGAAATCTAAAATCCCACTTGCAGAGAAATGTGATTTCAAGAAAAAAACAAAGCTGAGAGATACAACTAACATGGTAGATGACTGGAGATACAAAAAGAGCTTGACAAGCTAGACATAGGTGCCAAATCTAATAAGATGAAATTTAATAAGGTTAAGTATGACGTCCCACACTTGCTTTCAAAAAAAATCAGATGAACAAGATGGGGTTGTCAAGTACGTAGAATTTATTTGGAAGATTTGGGAAAGAAGAGTGGAATGTAAGTCTTGTATATGTAAACAGTGGAATGTAGTATCCACAAAAGCTAATGCAATTTTAGTATGCATTAAAAGATGCAGAGAATTCTGGATGAGAGAAGCCACAAAACTTCTATATCCTGTTCTAGTCAAGCAACATCAGGGATTTTGTATTTAGTGTACCACATATTAAGAAGGATATTGACATAGTGGAGCATATCCAGGAGAGTAACCAAGATTGTGGACCATTTGGAGACTAAGCTTTGTAAAAATCAGTGGACAGAATTAAGGATATTTAGCTAGAAGAAGAGAAGACTGACTAGCTAATCATAGTTTAAATTTCTTGCCTGAACAGAACAAATGTATTTTTTCTTCTATATCAGGTCCCTTTAAATAACTAATGACAGTTTTTATTCATCCTTTCAGTCTTCTCTTCTTCTAATAAAGGTAAAATAGCTTGGCCAGGATCACACAGTTGACTTGAATGCAAATCTTCCTAGGATTAGCATTCTGTCAACTCTCCCACCTGACTATCTAAAAATCTGCCTTACAGACCCATCAAATGTACGAACTAGAGGTGAGCAATCACTAGGCTCTATTATTAAATTAGTCAATCACTCAAAAGTGTAAATCAGATGCAAAAAATGAAATGCTTATAGGAATTAGATATCAAAATATTTGAGTTAGTTGAAAATATTAGACACGCTTTTAGCCATTTTATAGCAGAGAAGAATATGAGCAGAAGACTTTCAGTTATTGCTTTGAAAGTAAGTTTTGAGGTCACATTAAGAAGCTGGACCTTTTTGCCTATAACTACAGAACAAGATACAGGGGCTCAGAGAATGAGAGTGAGTTTCATGTTCCTCCTTCAATTTATCATGTCATCAGAGAGATTGGACAACCCCCAATGCATCTGGGCAAAATGACAAATTGGAGACACTGAGGAAAAGTAGCTTGAGGTAGCATGGCCTTTTAAGGTGGAGAGAATAGCAGTAGGACTCTAAAAAGCATTAGAAAAGGGCAACACATACCATATTTCATGTCAATTTAATGAAAAAAAGGAAAGGACATTCACCCAACAAGAAGCTCTGATTTATCCTCTTGCCACATTTGCTTCTAAACAGGATCTCACATCTCCTCGACTCTGTGTATATTTATGAGTTTGTCTAAAAAAAATTTTAGGGGTGCTTATAACCAACTAAATGCTAATTAAGTCTAACTAGCTAATTGATATTAATGAATAATGAATAGTGAACACACCAGGTGGGAAGCATGTGAACAATGGCACTATTAGAACTCTCCCAAACTCTAGAACCTCAAAGGAAGAAGTAGTTAGCTACTCAATGGGGTCCCAGCCTAATTCAAAATAATTTCAGGTAGAAGAGAGAGCAATAACAACTGGGGAGGAAAAAAATTAGGCATTCCATAAGGAAGTAATATTTCATTCATCTGGACCCTAAAGAAAATAGGGATTCTTTGAAGAATATCTGAAAATGGATAGCCTTGCAGGCATTTGAAACAGATTGCAAAGATGTGAAGATTGCAAAGAAAGCAGAGGATATTATGCAAATAACTCAGTTTGGCTAGAACATAGAATATATGATGATGAATAATGTAAGATTTTTCTTGAAAGATAGTGGAGACAAATTATGAATAACTTTAAGTGATAGAGGATGAACAAATAGGTGACACAGTGGATAGAGTACCAACTTAGCAGTTAGAGGATCTGAATTCAAAATCAGCCTCAGACAGTTACTGGCTGTCTCACCTTGGGCAAGTACCTAATTCTGATTGCCTTCCAAAAATTTTTTTCCATGCTTTAAAAATATCACTTTTGCAGTTATAAAAGCATTAAATGAAGAATGGAGATACTGAAGAAAGGAGACTAAGTGGAGAATATTGCAGGCAGTCCCTGTGAGCAATGATGAGGGTGTGGACTTGGGTGGTGCTATGTGAATGAAGGGGAGGTGACAAATTGACAGATGTTGTGGGAGTATAATGAACAGTATTAAACAACTTATTGGATAAGGAGAAGGTAGTGAGAGAGAAGAGTCAGGAATGACTCCAAAGTGGCAATGTCCTCAACAGAAATAGGGAAACTATGGAAAAGGGCTCATTAGGCAGAGAGGAGGAAAGGGTTTGGCACAACATAGTCTTCAGTCAGGTAGAATGAAAGATACCCCTATCCCTTTCAAATGGACTTAATTATCAGACAATTGGTGATACAGGCTTCAAATTCATGAGATAGATGAGACCCATATGTACATTTGGGATTTATCTTCATAGATATGAAGCTGAATCCATGGGAGCTGATGAAATACCAAAGAAGGAGAATCCTTCTTTGAGGAAGAGAGAATCCAGGAAAAAAAAAAATCCTAAGGTACATACAAATAAATGATGATCCAAAAAAGTAGAATAATGTTTGACTGTTTACTCTAACATTGCTTGCCAACATAGCTAGGGAAGAAAAAACCTCTGGAAAAAAATACATTTTGTTTTGTATTTCATTAAATATTAACTTAAGGCATATTGCAAGTCTGTGAGATGCTGAAGATTTTTTGCAGGAAATCTAATAGTAAAAAGACTAGGGGGAAGGGAGAGAAGTGTTTGAACAAGTAGAAAGAGAAGCAAGAGAGTGAAGTGTCATAAATCCTAGGAAGATCAGAGTATCTATGAAAAGGGAGTGGTTCACTTGTGTCAAAACCTAGAGGTCAAGAAGGATGAGAACTGAAGGAAAGCTGGTGGAGAAAGTTAATGTCAAAGAGAATGCCATTGAGAGAAGATCAAAGAAACAAGTTCTCCAAAGAGCAAAGCACTGAGGATTGGATCAAAGCTATAGGTAGAGGGACTAGCTTTGGAAAGCAGACTAGCCACTTCCTCTGAGCCTGTAACAAAGGACAAGAAAGTAAAGCTATAGGAATAAGAAATAAAAAATGAGATCTTCTGATGACCAGTTCAATAAGCTACTTACCCATCAATTCACACTTCCTCTTCAGAATGTCTAATTTGTGTTATTTTAAAATTTATAGCTGGCTGATATTACTTGAGACTGATATTTTAAACTTTTAAGTTACATCACTTCATTCTTAACACACCAAGGTTTTCTATATAATTCTTAGAAACACCAATGCTGTTTTATATAAAAATATGTGGCTGATTCATATATTTAGACTGTGCCTAGAGCTTGCTACAGTGCTTTGCACAGAATAAGCGCAAATAGAATCCTCATTGATTCAGATTAACAACATCGTACCAAAAATAACTGTAATTGAGAGTGTTATTTTTTATGAAGTGTATACATAAGCCACTAAGGAGAAAGGTCTGGATCATGCAGGTAATTCCTCAGAAAACATGGAGAGCACTATGGAGCCACTTCTGAGAGAATCAGTATTATATATAAGGGAAGTAGCATGGTTAGTATTCTGGGGATGATGAATAGATATTCTGTAACTTGTTCGGGCTGGCTAACTTTGGGATTGATAGGAAACTTTTAGATAGACTGCATAGCAAGAACTCTTAGTGTCTTCAAAAACATAGAGAAAGGAACTTTGGGCAGTTTTTTGCTTTATCTATATGGGGACGCTCTGCAACTCTTATGTTTATAATACCAATGAGAGAACATGAGATGTCAGAAGCAGAGTGGCCCTCACTGAGAGATCAAACCTCAGAGCCAAAAATCAAAATCCAGGGCAGCCCAGCATTGATTCCTCAAGGATCCTGGAATGATCAAATGTGACCTTCTGGACCTATGCCAGTGAAAGCTGAGTCAAGATTCATCCATCTGGCACTAATGCCAGTTTGGGGATATGAATTTGGTGGAAACAATGATATAGGAACAGAGCTCAGCTATGAACCTAATCCATACCCCTTCCACATCAAGGTAGTGGTATTGGGGCTATTGTGTCCCTGACATTTGGAGGGAAATATATTTTATTATTACTGCATCTTTGAAGTAAATATCTCTTTGTAAAAGTTACTCAATGTTAAGTCATTAAATAGAACTAAGATTTGGTCACAGCTCCCAACAAGAAGGGTAGGGGAACATAGTCTATGGCTATAAAAGAAAAATAAAACTTCAGACCTTTAGCACACCCTAGAATCCTGAAAGGGGATAAAGCCAGTCTGGCCCTATGAAAATGAGACCAGAATATACATGTTACAGAGCAGAGGTGAAATAAGAGTGAAAGTTGATTTACTCTCAGTTCAAAGATTTATACCTACCCCATTCTACATTATCAGGGCAGATTTATATGAAAACTGATACTCTTAACATATTGACCACTAAGTATTATCCTATATCTCTCTGCCAGTTATTTCTCAACCAAAATCTTGAAAAAGCACCTTCTCTTACTCTCTTCTTAACCATCCAGACTGTTTCTCAACCTTCTCACTCATCTGAAAGTACTCTAGCCAAAAGTTACCAATTCTGCATGTGTATGTGTGTGTGTGTATTGTGTGTGTGTGTGACTTCCTCCCTCCCCTTCTCAACCTTCTCACTCATCTGAAAGTACTCTAGTCAAAAGTTACCAATTCTGCATGTGTGTGTGTGTGTGTATGTTGTGTGTGTGTGTGACTTCCTCCCTCCCCCCTTCTCTCTCTCTCTCTCTCTCTCTCTCTCTCTCTCTCTCTCTCTCTCTCTCTCTCTCTCTCTCTCTCTTTCTGTTTCTCTCTTTTACATGACTGTTATGGGCCAGAACTTGAAACAAGGTGCTAGGTCATTGGAATTGATAGAAACAATGCTTATGTACTTGGTTCACACCTTTGAGAGAGTTCACACATTAGCTCACACAATAGAATTCACACCTTTAGAGTTCACACCTTTAAGAGATCATATATAAGGAGCTCCCACAAGCCAACTAAAGTCTTCCGGAGATTCACAAGTCAGGATTCAGTGAAGGAGATTCACAAGTCACAGCTCCCATAAGCCCACTCTCTTGGAGGAGGAGTCAGATCCATTCGATATTCCACCCTTGTGCTGGCTGGAAGCTTTGGATTCAGAGGGAGGCAAAGGACTAACCGGGCATTTTGGAAGAGACAATAAAGGATTGGACTTTATCAGCTGGCTGCATTTGAGGTGATTATTGAACTGAATTGAAACTAAGGCTGCCTCTAGAAGCTCCCCAAGAAACCTGCTCCCAGAGAATGATTATATTTTAGAGAAGAGAACATTATACATGATCACTTTATTTCTCTAACAAATTCTCAGCCTTCTGTTTGGCAGGCTGCAGGCTCTTTGTTTTGTTTTGTTTTGTTTTTATTTTATTTTTAATTTATGGAACCAAAAAAACATTCCCATAACATAGTGCAATAAAAAAGGTGATTGCATATGAAACTGCAAATCTATTATGCACAATTTGTTCCTTTCAAATATACAAGAAAAATATTATTCAAAATTCTTTTTTTTTCCTCAACCCCCACTCTAGAGATGGCTAACATTCAACACAAACAACATTCGACATTCTGTACGTACTTCTCCTTTATTTTTTCTTTTTCTGAGTGCTGATATTGTCTTTCTTTCTACATCCTTGGGAATTTATAATAGTTAAAGTAACCTTTTCATTCTAAGTCATTAGTAAACAACCTTGTTTTTATTGTATACATTGCTCTCTTGGCTCTGTTCATTTCTCTCTTCATTATTTTGTGTAACTCTCTTAGATAGAAAATCTAAGAAATCTAAGGACCAGTTCTCAATTCTCACTCTTTTTGTCCTTTCTGTAACACTGGATTCTATTGATGCCTCTCTCTTCCTTAATAATTTCCCCTTTCTGGATTTTTGTGACAAGGTTCCCGTCTCCTGATATTACTTCTACTTCAGTCTATTTTTCTGGTTCATTACTTTTATTATATCCCTAACTGTTCCACTTAATTATACCACAAGGATCTGTCCTGGATCTTCTTCTTTCCATATAAATTCTTTCACTTGATGACCATAACAACCCCCATAGGTTCAATTATTATTCCTACATAGGTGACTCAAATTTACACATCCATCCTTTATGTATCTCTTGAGATCTAGCTGGATATTATGAACTTCCTATTAGACAATTTGAACTAGATATTCCATAGATCAAATTCAATATATTAAAAAACAAATCATTACATTTCTCCCTCAGCCCACCCCTCTTCTGAACTTATTACTATTAAGGGATAATAGTTTTAAAACTAAAAGGAGTCACAGAGACATTTAATCCACTTCTCCTAATTATACAAAAGATAAGCCTGATACCCAGAAAGATTAAATGAATTGCCCAAAATCACACATATAGAAAGTAGTACAAGAATTATATAAATGGCGAGAAGAGGAAAGGTGATCTAAAATAGAAGCATTCATAATATAATATGTGTCAAGGGATTTGTGAGTAGATCAGTGTGACTGAAGAAACCACTGGTCCTGGAGTTAAAGGACCTGTATTCAAATCCTGAATCTGTCACTAATCAACCATGTGGATTTGGGTAACTTATTTAATTTCTAGGTCTGTTTTCTTATTTGTCAAATTAGGGATTTGGACAAGACAAGCGAAGTTTGGCTTCCTAGATCTTAGTTTTCTTATATGTAAAATGAAAGTGTTAGTCTAAATGCCCCTGTTAGATTTGTTTTGGTTGTGATCTGGTTGTATTCCTTTCTCTAGGTCATATAACTAGTTTATCTTTAGAGCAGAATTAGTATCTGGTTCTCAAATCCCATACCAGTGATATTCTTTCAAGTATGCCATTTTATTTTCCAAAATGTAACATTTCTATATTCTGTTGCTTTAGATTCTCAATGTTTAATGCTTGATACAGGGGCTAGAACTTATAAAAAATTAAGGATTTGGGTTCATTTCAAAATTTTCACATTCTCTTACTGTAATAAAAGAGGTTATTCAGCTTTTTATGAGTTTTCATACATTTGTTAGTCCATATAGCATCTCACATTTCCAAATTATCAGAAAAGATTGATCAGTCCTAATTTTTTTATCATCAGCCTATCCTGTAACTTACAGATGATAAGATTAATAAATTCAATTTTCCTTAATGCTTCCTTTCCTTAAGTATTAATTCCTTAATATTTATTTATTACAAGTTTGTTTATCACATTTGTATTCCAAAAAATATTTTTAATAGGGCATGATCTTCCCTCTAAATGAGGAATCCATCTGAATAAACCATGACATATGAAGTTACGGTCTTGATTTCTCCAACAGCCCAACTGGATGCTTCAAAAACCAAAGCATTACTTTTGTGGTTGGTGGGCAGACATCACATGTACATGTGGGTTTGGGCCAGATTCAAGTCTCTTGCTCTGGACAATTATTCATAGAAACAAATTTACATGTGCAAATCATTTACTGATGCAGGTGTATGCAATTTGTTGGAGTTTTTTTCTTCAACTCAAGAGTGTCTCAGTGTGTAAAACATATGATGCATTCAACCCCTGAGAAATACAAGACTCTACTAGTTGGTTGTTTCTGTAAAATGCTAAGGACCAACTGGTATATGAGGCTATTCTCAGGGGATCTTATCCATTAGGTCTGGAAATCATTTGAGTGAATATCTTGAAACCATAAATTTTAAAACTTGAATCCAGCAGCCTGAGGAGATTTATTTACCTCACCCTGGCAGAGAAGATAAGGGTACCACTGTTATAGTTTCCCATATAAAATCATAGGAAAAAATAATAATGCTCTTATGGGAAGGAAGGTGATTGAAGAACTGTGGTTTCATTGGGGATGCATAATCCCACTCAAAAAACACAAATACTCCCTCTGTTAATAAAAATCTGCAACTTTTCTGCTATTTACAGTCTTAGAAAGTTGCTTGGTGTGTTAGAAAGTTTCATTAAAGAATGAATGGCCTACCCATGGTCAAATAAACTGTATGGGTCTTGAATTTTCCTGAACATCAGGTTCAGTTCTCTAGCTACTACACTAAACTGTCCATCATCATCATCACCACCACCATCATCATCGTTAATAAGTATAAAGACAGCATCAACAATTGCTGGACAGAAGCTTGGCTCACCCAGTTCAACAACCTAGTTCTACCAATCAGGCATCTGAGGCTGATCAAATAGTTCAATAGTTTGAGTTCAACAGTTGAGTTCTAGTTTGAGCTAGAACTCCATTTGATAACAAACAATGCCAGAAAAAAAAAATGTGGGAAATGTAAAACCATCTCTCAGAGCTGAGATTATATAAATCCAATTAGGGATTCCTTCCCTCTTTCAGTTTATGCAAAGATAGGGGAAGTTGGCTGCTCTTCCACTCCTTCCCCAAGTAGAAGAGACCTTCAGAATCTGCAGCATAGTGTTCTAGGGAGACAGAAGCAGCAAACTATAGGCAGTGCAAATAGGATCAAATATGGATGAACGGACAGGTTTCATGGGTTAATAGAGAGTATTCGTTAAGACTAATTAGAAGTTAAATAACTTGTCCAGGATCAAACAGCTAATGTTTCAAGTCAGATTTTACCTCAGGTCCTCCTGATTTCAGACCTAATACTCTATCCACTGAACCATGTAGTGGCCCATCATTATTAATAAACTAATTATTTGTTTCTTCCACTTAGATATAAATCTTTATAAGGTATCATTTTCAACTATAACAACCATTAAAACCAAACAACAAATAAACCAGACTTAAAATTAGACTTTGAATTATCAGAAGTACAAAATGTTTAACCAAGATTTTAAAAATAATGATGAATATTCAACCATATTATTCTCATTGTATTTAATTAATAATGAATTACTAATATAGTGCTATTAATATTTTAGTGAGAACAAAAATAGTTTTATACAACAAATAGATCTACTATTATTTGAAATATATTTCATCTTTATCCTTTTAAATTTCTATTTTGTGTATTATAATATACATAATGATTAGTATATTCATATATGTATACTTTCTAAAAAATGAATAAATAAATAAATGCTAAATATTACACATACATGTATATACATAAATCATACATATATACACATATATATTAGTGCTGGGTCAGAATTTTTATAGAGGTAAAATTTTTTTTAATACTTTAGTGACTACTGCATTTCTCTATGATTTTACTCAATATTTATTTATCTGAATTAAATTCAACAGCAAAACCAATTCTTGTCACAGTCTTATGGGTTTACTATACTGAAAGGAAGAAGGAAAGGCTAACAAACATAAGCACTCTTGATACTTACTGTTAGGAGGTTGATTAAATCCATGTTAGGTTCCAAGTGGTGTGAGGCACTCTGGAGGGAAACCAGCTCACTCAAGGTCACTGAGAGCTGGTGCATCTTCACAATATTGACTTTATGATCTTCAGTCCAGTCTGGAAAAATGACATGAACGGCAATCAAGTCTTTCAAGTGAACGCCCAGGATGGGGATTTTGAAGCCTTCACAGTCAGCAAAAGCTTTGCGGTAACGGCAGTAATTGCCACTGGAGGAGACCAGTTCTGTCATTTCATTCCAGTCCTGCAAATAGACACAGCATTAAAGTCTCCAAGTAGTATGGCCTCCTATATCCTCCCTGGTTGTATCTCTGGAGATGTGACAGCATGTTTCGCTAAAGAGTTCTAAAGCCCTTCACAAAGGCAGTCAAGACTCAGTAAGACTAGCTGCTGAGTTGACCTAGAAGCAAATTGCTGAGAAAATGGATCATGAAACCAACAGGACATTGACCTCCAAAATACTGGAATTAGGAGTAAAATATGAAAGCAAAAGATTGGCTTCTGTGATTCCTGGCATACTGATTTAGAAGCATAATGATTTATCTATAGAAGTATGAAATGACACTTCTAGAAGTATCTTTTCAGTCAGTCATCAAGCATTTATTCTAAGTGCCTACTGTCTGCCAAACACTATGCTAAGCACTGAGAATAAAAACATAAAGACTGAAACAATCCTTACTTACAATCTCTTTTTTCTCAGTGAAGGAAAAATTTGTCCTTATGATTCTGGGGATAAATATAACATAAAGGTCAGGTTAGGGGATTATCCTTTAATTTTTCATGTCAACCTAGTTTTTAAATTTCTTGTGGATGGAGATCTTTCTTTTTGTTGGATCTCCAATAACCCTTAATTCACATTTCAATAGGAAGTCAAGAATGTATTTTAGAATTGGGACACTAATATACTGTTGATAGAGTTATGAACTAGTCCAAACCATACTGGAGAACATCTTGGCTTCTATAGCCAAAGAGCTATAGAAATACTTTGACCCAGAAATACCAATATTAAATCTATTTTCCAAAGAGATCAAAGAAAAAAGGAAAAGAACCTATTTATTTTTATATAGATATGTCTATTTAATATTAATAATTGAATAAATATATCACAAATAATAAAATTGTAAAAATTAATAAATACATAAACATATATGCATAAATAGTTATATAATATATTTTTATATCATTTCTTTTTGTGGTGGCAAGGAACTGGATATCAAGGGGATGCCCATCAACTTGGAAATGGTTGAACAAGTTGTGGTATATGATTATGATGGAATACTATTGTGCTATAAGAAATCATAAGCAGAATGATTTTAGAAAAACCTAGAAAAATTCACATGAACTGATAAAAAGCAAAGTGAGTAAACCAGGAGAACATAGTACATAAAAATAGCAATATTGTAAAAATGATCAACTATGAAACATTTAGCTACTCGGATCAATAACAAAGATTCAAGACAATTCCAAAGGACCCATGATGAAAAATGATACCTACCTCCAGAGAGAAAACTAATGACTTCTGACTGGAGATCAAAACATACTTTTAAATTTTTGTTTTAATTGTTTTATTGTATTTGTGTTTTCTTTTGCAATGTGGATAATATGGAAACATTTGGCATGTTCTTGCATGTACAATTAAAATCAAATTGCATTTCTTTTCAAGAAAGGGGAAAGAATCTGGACTATTAGAAATTGTTTTACATATATTCAGGAAATATTTAATGAAAAAAACTAAAAATAAATTTTCGATAAAAATGCACTTAAATAGGGGAAAACAGAAGTTTATAATGAAAAAAGTAGAATCTGGTTCAATTAGTCAGCAAATTGTAATAAGACACAGTAATGAGAATTTCCTGAAGATCAGGTAATATTCATCTTAGCAGAAAATGAAAAAGGGCTTTCCAGCATAGAAGAGGAAAATGAATGTGAATTTTTATTTTATTTTATTTTTATAATAGCTTTTTATTTTTCAAAATACATGCAAAGATAGTTTTCAATTTTCACCCTTGCAAAACCTCATGCTCCATATTTTTCTCTCTCTCTTCCTACCTCCCCTCTCCCCTAGACAACAAGTAATTCAATATAGGTTAGATATATGCAATTCTTATAAACATATTTCCACCTTTATCATGCTGTACAAGAAAAATCAGATCAAAAAGAAAAAAAAATGAGAGAAAAAAAAACAAGCAAGCAAACAACAACAACAAAAAAGGTGAAAATACTATGTTGTGCTCCATATTCATAGTCCTCTCTCTGGATGCAGATGGTTCTCAACATTACAAGTCTATTGGAATTGGCCTGAATCACCTCATTATTGAAAAGAGACAAGCCCACTACAGTTGATCATCATATAATCTTGTTGTTGCTAGGTGTTCTTTTGGTTCTACTCACTTCATTTAGAATCAGTTCATGTAACTCTCTCCGGGTCTCTCTGAAATCAGGATGATAAATCTTAACCATGAAGAAATAGAAGGAGGAGGAAACCTTGGCAATGTTTAAAAGAAATATGATATATTGTCCCAGGATGCTGCATTAAAATTACCATAAAGACTCTATTCCCTTTTTATACTATTCTAGTCAGATTTAGTGTGAAAAAATTATCCCCCTTTGCACTATGAATAGGAGATATTCAGAGGGAAGATTAGTTCATTCTTAAAATACTTAATTTTCCTTTTATTAAGATTATTTTCACAGAAGAGTGCTGATTTTGCCCAATACAGTCCCCTTCTATAGAAGAAAATAAACTTTCTACAAACAAATGTATATTTAGTGCACATAAAAAATAAATTCTGGCAAACAAGCACTTTTATTTGAAATTGGAATAAGTCCCACAAGTACCTTTGTAACTTCTGAAGAAAGATGAGAATGAGTCTCTTTGAGGCGGGAAATAGAACTATGGCTCAGTCCTCCAACCACTGCCATCAGTGTGTTGAAATTCTGCAGCTGAAGGAGTTTCTGAAAGAGAAATATCATAGGAAGGGCTTAATAAATACTTAATATTTGAATGATTAAACAAATGAGGAATTCCTAATGTAATCATGAGAAATCCATTAGGCATACTCACTATTCAACATATCTATAACAAGAATGTAAAATTAGTTCCCTAGACTTTTTGAGTAGAGAATGCTCTAAGAAAAAAACATTTTAAATGGAATTCTTAACTTTTTGTGCCTTGGAACCCTTTAGCAATCTGGTAAAACCTATTAACCCTTCTCAGCACAAATTTTTAAATGATTAAAATAAAATACATAAAATTAAAATAAAATTATCAAAACATTTTTTTTTTAATTTCATGGACCCTTATCTTCTTAACTTAAGCCTAATTACTAGACATAAACAAAATAGAAAATTTTCCTTACCTGGGCAACATTTATAAATTTTGTGATGACTTCTGCTCTTTGCTGTGGAGTTGGTTTACTAAGAACCATTAATTGGACCCATTTAGAGATCCCATTAAATAAAGCAATGGATCTTTCCAAGGTAGGGTTATTCTCCAGGCAGCCATGAATTACATAGCTTTGATAATCTGTGAACTAATAAATGAAGAGTGAGAAATGCTGAATCTCACTGGAATATAACATCAAAATGCTTTTTAGACAAGAGAAGTGAGTTATTTGTTCTTCTATTATCTATGTACTGATTAATCTATCATCCATCATCATTATCAATCTATTATTGTTATTATCGATATATCATCTATGTTATCTTTCTAACTTTTCACTTTACCCTTCCAGTTTCAATTTTTTCTTTAATATGCATAATTCCTTCATCATATATTTATATAAAGGATAACATAAAGAACATTAAGATTATCACATCTAACAGTCAAAGGCCTATATTAAGGAAGAGGAAATTAATATCCTTTCAAGTCAGGGGCAACTGGCCAAAAATTTAAAAAAATTCTCAGTTAGGAAAGGCTAAGAAATGAAAACAAGCAGAACTAAGGCTACTTTTAACAAAGACTACAAGTCAGGAAAACTTTTGGATGTCCAATGTAATGACATTAAATATGTGTGTCTGTGCAGGGGTCGCTTGACTTATTCACTGAAAATGGGAACACATGTCCTAGTGGAGGAAACGATTTTTCAGAAATGCGTGTTTGTCACCAAATGCTCTATTGGACATGAAGTGTTTGTTTCAGCAGCATAAGTACTGCTCCAAAGAGCCCTGATATCAGAGCCTTTCGGGCTATGGTACAGAGGAAAGAATGGAGCTGACATAGACATAGAGAATATGGGAAGACAAACAAAAGTCACCAGAAATTACATAAAAATGACTAAATATAGAGGATTATGGAAGTATAATAATAGCAAATGAGTGAGTAGGCCCCTTGGAAGAACAGGACCCAGGGCTTGAGGAAGGAAAAGATTATATAGAAAAGAGGAAGAAGGTAGTATCAAGATGAGTAAGAAACTGATGTCTTATTCAGGATCTTGATCCCAAGAAAGAAGAAAGTCCAGCTTTGGGCTACTCCCTGAAAGCCACACTTTTTGATCTAAGACATCAATCACAATTAGGCATTTAGCCCAAATCCAAATAAATCATTCCTTCCTCTTCAAAAGAGCAAAAATCTTCATTTAACAATAACATTTAAAATGAATGTTGTTTAACTTTGAATGTCAATAACTCTAAAGCATGTCAGAAGAAAATCCAAAAAAAAAAAAAGAACTTTAAGCTCACAAAGACATTGGGGAGGAGGGAAAACTGAGCAGAAATTTAACTTCTTAACCACAAACAATGACAGGATAATGTTTCTCTTATTTCAAAGGGCTTGTTCTTAGGAGACTACAGGAAAGTTTCCAGGGGGGTACAGTGACAGACGCTGCCAACTCTTTAAAGGATGGAAATATTGTTCCTGGGGAAGCTGGCATGGTGGTTGTTATCCTTGGAACAGAATATGTTAAATTTCTTACAGAAATCCGTCTGAAAGATTTGTGCTCCAGAAAAGTAAGGTGCTCAGCCAGTTCAATGGGCTCCAGATGGTCAAACAGCAGACAGGCTTTTCCCTTCTTAGATACTTTTTTTCTTTGTGTAACTCTTCTCATCCAGTCATAGGAAGGACTGAAAGAAAGGAAAATCTGATCAGCATAGCCTTGGCCCTTAATAAGTATAATATTGCTCAATAGTAGTTGTTATTCTGTATATATTTACATATGAAGCTGTTGTTGCCCCCATACACACACTTAAATTGTAAACTTCTTGTATCTCCATCATCTAAGACAAAGTCCATAAGTGCTTAACACCTACTTGTTGATTGATTGATTGATTAAAGGATGGCAGGGTATTTTGCCCATGTCACTGGAAGCTTTGTCTAACAGCTATTAACCCAATATGACAAGTAGGATGTATCTGGCCAATGGCTCCCCAGACATAGGATGTCACAGAACAAAGTTTTCTCTCTGTGACTTTAGCTTTTCCTAAAGGGACTAACTAGCCTTGCAACCCTGAGCTAATCTAGCCCATACTCTGACCAACACATTGTATAATAGTGTTCAGGCCAAGCCACACGATAGGAGACAGATCATGAAAGTTATTATCTGGCTGGAATAACATGGAATCAAACTAAAAATTCTGATTTTACTCTATTCAGAACGAAATTAAATATGACATGTTGTAGTATATAGGAAAGAGCAGCACTGATTGTTCTGGAAATAAGAAGACCTGGTTCCTTCTGATCATGCCTTTACTATACTCCATGGTGATCTTAATTAAATCTCTTGACTATCTTGATTGGACTAGATGATATCTATCAAAGATTCATTCCCCTTCTAACATTTTAAGGCACAATGACTATAAATATTAATTGAAAAGCTACTATGCACACAGGGTGCCACTGGCAGCCCTGCATGTAAAGCAGCAAATTTTTTATAGCTCATCAATGAAAGACATGAGAAGTCTTATTTCCCAAATAATCTTCCTAATAGATTTGTAAGGACATCTGGCAACCTAACCTTGAAGTCATTTTTTTGGGTTAGAGATTTCCTAAATGTTCCTGTTACCAATTCAAAAATCCTTGCAAGAATCATAATTATTGTAATTGTTATTAATAATGTAATAGCAATTAATTAGTAATTGGTAATAGTATTTAGTAATAATAATTGGCATTAATATTATATTTTCAGGTTTGCAAAGTATTGCCCATGTCATTGGATCTTCACAAATATCCTCTAAAATAGGTACTATTATTATTATTTCTAGTTTGCAGATGTAAAAACTGAAGTTCAATAAGGTTAGATAACTTGCATGTGATCTCATATCTCATAAATGCCTGAAGTTCGATTCAAGGCTTTGTTATTATCTTTAGCACCTGGGAGCATCATAATAGCTAGAGTTAGTTTGTAAATGACCATTAAGGATGGCCTTTGCAGGGACCAATCTCAGGACAAATATATTTTTATGGAGATTGAAGTTATGGGAAAGATGTTTAAGTCAGGAGGGACTACAATAAAAGGAAAGTTTACATGGAGCATTGGTGTACAGACCTGAACATGAAGGAATGAGGCAGTAGGTCAGATCCATAAAGATGAGAAAAAAAAAAGGCTAAGCAGAGAAAAATGGCCCATACTACACATATTTGTCAAAGGGCAGCTCCAACAAAAACTATAATATATTTGCCATATTAAATCTCAAAGGCCTAAATTGATCAATAGTTCAAAAAAGACATAATATTTCTCTGTTCCTACTTTGCCTGCTTTACTATAATAATTATTATTCACATAGTCTTGTAGGATAGAAATTATTTCATTATTGTCTTTGTATCTTTAACACCTAGAAAAGCTCCAGCACATAGTAAGCTCCTAATAATTACTCGTTGAATAACACTAGAGACTTAATTAGCATGTGACCTTTAATTCAATTAAATTCAATTACACAAATTTTTAAAGCATACTAAGTACAGAGTACTATGAGAAAGACTGAGAGATTAAAAAATGTAGCTAATATACTATTCTAAACATAATATAGAATATATAGTCTAATCTAAAGACAAAGCACATAATGCAAAATTATGAATAAGCATATAATAAAGAGAATATAAGCATATAATTTAAGCATATAACATAAGCATATAATAAAGAGAATAAGCATATAATAAAGCTTTAAGAGACCTGGAAGAATATGATAAAAGATTTCACTGAAGAGGTAAAAGTGGTACTTTAAATGAATTATAAAAAAAAATAACAGATAAAATGGAGGGAAAGGGTAAACTAGGTAAAGAAAAATGTCTAAGAAATGGCATAACATCTACTCCAAGGACAGAGAATAATCTGGTTTACCTGGAGCCTAGAGTGCATTATTAAATGCACAATAAACAATAAATTACTTGAATGAAATTGTTCTCATTGACATAACCATATATAGACATTAAATTTCTCAACTATCATAGTATCATAGATTTAGAATTGGAAGGGATCTTTGAAATCATTTATCTTAATCCCCTTAATTTACAGATGGAAGAACAATATGGCTAAAAGACTTGTCCAAAGTGATTTAAATAGAACTAGAGAAGCCAGTATTTGAACCAGGAATTGAATCCTGAGCTCTTTTCACTACATTTTGCTAAAGGAATGATATAGGCCTCAATCTTACTACTTCTCACATAGTTAAGGAAGAACACTCACTACCATTTAAATCAATCCCTTATACCTTGTGGGATGATTATTTTAATGTCTTGCTTGACTTTTTGTGAGGATAGAGAAAGGTAGCCTTCTCCCTAGTAATGCTTATTTTAGAATCATCCTCTCAACAGCTATGAGGAGGGAAAGAAGAAAAAGGGCAGAGTTTGTTTCATTGAAATGTTTTTCTTCTGTCATTATTGATGTTTCCCTAAACCCAGTCTTCTTTTCCAATCACCTCTCCTAGCATTGTTTTCTATCACGAATCTTTTAATACGGGTATAGTTACATTTCCATGTAATCAAGAAGATACTAAGAGGAAAAAAACAATGCAAGTATTATCTATTTTTCTATGCCAAGATGTCAACAGAATCAATCAATATGTATGAATACACACACACACACACACACACACACACACACATATATATATAATCCTTAAGCATCAAATGTGTGATAAAGAAAAGTTTTCTCTCTAGATCTCAAACTATCTTGATAGCATATGGAAGGTAGGCCTGACATTATTTATGCCATTATAAATGGCAATTTAACTTGCCATTGCATGACAGTTAAATAAGTATAAGGAAATTGTATAGCTTACATCTTGCAGCATTGTCCAATATGGTTACTCTTGAAAGGGAGAGTATTAAATATAAATCTTTAACTGATCTATAATGAGGTTAGCCCAGAATGTCACTAATAACCCCAAGAGGAAATTCCTCTTATTTGTGGATGGACACATAGGCCCTACTTACATGCTGGATATATCAATGAGGTTGATATGTTTTTCATATCCCAGTTGGCTGGCTACTTCCTGAAACTCCTCAGTCATACGAATCAAACCAAGATCCAGATTAAATTCTGCTGGGAATTCCAGAATCCAATATCTGAAAGGCATGGAAAGTAATAGTCTCAGGCTAAACTTATGGGAAAACTATATCATTTTTTAGATTCTGTGCCCAAGAGCTGTCACTGCATTAAATAATTTATCTTTCTCTGTCTACTACACCATATCCAACCTCTACTTCTTTAAATCATAGATCAAAGTCCATTTCCCCTAGTTTTAAATAAATACTGATGTGATTTTTCTTGACTTTCTTTCTCTGTTATATTAGAATTTTTATGGATAGAGAAAAATCTCTAGTTTTAAAATTAATCCTGTATGATCCCACTCCTCAAGTATCTCCATCCTGAGAAAAGTGGACCTCATCTGTAGCTTCCCCCTGACTCTGGTAGAAGAGCATTTGCCTTATTTTGAGTCAGACCTCTGGGATACTTCCGAGGCATGTTCAGCCCCATAGAGTGAGTACTCCCTCCTGCTCCAGCACTCCTTTAAGAATTGTTTCTCCATTAAAATGTAAACTCCTTGATCATTATATACCTCAACAATGATACTGTTTGAGGATGTATTCTGATGGAAGTGGATCTCTTCGATAAAGAGAGCTAATTCAGTTTCAATTGATCAAAGATGGACAGAAGCAGCTACACCCAAAGAAAGAACAATGGGAAATGAATATAAACTGCTTGCATTTTTGTTTTTCTTCCTGGGTTATTTATACCTTCTGAATTCAATTCTCCCTGTGCAACAAGAAAACTGTTCAGTTCTGCACACATATATTGTATCTAAGATGTACTGTAACCTATTCAACATGTAAAGGACTGCTTGCCATCTGGGGGAGGAGGTGGAGGGAGGGAGGGGAAAAATCGGAACAGAAGTGAGTGCAAGGTATAATACTGTAAAAAATTATCCTGGCATGGTTCTATCAATAAAAAGTTATTTAAAAAAATAAAAATAAAATAAAATGGAGTTAAAATATAACCTACCTCAAAAAAAAATGTAAACTCCTTGTAGAACCAGGAGAACACTGGACACAGTAACATTAAGATTATGTAATAATCAACTATGGTAGACTTAATTCTTATAAGCAATGCCCTGATCCAAGACAATTCCAATAGACTTGGAATGCAAAAGGCCATCCACATCCACAGAGAGAGAACTATGGAGACTGAATATGAATCAAAGCATAGTATTTTCACTTTTTTGTTTGCTTTTTCCTTCTCATGCCTTTTCCCCCCTTTTGATCTTATTTTTCTTGCACGACATAACCTATATGGAAATGTTTAAAAGGGTTATATATGTTTAACCTATGGTTTGCTGTCCTGGAGGAGGAGGGAGAAAAAAATTGGATCACAAACTCTTACAAAAATGAATGCTGAAAATTATCTTTACATATATTTAGAAAAATAAAATGTTATTGAGATAAAAATAAAAAAAGAGTGTAAGGTCCGTGAGGGAAGAAACAGTACAATATTTCTACCCCATTACTTAGAACAGTGTCTGACACATAGCAGGTGCTTAATAAATCCTATCATCTATCATCTCTTTATCTATGTGGTTTATTTTTACACAATTCAGACATAAATAATAAGTGAAAAAAAGTGAACAGAATTTATTCTCAACATATATGCCCCTTATATGTATGTACCAATATTTTTATTATGTTCTTCAGAGAATATCTCAAATGAGAAATTAAGCTATAGAGTAATTCTGTGATTTTTTCCACTTAGCACTTTATATTTTGTGTAAAAACATTTACTATAGAACACCAGTCAGATAAAAGCTCTCTCTAAACAACACCAATTCAAATAGTTTAAAAATGAACAATTCAGTATTAAGATTCTTCTGATTTTGCATATCAGATGAACTCCATAATAGAATTTTTTTCCTATTTTCCACTTCAAAATGACAAATTCTTTTTTTTAAACATTTAACCATAGACTTAAATAAAATTAAATCTAATATTTAAATAAAATAAATTAAAAAGCTGGACTGAAGGCCCAACTCTTAATGACCTGGGAAACAGGGCTAAGTTTTCACTGGCTTTTCACTGTTCTCCATGCTGCTATTCACCACAGAACTGATGCAAGAAAAGGCATGGAATATTTTTGGAGAGTTGCAGGACAAGATAAAGGCCTAGCTAAATGGGGATATTTATCTCTGGTTTCCATGGTGAGGAAGTGGACCCATGGTTTTATGTTCAGAGAGCATGAGGTTTAAATATCACATCCATAAAGTGGACATCTAGGAAGAATCAGAGACCGAAAACTCTCCATTTATATAGAATCATTACTGCTGTTGTTGAATCATTTTAGTCATGTCCAACTCTTTGTAACCCTAATTGTTTAATAGTTTTCAGTCATATCTGACTCTTCATGACTCCATTTGGGGTTTTCTTGGAAAGAATACTAATTTGCTAATTCTCCAGCTCATTTTACAGATGAGGAAACTGAGGCAAACAGGGTTAAGCAACTTGCTTAGGTCACACAGCTAGTAAGTATTTTAGGCTTAATTTGAACTCGGGAAGATAAGTTTTCCTGAGTTCAGACCTGGCATATTATCCACTGCTTCACCTAGCTGCCCAGCCAGAGGCAAAAACCAAAGCAAATCCTTTACCACAACAAAAATAGAGAGAATAAGGATGTGTACTATGATCTAGGGGAGAACAGGTCTAAAAAAATAAATTCTCTCTTCCCAACATTTGTTCTTTTCTAAACATGTTTTTACAACAGTTTTATCCCCACTCCTAGGTTAGAGAATTGGGATGAAAACTATTTTTCCTTAAATACTACATATTATAACTAAAGATAGATCAGAGGACCATAAACCAGAGCTAAAAGGGACCCTAAAGGTCATCCAGTACAACCTCATAAAACAGATAAAATAAATGAGGCATGGTGACTTGTCGAAGGTCGCAATAGAGCCAGGTTTAGAGTCCCTATCTCATGACTCCAAGTTTAATAATCTTTTGTCTGAGCAAAACAGCAACAGCAATAAAAGCATTTTTTTTGGAGTAACAGACTTGAGTAGGTCATGTTATTAATGGAAATTCTAGTGCAATTTTAGATAAAAAGAAATTTTACTAACTCATTTATTCAACTAGCATTTATTCAGCACCTGCTATATAGTAGGCACTGTATTAAACACTAGGGATATGAAGAAAGGCCAAAAAAAGTCTCAACTGGTCTAATGGGAGCGACCATATGTATCAGAGACTAAAGGAGGAGATAACATGCAAACAATTATGTGTAAGTATGAATTAAATTTGGGGAAAACTAACAAAATTAGGGAAGTCTGGAAAAGGCTTTGATGGAACTTCAGCTGAGATAAAAAGGAACCCAAGGAAGCCAGAGGCAGACATAACAAAAAAGAGTACTCTATTCATGGTGGAAGCCCAAAAGATCTTGGGAAATAGAGTTGGGAAGTGGAATGTTATGTGTGCAGAACAGCAAGGAGACTGGTGTCACTGGATCCCAGATCTTGAAGGAAGGATAGTATAAGAGGACTAGAACAGGAGGAACTGGTCAGGTTATGAAGACTTCTTCCTTTATATTGTCTCCTGAAGGTGATGTTTAGACTCTAGTCCTAGATTTTTTAAGCTGCATCTAAGTTCATCTTCCAATAGGAATTCTCTGACTTTTTAGAATTTTGACAAAAGCACTGGGAAAATTTAAAATAATACTTACCTCATGAAGTAGCAAACCTTTAGGCGGAATTCATCACATCCTTCCCCACAAGCATCTCGGTATGTATGTTTGTTAATGAAAATAATAACACTTCATATTTCTATTGTGCTTTAAGGTTATAGATTTTTCACACATGTATCTTTTGTGCTTCATGATAACCCTTGAAGTTTGGGAGAAATATATTATTTCCATTTTATAGATTAAGAATAAAATGCTCTGAGAAATGAAGTGATTGATTCATCCAATCTCACACAGATATAAAGAGTAGAGCACAAATTTGGAGGAAGCTCTTTTCAAAATCTCACACTGACTCAAGCATGTTCTTATCCAACTTTTGCTTTATTTAATTCACAAGGTTTTAGATGTTTGTTCAAATATGTAGCATCTCCTACTCCATTAGGGATCACCCAAGATTTCTCAGTTGTGAGCCCAACTAAAATAGACCTCAACATTCAAAGTCTCTGATTCAACTCTAGTCCCAATAATCCAGTTAATCTAGGGTATGAGAAAGACTGGTATCAAGCCAAAACAAAGAGTTAAAAAAAAAAAAAAAGAAAGAAAGAAAAAAATATTTAGGGAATAAATGTGATAACTTGGTTCACATTGATAACAGTATTTTTTTTTTCACTTCCCTGAATAAACTCCAATTCAGGGCATCTGGTATTAAAAATAAGAATGCAAATAATCTATTAGATAGACAAACCAGATGGAAAAAATGGAGAACTGACTATATTTTCAAGCATAAGTTCAGGTAAAAATAAAAAATTATTTTAATAACAAAGGGAAGTGTATGAAAAATAATAATGCATACTGTAATGAGGGGAAACAGTGAAGGAAAGTGGAAGGGAATAAACATTTATTAAGTTCATATTATGTGCCAGGAAATGTGCTAAGTGCTTTACAAATATCATTTAATAGCAGCTAAGTAACAAAGTAGATATATTATTGGGCCAAAGTCAGGAAAATCTGAGATCAAATCCTCAGACACTTACCCTGTGACTCTGAGCAAATTACCTTTTTTAATCTGTTTTTACAGCTGTAAATAATATAACAATATATTAAATAAAAATATAAATAATATGTAAAATAATAAAAAAATAACTGCATAAAATAATAACAACACCTATCTCATAGGATTGTTGTAAGGTTCAAAAAAGATATCTAGGATAAATTATCTTTGTGAGCAAAATTACCTATAAATGAAATAATTCTGCTTTTAAGTACCCTGAGCATAAAATATTGTGTTATCACATAATTAGGAAAAAAAGGGTTCAATGTTCTGGAAATTTCTGTTCCTTTATTATTTTAGAATGAGATCAGTCCTTTGGGTTCTAGTACTATACTCCAGATATTAAGAGATGGCATTTATATAACTCTTCAAGGTTTATAAAACATTAGACATATATACCCATTTTATGGATAAAAAATTAAGGTCTAGAAATGTTATGTATTACCTATAGTCACAATAAAACAATAAGCCTATAAGTAGCAAAAGCAATATTTGAACTCAGATATCTCCTTACTCTAAGTCTCACATTTTTTCCCCTCTACAATAATAATGCCTTCCCTGGAAAATTTTTGGAAGAGAAATTAATAATAATGAAACATCTCTATCATCTGATTAAAGATCATAAAAACCTATGAAAAGCAATATGGAAAGAAAATTAAATGAGGGACAGTGGTTCTTGGAATCAGGAACATGTGGTTCTGACATCCTGGGCAAGTCACTTAATTTTTCAATGCTCCAGGCAACTTATTCTTATTTTCTCTCTGTCTCTTTCTCTCTCTCTCTCTCTCTCTCTCTCTCTCTCTCTCTCTGTCTGTCTGTCTCTTTCTCTCTCTTTCTCTCTCTCTCTCTCTCTCTCTCTCTCTCTCTCTCACACACACACACACACACACACACACAAAATACACACATATAAAATTTATAGTACATAAATTATACATAATATAAAAATATGTTAATAAAGAACATAACATCTTATGAATGTTATGAGTGTGTGTGTGTATACCCTGCTTCCTTTCCCCAGATCTTGGCCCTTAATAATTATTTTCTGGAATCAATTAAAAGTGGTATTCCTCTTTGCAGCAATAATATATCTCAGTATAAGGTAGGACAAGTTAAATTTATGACTACTGTTTCATCATTTCACCATTTTATATGTTAAACTCTAAGTAAACCTAGATAAAATCAGTAAATAAATTCAGTCCATTATCCTTGTCTTTTTAAAATTGAACATCCAAGTGAATATACAAAACAGCTGGATGACTGACTAAAGTTTTCTATTTTAATCATGACTTCTTTGTGATAGTTAGACATAGTCCATGCCCAAATGCATTGCTTATAATATATTTGTTATATTGCCAAGACCTAGTGAGAACGACACAATATTTGGCAAAGATATATTGAGAGAAGTTTTCCTGCCAGCTCAGTGGATGATAGATACCATCGGTGCATCAAAAGAACAATTCTTGGCAAATAACTGTTGCTCAATTCTCCCCTGTCATCTGTAAAACAAAAATAAAAATTTCAAGAAGATACCCATGTATTTTCCTCATTTCCTTCTCTTTTTCCCATCCCCACTGCATGCTATGTGTAGAAAAAGATCTTGCCTAGTACCTATAACATTAATTTTTTAACCTTCCATTTTCTTGCCTAATACTCATAATACTGTTTTTTTAACCTGCCATTTTCCTTGAATTCCCTGGCAAGCTGAATAAGCTACACTCTTCTAATTTAATGCCAGTGCTAATGAGATATTTCTGTGTGGAAGGAGATAAGAAGAGTCTCCTACCAAACATTTCGATGCATGTGTTCAACAGCTCATCCAATGTTGCTGCTTTCCCGAGTGTACTTGACCCCATTGTTCTTAAGCCGTTGTCAAAGAATTAGAGACATTTTCAGCAAAAGGAAGACCATTTTCATAATTATAGAGATGAGTGCCATTAGCAGTCAGGGGAGGGCTTCATTTTTGGTTGTACTTCAGGAAAACTGATGAGAAAATATATAGAATAAAAAAGTGTGTTTAAATATATCAAATACAAAATACCCATTAATAGCCCATTTAATTGACTCAAAGTTGTTGGGATTTTTTTTTAATTGTTGTGTCTACTTATAAAATAACTATCCAGTTGGCAAAGTCTATTTTAACCAAAATGATAATAAAGAATTTCTATTGGTGTCCATTTCTCAAAGATAATGCCTGGTACTCAAGAACACAAATCTCTTGCTCTGTCAAATCCCTTATAATCATAGTTTTGATTGTTTATACTTTCTTAATGAAGACATGATATTTAGGAATAGAGCAAATATGATTTCATTTGGTGTATAGAATGCTACAAAAATGATTGCCTAGGAAAAATAGTTCAACTTTCAGGGAAGCAAAGTTAAAATGGCATACTCATGTAGACAAGTAAAAATTGAAGGAAAAAAGTCTTTGTTACTATTCCAACATTTTCTGAAGAGAATGAAATGATAGATTTCAATTCTTTTCCCTTCTCTGATATTTCTCCAACCATCTTTGTCCCCAACACCTAAGTTTATATATTGCCTTCTAATTTCATGAGAAAAATCACCTCATCCCTACTCAGAAGAGATTGAATGTGGACCAGGAACTACTGATGATAGAACAAGGAAGAAACACTAATAGAATATCCATGATGATAACTCTGACTAACTATAGCTAACAAAGTAGCAGTTATGAACTATTTTTCCTCCTAAAAGCAATTTTTATGGTTTTTGCCCAAATTGGAATGTGAAATCAAATACATCATATTACAAAATATATCTTTTAAATCATATATCCTCAATATTGAAGATGTGAGGGTTTGACAAAGATCTAGTAACTTTGGCCCATATAGGTTTCCATCTTACATGGTTTTCAAAAATACTGCAGTCCACTGAGACGTGATAGAGTTTCCATCAATAGCTTTACTGCATTGTCTTTATTGTTCTTATACCTTTTGGAATAATGAGGCAGGGTCCACATTACTTCTTCATAAGATTCATATTTGTAATTATTTGGCTACTTCCAATGTGTATGAATAATGACATTTAATGATATAATTAATTTGAAGCAATTGCCTAAGGATGATTGATGAAGAATGAATATTTTAATGGCTTGAGTCAAAGAAGGATTTGAATTTTTTTCACATATTTCCAAATTTCCAAACATTTATTTTATTCTAACCCATTAAAATCATAGTAAAAAAGATATTTGAGTTTTATGAACTTATCTGATTTCATTTGCCAAGTAACTTGCTCCCTGACACCAATAGATCTCAGGATTTCACTCAAAATATTTTCCAGTCATAAACCAAGCCAAGAAGAACTCCATGGGTCATGATGAAAGTCAAAATTTGTCCACTCTTATGTCTTATTTCTTACTCGAGAAAAGTACTGACCTTTTTTTTGCTCTAGGGAAACCAGATAAATTGTATCAATTGGATTGACTACTCAAGTTAAATCCAAAAATGTTTGGGACCAGCATTTATAAGTGTTTAATTTATCAAAATGAATATGAAATGAATATTCTAGTGGCAAATTATTTCCAAACTTCTTGAAATGGTACACAAAAAATTTATTTTATGTGCATGTAAGTTTTTATTAGACTACAATTTGATTTTGTTATAGACTTTTCCCTCTTTAATATTAAATTTGTCAGGCATCAAATTTCATAGTAATAATGCATTACATTTTTGATTATACTTTATAACATCAACAATAACTTTTAAAAAAAATTTACCTAATGATTTTAAGACTGATTCCCATAACTGGAATTTTTATGAGTGGATTCTGCCATCACTAATTTAGGCGTCTAGAAGGAAACCTGAAGAGAACAATCTTCACAAATTGAGAAACAGACCTAAAAAAGAAAAATAAACCATCAAAAAAAATAAAGAAAGAATTAAGACACTTATGGCCTTTAAGTATTTTGTTTTTATTCTCCAAGAACTCCAAAGAAAGTAATATACATTTAAAATTGTGTATGAACAACACCCAAAAAAATAAGCAAGAAATAAAATCAGTAGGATTGCCTACTTGATATGATGTTGATTTTTAAAAGACAATCATTATTTTACCTCATTTGTCCTTAAAATACATATTTGTTAATACAAAGGCTTAACAGTAAAGTTTCAAGAGTGTTGACTTGGTATCAAAAATAAAAAAACAAAACACTTCTGGACTCTAGTACTGGTTCCACTTCTTAGTAACCACTTTACTTACTTTATTGCACTTTGGTTACTTCATCAATTAAATAGGCATGATAATAATTATTATATTATGTTATGAGGGGGAAAGAATCACTCTGTAACCTATAAAGTATCATACAAAGAGGGATAGTTATAATCTCTATTAGCAATAATGATTGAAACTAATTTTATATTATACATTAAGGTTTTATAATATGGCCAGTGTAGTAACTCCTATCAATGCAAAAAATGAACTAATACTTAATAAATTATAGAGAGTTGCCTGAGACACAGAAATCTTAAATAATTTACTTATGATCAAAGGTGGAATGTAAATCCAGGACTTCTTGATTTCCTCTAAACTACACTGTTTCATCAAAATGTTTGTTGAATTGACTTGAACTGAATAATCACAATTTAAATACCAATTCGATTATATTTATTAAAAGCTTTCCAGAGCTTTACCTTAATTTTATATTAAATTTATAAATAAGTTATTATAGGAAACATCAAACTTTAATGCATTACATACTACTAAATTAAAATTATATCATATGCACATAATTATAAGTTAAAATTATAACTATGTGTATGTATCTATGTATATGTATGTGAGTGTATATATATACATATAGTGTGTATGTATGTGTGTGTGTGTGTGTGTGTGTGTGTGTGTGTATGTGTGTGTGTACTCTAGTAGACATATTTGGTAAAATATGGGTTTCTTTAGGACAGATTATTGATACAAAAACAAAAATTAAACAGAGTCCTGAACAATTCCTTAGATATGCTGAATAACAAATAAATATTTGTTGAATTTAATTGAAAGCAAATGTCAGCATTTACTATTATTACTTATCAGTCAGTCAGGAAAAGAGGCATTTATAGATACAGAAATAGTAGTAGACTTTGAGTTTCAGCCCTACCACCTACCAGGTGGTAAATAACCTGGGGCACCAGTGTGGAGCACATTTATCTGAACCTGAGAGAGAGAGAGAGAAACAGAGAGAATAGAAGCAGCATGACATAATGGCTAGAGGCCAAGGCCCTAAAATCAGAAAGAACAGCTTGAATTACCTCTGACACATACTGGCTTTGTGAGTCAGGCCAATACATTTAACCTTTCATCACCCAATGTAGATTTCTAAAGCTAAATCATAGAAGATTTGCTGATCCATCAGTGGAAGAATATCAGGAATGCCCTGACATTGATACAATTAAATTTTGATTAAAAAAAAATTAAAAAGCTACTCATTTTGCTGGTTGATGTAAGGAAAGAAAAATATAAATCTAAAACACTTTATAAATGGAAATACCTGATAAATTGCACTATTCCCATGGTAACATGTTTTAGGATTCTGATTTATAGTTTTAATCCACTGGTCCATCAATTTTAATCCTGTAAGGCAGAGAAATATCTTTACATAGTCTTTCAAAAGAGACTATCTTTATTTACATCTCCCCAGGGGGAGATTGGGAAAGGGATAGATTCTACCAGAACTGTTTATATGTCTCCTCAAAACCTGCCCATTTACAGAATTTCCTGACCATTGTGGAAGTTAGCACAATCCTTCTAGACAGACATTGTTTTCCCTAGCCAAGGGACCAAACTATAAGCAAATCAATAATTGTAATGGGATGATTAAATTTCCAGAAAGACAAGAAGCTGTTACAATAATTAGCTCATCTTTAGCCTAGGGACTCAGATCCATATTATATTATGAAGTTAAAGTTCTAAAACTATGAATACAATCACAATAACTCAGACTGCTCCATCAGGAAAGTTCCTTATATTCAGACAGAGGTTTGGCTCTCTAATTTAAAGAAATCAGCTAATCCGGACTTCTTTAAATTAAACAAAATAAGAATATGGTTAACATTTAGGTCAAGAATGCAAGCAGAGGCTATCACATAGTACACATTAGGGAATAGGCACAGGTGGAGAAACTTAATGAAGCAGACTTTTTACAATTTCCCTGAATCCTCAAAGAAGTGGTTTACCACTAATGGTTTTAGTCAGAGCTCTCTGTTCAGGATGCCTACAGAGGCCTGACTGCCCATTTTTACCTGTCCCTTTACTGCAGAAGCTCAGTTTTCCTTTCTATCTTTCTCTTGCTTACCTTTCTGTCACTAATTTTTTTAGTTTGACTTGTTAAGCTCTAGGTGGACCAAAGGACTATCTTATTGCATTCTCATATATGGGAGATAGTGATTAATCTTTCACTCATACAAATTCAATCTTCAACATGTGGGTTGATTTATGCCTAACAGTGATAATTATGGATCTATTGTTTTTATAGTTTAAAAATCATGCTGATCTCTGCAAAATTACTAGGGTGGTGATACTTCAAGCCTGTTCAGTTCTCTGCAATTCATTAAAATGATGCAGGACTGTAGCTTCTATCCTTATATTAACCAGAACCATTCTCTTTTCTTTCTGGCTACATATTAATTCCAGACTCCTACCCACAAAATCATCTCTTTTTTGTTGTCAATTTAAAAAACCCTCAAAGTAAAGGTAATGAGGGGTACTGCTTATTCTGAATCTAATTTTAATCAACAAGGAGGAACTAGTTTGTAAAATAAAAGTAACAGAAATCTTGAAAATAAGTGACTATGCCATCTGGAAGCCAAAATAGTGAAAATATTGGATATATACTACAAACTTCAAGAAAGCATCTGTTGAAAATTCCTGAGAAAAAGAGATTTTTGTTATCTAATTTTAAATTATTCCAATCAACATGAAAAAGAGATAGCATCTAAAAGACGCCAATGTATTGGCATAAAAAGTGGACAAATTCAAAATTTAAAAGGGCACAGATAAAAGGTAGACTCATAAGGTCCTGACCAAACCAAATAGAAAGGAACAGTTTTGGCCCAATTAGAATGATTTACTCTTCATTCTTTGAATTTATACTAGATTTTCCTGCTTTTTATGATCAGTTTCCTAGATTTGACTTTGAACTTGAAAGCTTCCCTTACCTCAACCCCTGCATTATTGCCTTTTGTAATTGATTAAGAGAAAACTCATTTTCAGATTCATTAATTCATTCACTTAACACTGCGCACTATGTTAGGAGTTAAGGGAGTTAGAACCAAATAAGAGTTCAAAGATCATTTTCTAACTGAAACTTTTTCCTAAATCTTCCATTTGAGTATGATTTATCCTTCTTCTGAAATATTATAGAACTTAATTTATATGCATTTACCACATTCTCCCTGTTATTATAATGATCTGATATTTCCTATCTTCCCTACTAAACTTTTAATCTCCTTGCAGATTAGTTTTATACCTTATTTGCCTCTGTAGCTCCCTTAGCACCTAATACAGTACCTTATATACAATAAAGGTTCAATAAGTGCTTGATAAGAGGTTAAAGGTTAAAGGGATACAGAGATTAAAGCTGTTCAATTTCAACTTTGCTTGTGTAAAAAGAAAAAGCTTGTTCCAAGCCCATGACAATCCAATATATTTGTGCATGCCCTGCTGAGGGCAGAGCCTGGACTGGCAGTGAATGAGAATATCAAATGACTAAGGATGGTACTTGCCAGCACAGAGTTGGATCAGATGGACTGATTTGTGGGATGACTCTAATAAAGGATACAGGTAGGATATCAAAGATATATCAGGATTGCTAGGGGGAAAAGTAGTTTCCTCTTGCCCAGCCTGGTAAAAGAATTTAAGTATTCTCTCTTCCTTTTCCTGTGTTCTACAACCTGTTATGGATTTAAACTTCCTGCCTCCTATTCTCATGCTGTGGCTAAAAGACATAAGAGGAAATAATCAGATTTACATCTGAGATGTTTTCTTTTGTTTTGTTTTGTTTGTTCTTTGCCTGAGGGATTGATGTTAAGAAGCAACTGATGGGATGTATATAATGCTTTTAATTTTTCCATGCTTCTATTTAATTATATTAAATTACTTAATCCTGAGTTTAATTTTGAGTGACTTAAGCAGCAGACTGAATCTGTAAAGAATAGGAGTGCCCAATGGGTTTGGACAAGAATAATTGACAAGGAATGACTAACTGATACTCCTAAATTAAGTCCCATTATAGTGTAATAGGGTGAGGTGTTTGATGATTAACTAGGTTTTTGCAGCACACACCCCTCTTTGGCCTGCCTCATGTTCCAACCTATTCACAAGATACCCTGGCACAGATGGGAAAACATAAATCTGAAACACTTGCATCTTCTCCAGCAGGATAGAGTGTTTTTACCTGAAAAGAGCAAAATGTCAAAAGAAATCATAACTTAATATAGGAAAGGAAAGAATTAGAGTGTTATCTAGTCACCTTAATGAGTTCAACTATTCAAACCCAGATGAATTACAACCAATGTGATAAGGATATTGCAGATATGATCTAAGAGTTGTTATCAATAATCTCTTAGAACTGAGAAATAGGCCAGGTAGTAGAAAAATGAAGATGACAATGTATTTTCAAGGAGGGACAAAAAATTCTGAAGAACAGAGAATGGATGGTGTGATGTCCTTTGCCAGAAAAATTTAAGATGATTTATCTAAACAATGTCTTATATTTAATAAAAACTATAGTTAACATTTATGTAAGACTTTAAGGTTTACAAAGTTTTACAAATATTATTTCATTTGATTCTCACAACACTGGGAGGTAAACGCTATTATTATTCCTGTTGCATAGATTAAAAAAAAAAACTGAGGTTGAGGGAAGTTAAATGATGTATCCAAGGTTCACACAAGTAAGTTACACTATGAAAATAATTCTAGTTCTGGAGTCAGAAGAGTATGAGTTCAAATCCAGCATTACACACTTATTGTGTGATTCTAAATAAAGTCACTATTGTAAAGTGGAGATAACAGAACTTCCAAGTATATTGCTTGGTTCCTTCCAATCACTAGTGAGAGCAAGGAGGGGATTAGGATACCAAGTGATTAATTATAGGAATTAAATGGACCACACTGATTCCATCTTGAGACTTATTTCTGGAGCTATCTTAGTTCCTATTCAGTTATGGATCTAGTGTGGTCTCTGTCTTGTGAGAAAACTTTTTATTCAATTGAACCTATGTAGTTGAGAAATTGGATACCTCTACCTGCTTCTTAGACAAACTTGACTAAGGATCTCAATTATGCAGACTAAAAAATCCAATCAGATACAAAAATTGATGCAAGGAATGTTCTTATAATTGTACTTCTCAACCAACATAACATAATGTCTTATCTGAAAACAGGCCCTATCTTGATCAATTATTACATGTTTCCATGTTCCTTTTATTATTTACACTCTTTTTTTCTGAATACAGGGAATTTCTTCTACTTAGAAATCAGATTAGCTAATATTGTACTTTTTCCTTTTAATTAATTGCTTAACTATTTTAATTTAATTAACTGATTTGATAAATTGTTCTTAATACATAAAGCTGTTTCCCCCTCCACCCCTGCATGTATTTGGCTAAGCTAGACCCAAGCTAAGGAAGGAACCTGGTCCCAATTTGCTGGGCAATTGGCATGCAATGCTTAAAAAAATTAATATGTTTGGAAGATCAAATCTTTGCTTCCTCGGTCATTTCATACAGCTAGTTGGCATGTGAGACTGAGTATGAATTAAAGTCTGCCTTGAATGCAGGTCCAGCACTCTACACTGTTTCACCTAGCATTAATTGCAAAAGAAATTGTTGCTTCCTAAGAGATAACACTCACTATCACTGTGAACAAGTCTGGAATGATAAATTTCAATCTCTGAGCTTAAATATTTCTAATTTTTTTTGTATTTGTAGCCTCTATATCTCAAATGTAAAAAATGTAGAATCATACCTATCCTACAGGCCACAGAATGATCTTTTCCCTCAAAAGAAGAATTTTAAAGGTTCATTTAGTGATGCTGTTAATCCTAGAGTAAACTGGGTCAAATTCAAGTTTTACTAGTAAGGTTCCTCCTTTGTTTTAACCAAGTCCCCATACTATGGTAGTCACCAATAGTTACTAGTAGTAACTAGGTCTGTTCATCATTTCCTTGTAGCTACCTTTTTGTCTTGTTTTCTTATTGTTAATTTTTTTTTTAATTTTTAGCAAGTCAGTCAAATACAAAGTAAAATACAAAGTATATCTTCCTCTTCTAAGACAGATTTCACCAATTAGACTCCTTACACACAAAGTACAAATACAAAGTAAAATAAAACATGGTTCTTGCTCTCAAGCTGTTCACAGTCCAATGGGAGAAAATACACAAAAACATAAAAACAAGCTCCATACAGGATAAATCAGAGATAATTAACAAAGGGAAGGCACTAGAATGGAGGATTTTAGGTAGAGCTTGAAGGAAACCAGGAAGCAGAGTAGAGGAGCAAGAAAGTTCTAGAGTTGGAGGACAGCCAATGGAAATGACTGAAGTAGAGAGATGGAGTTTCTTGTTTGAGGATCATTAAGAAGGTCAATGTCCCAATTGCAAAATTGGGATAATTATAAGTTATAGAAAGTCTGAAAAGGTAGAGGAGGCAAGTTATAAAGGATTTGTTCTCAAGTTCCTGTCTTTTTAAAACTTTTCACTTCAATTCAACCAAAAATTTATATCTATTACGTACAAGAGGGAAATAAGTCCTCACATAGTTTGACTGTTCCATTGGAACTGGACTTTCCAGAACTTCCAAGGTTCAGGATTCTGTTATTAAATCTTAGATATGCATCTGGGTCTGCACTACTGACTTATTACCAGAACTTCATGAAACTGCTTTCCTGAATGTTTGTATTTGCATCTAGTGCATACAATCTGGTATCCTGGACATTGGAGAGCGGGGAGGAAGAGCGAGAAAATCATTTAATTCCCCCATCATAAACTGCCAAATATTTGCTGACAGGCAAATCTTTTACCTACTATAAATGTACCATTGTTGTGGCAGCACTTTTAGCTGCTGTATCATATTACATCTCTATGTGATCTTCTAAAGCTATCATTTGAACTTCTGCCAAACTATGTGAACTCCATTTTGTATTTATGCAATTAATTTTTTGTAGCCTGAATATGACCTTATATTTAGCTTCCCTGTCAAATTTTATCTTGTTGTTTTGGACTTATCGTTCTAATCTAATCAATCTAATCTGATTCTATGATTCATCACATTAACTATTTCTTATAGTTTTATTTTGGCAACAAATCTGTTATTTTCTTTATCCGTAAAATGAGAAGAATGGCCACTGTGGGAGGCATAGAATACTGCATATAAATGTTAAATATTGTTAATATATTTGTTAGTTTCACTGAATTGATTTCCCCACTCCTTCTCTTTTTTATTTATTGTTTTAAAAAAAAGGGTTCCGTGAGAAGGGGAGTAAACATAATGGGAAGTACAGGTTATATAACAAATGATAAAATACATTTTAAAGTAAGATTAAAATATTATTTCACCACCCTCTAAAGTGAGGGAATTGAACTTGATGTCCTTTAAGGTCCTTTCAAGCTCAAAATCTATACATCTATGATCTATATAAATAATGATTCCTGTCTGGTCTAAATGGGCTTATGTCTGAAAGTACATCTTTGAATTTTTTTCTCCTCACTTACATCCCTATTTATCCCTATTTTCTAAGATTGAAGAAAAAAAATCAGACATTCCATACAAAGAGGGAAGAAGTAAGAGGTTCTGGATGGCTTAACATGGTTACTATGGGAAAAACTATTTCCAAAACATGTACCCAATTGTTTTTATATATTAAGAACAACACATCATTACACTCCTATTAATCCTTTTCTCAACCACCTCTCTTCACACTCTCTGGCTTTCAAACAGATAAGGGGATGTTTTCCTAAATATCTTAACAATTACATGCTAGTATTAACCATTCCAAGACACTAAGGTATCTTCCAAGGATTTGGTCTGGCAAGAGTTCCAGATGTATTCTTTTTTCCTTTTAGGGGAAAACATTGCCTTCTGGGATTCCAAAATTGGAACTAAGATTAGGAAACTCTGAACATGATGACAACATGACTTACTTTAGATAGTCAAATGAAATCAGCAAGCATTTATTAAGCACCTAATATACCATACTGCTGACTCGTAGAAGGTCTTGAACACCTGGCAATGAAGTTTGAACCATATTCAGATGACAGGAAGATGCCTAAAGGCCGTAAACAAATGAGGAGCAGCATGATCAGATTTGTGTGTAAGGAGTCTAATTGGTGAAATCTGTCTTAGAAGAGGAAGATATTAAAGATGAGAATCTTTCAGTAGTGTATTATGGTTGTGGGGAATCAAACAGGGTGAATGGATTCCAGCCTAACTAAGGTAAAAATCAAGAGGTAAGGAGTAGATAAGTTAAGTGACTTGTCCATGGTCACAGATAGTGTCAGAAGGGCAATGTGAACTCAGGTCTTCCTTATACCACTCCCCAGCATTCTAAGCTCCATAGCATTTTTTCTGTTATGTCTATGTTATGGCATTCTCTTGTTTCTGCCATCTCAGTGTTAATCTTTCTTCCCATTATGTTTTCTCTTTGAATTAATTTCACTTCCACATTTTCCTTCCTAAGTCCTTACTATTAACATTCTTTCCATTACTCCCCATCAAAATATTCTCATCACTTTAAAAACTGTACTACATCTTTTACCCACTACAGCAACTATTTGGCATGTGAGGCTGCCCAATTGTAATGACATTATCCTTTGTGGAAATAAAGCCTGAGCTCCCTGCTCAGGTAAATTCCAGTGTATTAAAACTTTCATGCATGCTTCATCAATCAAGGGAGAATTTTCTATGTCTAAAATAAAAGTATTAACCACCCTCCCCTTGTTTGCACATGTGAGGAACAATGGGTATGGGGTATGAAATATTTCATAGACTTTCAAACTCAGGTGATGTGTTTAGCTAATTTTGCTAACCTGTTTTTCTCTTTTTATCCTTTGTTGGACAAGGAATGGAGAAGAATTTATTTGGAAATGTTGTTATAACAACAGAATATATCAGTTTTTAAATGTTTTAACAAATGAAAGATATAAGATCTTAGGGCAGCTAATGTTGCACAGTGAATAGAATGGCAGTTCAGGAGTCAGGAAAACCTGAGTCCAAATCTGGCCTAAGAATTTACAACTATGTAACCCTGGGCAAGTCACTCAATCCTGTTTGCCTAGTATCTTCAATTTTAAAATAAGCTAAAGAAGGAAATAGCAAACCACTCCAGTATCTTCACCAAGAAAACCCCAAAAGTGGTCACAAAATGTTGACAGTGACTAAGGAACAGCAAAATAAGATTTTAAATTTTCCACTATCCCAAGTCTTGACCAATAATAGTAATAACCTTCAATTTTTCAATTCCAAGACACTCTTCAAACTTCTGGGGGAAAAGGGATCACCCCTATGATCTGAAAAAATCTGTGTAAAAAAAATGTGGTCATCCATTCATATCAGAAATCTGAATGTTTTCTTTTTCTTTTATGAAGTGTTTACAGTACCTTAGTGTAAAATTGAGTTTAAGTATTTGGTCATAAGCTATATGTAAGTCAATATTAAGTAAAAATACCATGCATAGATTTTATGCATCTTTGTGTTTCAACTTTTTCACTGTCATTTGCTAGCCTTCACATGTCATCTACAGCTTTCACAAAACTCCCCCAAAATTCCCATTTAATTTCTTATGCCAACCCCTCAATATATTGAAACAATTATAAGTAATAAGGGATAATTGTACTTTGTGAAGTTAAGTGTTGAACTTAAATAGATTCTAGGAGTAGGGCTATTGGGAACTCAAGGTATCACTTAGTCTGATTTCTTCATGTTACATGTAAGGAAACTTTAAAAAGTAAATGTTCATGTTCTTTCTGCTAAATATTATATATGCTCCTAGAGAAAGAGACTAATAATTTTGCTTTTGTCTTTTATATTTAGAGCCTAACATGGTTTCTGGAACATAGTAGGTGAAGTTAATAAATACGTATTGACAGGCTGACACATGAGAGACACTTAATGAGTATATGTTAAATTGAATTGAAGAAATAAGCTATAATCCTTTCTCATAGAATGGAAAGCTCTTCTGTTTCTGAAAAAAGGAAACAGATTCCCAAAAGAAAAATAACAGAATAATAGGAGAGAGAAGGAAAATATAGTCGTGATCATGAAGCCATCCACTTGAACTTATATTGGCAGCATGAATTAATTTCCAAACAAATATACTCCCTATTTCATGTTTGTTAATCTTTTAAATATTCCATCCTTTGGTCTTTTGTAAAACACACACACTCACACACACACACACACACACACACACACACACACACACACACAGTCTGTCTACTAACAATCTATTAAATCCAAAGAATTAGTAGTACTGAAAATCAAAAACCCCTCAAAAACCAAATGCATCTATAACTGTAAAATGGTCTTCTTTGAGAGGTAGTGGATTGCCCTTCACTGGAGGTATTTAAGGTGAGGTTTAAAATGAGTTTTAAGCTCATCTCCTCTTTTGTTAGTTATATCCCCAACTTGAGATAAGTTTTCATGGTAAAAAGATCTAATAATTCCAGTGCATATCTCCTTAATGTCAGATTATATTTAATAAAACTATAAAATGTATTCTATTATGGAGCCTTAATTCGAGTAGGGGTAACTGGGGACTTTGTCCCATGCACCAAAATATAGAGGATATTGGCAATATTTGACAATTATTCAGCAGTTTAGAAACAATTGAGGTTAGAATCTATTATATAAGAATAATTAGATAAAAATTGGAAGCTAATAGATGTTGCACTTCTAGACCCAGCTTCCACAACTCTAAGTGAACTTTTTGGTCTTCTCGCCATCTTGTTCAGCTCTATCCTTGACCTCTGAAGAAGCATTTGAAGCTCATTTCATGCTACTTGTCTTGGATACATGTTGTATGACTTCTCTCAGGTTTAAAATGTGTTGTTATGATTTGTTTTCATTTTTATAGTCATTAGATATTTCTATCAATGCTGAAAGGTTACCAATAAATTATTTTCTATTTTGTATCCAAAATAAATTCTTACTCTTAACCCATTTATTATCCCAGATAGATTTGATTTTGTTTTGTCCTTTTTTTCCTATACTGTTTCCACTAAATATGGTTTGCTTAATTTGTTTGTACAATAGCTATTAAAATAGACTTGGTATGCAAAAGCTTTAAGGGTCATAAGAGCCTCGTTATAATATATCCCCTGAAAATGGTTGGTTGTTGTCCTTCATCCTCAAAGAGGACTAAATTACATCACTATGTTAGAGTCAAATTACAGAGTATCCAACTATGGCTGGTTAGACCAATTTTATCTCGGAATACTCTACCACAAGTCAACCACAAATAGTCCATATCAACATTTGGGATGGATTTTCTAACTTTGCATATCTGCACTACCAAAAATGACACACTGAAAAACTCCATCCTAATCAAAAAGTCAATGGGCAAGATCTTAGCCTAGAATCTTCTAATTTTTTTTTTGTTGTTATTAATACTTCCTTTAATGTTTTCTTCCAATCCTACTTTTGTGATCCTATGATTTAATAAATTTAAAATTCTTTTCTGTTGTGATATGGGAACTGTTGGAGTTCAAATGTGGGGTTCTTGTTCTTCTATAAAATATTATAAAAGTTCTCTCTGGGTGCCTTCCCTGGAATCAGGATTTTGTTTGTCCCTGTTCGGGTGCCAAAATGTGGTGAGCTTTTTCTTCTCAAAACGCAGCCAGGTGATAAAAGTTCAGATCTTTTATTATCTCCAATATAGCCCGGTTAGCTTAGAGGCCTATCTCTCTGCTTGGTTCCAAGAGCTCTCTCCGAATGTCTTTAAATCCAAAGGTCTGGTCCTTCAGCCTCTGCCTCTGCTTTCTTCAGCCTCCAGCCAGCTCTACTCTTCATGTCATTCTGGCGAAATCTCGACTTGTAGCTTCTTCACTCTGAAGAACTCCCTTGACTGGCCCATTGAAGCTCTATTTATGCTAGTGCTCTCTGGCCCAAAGAGCTTCAAGGGAGGTGTGAACTTATTGAACTCCAATGAGTAAAAGTGTGAACACAAGCCTTGTATTAATTAGTTCTACTTAGTACCTTGTTTCAGGTTCTGCCCAAAACATCTTCTTGTAAGATTAGATCAACTCTAATTAGTTAGCAGTTAGTAAGGATTCCAACAGGGAACCACCTGCAAGTGGTTGCTAAAAGTCTAACTCAGACCTGTAGAATGGATCCCTTCATGTGAGAGGATGATGATGACACAAGGAGACTGAGAGACAGTTGTATTGTCTGATCTCTCTCCTCTTGCCTCTGCCTCCAATTTATTTCATTCCCAGTCCACAAGAAACATCTGCATTAGTAAATGCTGCTTTGCAATTCCTTCAAGTGTTATGATTCACAGCTATGGAGAATTGACCTGCCCCTTCACCTAGATATGGTCCTTAACAATAATTCCCCTTTTTTTGTTTTGTGGAAACGCGATTATTTTCTCCCCCCACAGCATGATCAGTAAGTTTGTGCATTAGCTGTTATCTAAATCCACATGCTAAGGTATTTGAGTCCTCATGCTAGGGAGTGCAAACAGCATTGTAGCAGGTGTTGAAGCTTGTGAGATGTCATGGAGGCAAACTTTCAAACCAAGAAGAGGACTATAGTCAGAACAGGCATTTAAATCTCTCATCAGTCTCCTGGCTCAGCCCTTTGATGTGCTGGCCCATTTAACCTTTTTATGTGTTACTTTATTCCATCTTTAGAAGATCTCTGAATAGTAAATGCAAGTAACATTATCCCTATGATACAAATGATGAAAATTAATTTGAAGCGGCTAAATGATGCCAAAATTCATATGGTTAATGCATGGGAGAACCAAGACCAAAACTCACTTCTGACCTGTAGTTTTCATCTGACCCAATGATGCTTCTAATAAACATTAGTAGTCATCTCAAATGGGTTATCACATAGAAATATTACACCAATGTTTTGCTAGTGTATGTCAACAGCCAAAGAGAGATGTTGAAGAGCTAGAATAGTAAGTGAAACTAACATGAACAGTCTAAATTTAGAATAAGAAGCTCACAGACTTCTGCGGTAATCTGTGGGGATTTCACAAGTCTGCTCTTTCAAATGGCCACCAGCTGCAATCATTCTCTTGAATCAATTACTGAACCTGCAATTAAGATGTTAGTCAAATGGATCTGTGATCTCCTCAATGTGCATGCTCTTTCCAGTGCTGCAGATCTCAGTCTCCACCCACGCCTTTTCATCATGTACCACTCCCTCTGTTAGCCATAAGGAGTCCACTAAATTGACACAAGAATCTTGCAGTTTTTTTCAGATGAAGAAACTGAGATCCAAAAAAGTAAAATCCCTCATCCAAGGCAATCCAGGTAGTAGCACCGGGATTTGGGGCACTGCACAGTGGATAGAGAGCAGAGTCTGGAATCAGAAAGACCTTAGTTCAAATCTAGGTTTAAACACTATTTGTGTGACTTTAGGCAAATCACTTAACTGTGTTTGCCTCATTTTTTTCATCTGTAATATGGCAAAGGAAATGGCAAGATACTCCACTATCTTAATGAGGAAAACTGAAAAATGAGGTTACAAATAGTCAGACACTAGTGAAAAGTCTGAACAACTGAGATTTGAACTCAGTTTTCTAACTCCAAATCCAGAACTCTTTCCATTAATATGACTTCATCATATTCATTTTGGTTTTGTTTACTTTGGGAAAATTCTTAAAATCAGTGAAAAAGTTTTGCTTCAATAATTCCTCCAAAATTTGGACCTTGGGTCTATTGCACATTCAAACAGGTTCACTTTTAAGGATTTGGGAAAAAGTTAGTGAAAAAGAAATGTATGATGAAATGTGCTTCAAAATATATATAACTATTCATTTTACAAGGGTGGTACTTTTTGACATTATCCCAAATGCTCTGGTGAATAAATTCCCATTTGTTCATACTTCCTATTAGGGCAGGTCACTTGGGTTTCAGTGACTAATGATGAGAAAAGTTATGCTATCCATTTCTGCAGTGTGTGAAAGGATAGTCCTAGGCAAGTGATAAAATGAATTCTGTCCCTTGTTTAGTGCATGTGAAATCAATTTTTGGTGTTATTGTTTCTATGCTATTTACTAATTTGAAAAAACAAAACAAAACCCTGGGGAACAGGAGAAATGGTATTTACTATTTCTGGCAGCTGGCAGGACTAATTGTGGGTGGGTGGCTCAAGATCTGGTTCTAAACCCTTGTTTCTTCAGGTCATCTATATGCTGTCATTTTCAGAATCAAATAAGAAGGGCTAATAAACATCACTTGAAGGAGAAAAGGAAGGGATAATTAGTTTTTGCTCCTATTAAAGTATATAATACTTATACTAAAGAAGAAAAAAACAATTTCATGGAAAGTAGTGTGTTCTTTGAATTCCTTACAATGATAAGGCTTACATTTTCTCCCAGGATGGTATTTATGCACATATAAAATCATTTAATAAGCTGAGTTTTACATTTCTTGAATATGCAGAGAAGTGAGCCAAACTTATAAAAAATGAAAGTCATTCCCCAATGGATAAATGGTCATAGGATATGAACAGGCATTCTCAGAAAAAGAAATTAAATCTATTAAAAGTCACAAGAAAAAAATGTTCTAAATCATTATTGATTAGAGAAATATACAATAAAACAAATGAGATACCACCTCACACTTGTCAGATTGGCTAATGATGTGGAAAAGGAAAATGATAAATGCTGGAGAGGGTGTAGAAAAAACAGGACACTGATGCACTAGTCGTATTTCTGTGAACTGGTGTTCAAATTGGAGAACAATTTAGAACAATGAACAAAAAACTAAAAAATTGTGCATATCCTTTGACCTGGCAATACCCCTACTAGGTTTGTATGTCAAAGATATGGAGAAAGGAAATAATACATATACTATGTGACTATGTATATATGTATATACATATATATACACAAAAATATTTGTAGCAGCTCTTTTTGCAGTGGCAAAGATTGGGAATTAAAGAAAAGGTAATCAATTGGGAAATAGCTGAATAAATATGGAATGATTGTTATAGAATATTACTATAAGAAATAAAGAGGACAACTAGGTGGCACAGTGGATAGAGTACTAGACCAGGAGTCAGGAAGATTCATTTTCCTGAGTTCAAGTCTAGTTGTCTAAGGTGAAACTGGGCAAATCACTTAACCCTATTTACCTCAGTTTCTTCATCTGTAAAATGAGCTGGAGGAAAAAAATAGCAAACCACTCCTGTATCTTTGCCAAGAAAACCCTAAAAAGGGTCATGAAGAATCAGACATGACTAAAAATGACTAAAAAGCAACAACATAAGAAGATGAGTGAGCAAAAATGCCTGGGAAGACTTGCATGAACTGATGCAAAGTGAAATGAATAGAACCAAAAGAAGACACAGAATATTGTACAATTACTGTGCACAGTAATAGCAATATTGAAATGATGACTATCAAAGACTTAGCTACTATGATCAATAGAAAAAGCTGAAGTAATTCCAAAGGACCCATGGTGAAAAGTGTTAACCACCTCCAGAGAGAGAACTAATGAACTCTCAAGGCAGATTGTGAATTTTTTCTACCTTCTTTGTCTCTTACTATATTTTTTATTTTTTGACAACACAGCTAATATGTAAATATGTTTTGCAGAATGTCACATGTTGTATTTGTTATATTGCTTATCTTCTCAATAGGTAGGGGAGGGGAGAAATTTGAGCTTTAAAAAAAAAAGATTTTTAATGAATTTTAAAACATGCTGAGATTTGCCCATTGTGAGATCACCAGCAGAGATAGTGCTCTTCAGATGATCAGGCTGATTTCTAAAGCTATATGTTTTGGGGAAAGAGGGAATGGGTATGCACAAGGGTATGCAGAAAGAGGAGTTTCTTTCTTGAGGGCATTTGGAAGACATGGGAGAAATTATTTAGATGAACATTAACACATTGTTTCTTCTAGTACAAGTCTTTGAGCCCTTAGCATGACTTTTATTCTCAGATAAGAGGATATTGACTAATGTTAAAAAGAAAAAGCAGTCCATCACATTTATTTTTAAGAAGCAGCATGACTAAATGGTTAGAATAATGAACTAAGTCAGGAAGACCTGGATTTAAATCCTGCCTCTTATAATTATTAGATATATGACTATAGGCCAGTCATTTAACCTTCAAGACTCAGTTTCTTTAATATGGAAATTGGAGATACTGATACCTGTGTTACTTTCTTCCCTGTATTGCTGTGAGGATGCAACAAAATAGTATCTATAAAATACTTTGCAAAACTTGGAGTGGTTTTAAAAATGCTAGCTATTTTTAATCAATTTAAAATTTTAATCAATTTGTTGATTAGTGATATTCAGAAACCTCCATTCCTCTATTATTCATTTCCTTCATATCTAAAATAGTGCAAAAACAATTTGTTTTCTGTGTAAAGTTATGCTTTCTTACTGATTTAACTCTCCCTCAGTACATTTCAGTACCTTGGTCAGATACTGGAGCAAGGATCTTTCTTTATGGATTTGATAAGTTTAAGTTTCCTCATTCTCAGAGATCACATTGAAACAGGGATGCAAAAGAGGAGATTGGACAACAGATGATGGGAAATATTATCAATCACAGTCTAGACCACGATATAAGGAGAAAGCCCTGGACTTAGAATAAAAAATCCTGGAATGGTATCCTGGCCCCCAAATTGACAAACTAAGTAAATTCAAGCAAAAGAATCAATCAACAAGCATCTACTAAGTACCTAATCACTGTCAGGCATTATGTTAGGCACTAAGGATGCAAAAAAAAAAAAAAGAAGAAAACAATTTCTGCTCTCAAAGAGCTTATATCATAACTAGAGATATGAGAAATATACATATAGTCTTTGTGGAGTAAATATAAAGCATATAGATGCAAAACACTTAGATACAAAGTAATTTAGGGAGAAGGCATTTGCAGTTGAAAGGATTAGAAAAAAATTGATGTAGATGATGCTTGAATTTTCTCCATCAGTGAAATAGTCAAAATGCCTGTTCCCTTTCTTAGGATTGTTGAAAGAATTAAATGAATTAAATTAAATTAAATTAAATATGAATATAATGAATTTTTTTGCACTTGAAAGTACAATGAATATGAAAGATTCAGAGAACCTTGAATAGACTTGTATGAATTAATATAGAGCAAAATAAGCACAACTGCACCAATTAACACAGTGACCCCCAATAATGTCAAGGAAAATAACATTGTAAATCTTAGGCTTAAATGATAAAATTATGACTTCAGAAGACTAATGGTGAATTTTTTTTAGAAAAGTGGTAGAATATAGATGTGGAATGTATCATGAATTCACTTTACTTCTCTGTTTACTACTTTGTTGTAAACAAATTGTATTGTTATAGACTTCTCTGTTTACTACTTTGTTATAGACACTATTTGTGTGATTCTGAACAAGTCACTTAACCCTGTTTGTCTCAGTTTCCTAATCTGTAAAATTAGGTAGAGCACAAAATAGCAAGCTACTCCAGTATCTTTGGCCAGAAAATCCCAAATAAGGTCATGAACGATCAGGCATAACTAAAACAACTGAATAATTTGAACAAACTTTGTTACTATGGAAAGTTCTACTGTCTTTCTCACTCATGTCTGGAAATGACAGACCCTCAGGCTTGAGCAGCACAAATATATTAGCACATTCACTAAGAACACAAATGCAATGAAATTATCTTAAGATCATTACCATTTGAATAACTCCATTTATACCAAACCACATAAACTCCCTTCACTACTCCCAATGTGAATTAAGGTAAGTAATGATTTTTCTAAAGAGGTGTTGAACTCTTTCCATTCAAAATCTAAAGAGACACACAGTAGGAAAAGCACTAGAATTGTCATCAAGAAGTCCTAGGTTTGAGTCCCTTGTTATCTGTAAGCTAACCATAACCATAACCATAACCAAAATTTTAATAATTGTAATGAATTAACCATAGCAACCCCCAAATTCATCATCTGAAAAAATGAGAATAATCACACCTTACTTCAAAAAATTGCCATGAAGATCAAATGTATGTAAAGTGTTTTTTAAACCTTATAGTTCTGAATAAATCAGCTATTATTGTTACTGTCTTTCCTACTCTAAATGACACACCTTCAAGCTTAAGCAATATAGGACATTAGCCCATCCATCAAGAACACAAATTAGCTTGTGTGTATGCGGTTTCAAGAAGAGGGATTCAATTTAATGTTCTGCAAAGAAATCTTCACTATGAAACAAAGAATATAAGAATTGTTGCATTGCATTGGATGCAGCAAGTCTCTGATAGTAGCACCAAGGACAATGTTACAAAGAAATGTCCCTGTTTGTGTCAATATTATGCCACTTCTTACAAGAATTATGATGAACTTGAAACAAGTTGTCAGTGTTAGCAAATCAACAGTTCTAGTGGTCAAGGTGGTTTTTAGGCATGTTTTCCCCTTGAGATTTTATGTCAGATATGACTAGAAACTTTCTTCCCTAGCAGTTCCTAAGGGCAATCTTGCCAGATGTACACAGCACAAAAATTAAAACCACAATTTTTGTGGTACATACTTGAATGATTTCTTCCTGGGAGGACTGAGAGCAATGCTGCTCTAATTATAATTGCTTATTAGAAACTGGAAAATGAATGGATGCCCATCAATTGGAGAATGGCTGGGTAAATTGTGGTATATGAATGTTATGGAATATTATTGCTCTGTAAGGAATGACCAGCAGGATGAATACAGAGAGGCTTGGAGAGACCTACATGGACTGATGCTAAGTGAGATGAGCAGAACCAGGAGATCATTATACACTTTGACAACGATATTGTATGAGGATGTATTCTGATGGAAGTGGATTTCTCTGACAAAGAGACTTAACTGAGTTTCATTGGATAAATGATGGACAGAAACAGCTACACCCAAAGAAGGAATACTGGGAAATGAATGTGAACTATTTGATTTTTGATTTTCTTCCCGAGTTATTTTTACCTTCTGAATCCAATTCTCCCTGTGTAGCGGGAGAACTGTTCGGTTCTGCAAATATGTATTGTATCTAGGATATACTGCAACATATTTAACATATATAGGACTGCTTGCCATCTTGGGGAGGGGGGGAGGAGAGAGGGAGGGGAAAAAACGAAACATAAGTGATTGCAAGGGATAATGTTGTGTAAAAATTATCCTGGCATGGATTCTGTCAATACAAAGTTATTATTAAATAAAATTAAATTTAAAAAAAATAATTATAATTGCTTATAACTATCTCCTTCCAAAGGTCCTGGGATATTTTTTTGACTCTATAAAGGTCTTTCAAGTGGGTTAAGATGAACATATATGTGTGAGTCGGAACGGAAAGTTAGTCATACAAACTAAGAAAAATTTATTATAGACAACACATGACCAAATGGATAACATTCCTAGGAGCAAATCAAGCCTAGAACAAATGACAGTAGCAGAAGGAAATTATTTTGTAGAAGACAATCTTCTATAAGGAAATGGAGTGAAAGTGTGCATCCACATAAAATCCTTCAGTACCATGTTCCAGCTGAGCCTCAGAACCTATCATAAAATGCTGCCCTTTAAAATTTTCTGTCCATTCATATCATTTTAAATAGTATGTAGTCCATGTTTAAATTAAACATAGCTTACTTAAAACACAAACAATGGAATTTAAAGCAGCTCAAAATCCAAAATCAGTTTAATTTAATTCTATCCAGTTCAAGAAACATTTATTAAGCACGTAGTACTGGCAAGATATTGTTGGAGGGGCACAAATACAAAAGAATAGACTCACCCTAAATTAGATTATATTTTAAGTCAAGGAAGGATACATTAGACACATAATATAAATGATTATTTGAGCAGGAAGGAACAAGTACTAATAAAAAGGGGAATCCCCAAAACATCAAATAATACATGAACTGTTCCTCACTTTTAAAAAATGACAGATTCAAAAAGCTAGAATTGAAGAAAAAGTACCATCAAACATGGAAAACAATCTGGGCAAAGGCACTGAGCTGGAAAATAGAGGGTCAATATTGAGAAAGAACAAAATGGTTTATTTGGCTAAAGATACCATATTAGGAGAGAAAAGTAATTGGAATCATGTTGTAACTTTCCCAGTACTAAGTACAAGATCACTGTTAAGTTCCTTTGGTTTAAAATAATTTTTTTTTAATTCTGATTTAAGTTACTAAGAATTTTCAAGATCCATAAGAAAAAACAATTACTCAAATAATAATATATATATATATTTTTCTAAGAACAATTCTTTGAAATAAACCAATGTAAATATTATCATAACTTCCAGATGAGGAAACTGAGACTCAGAGAAGCTTGATAACTGCCTGGAGTCATATAACTGATAAGTATTGGAGCCAAGAACCATAGACTCATAGGATCATAGATCTAAAGCAATAAGAGATCTTAAAAGTCATTTAGTCTTATTCTTTTCAAAAGTTAGTTGCCTCCCTTTCAAACTTCCTTGAATTTAATTATTTTTTATTTCTTCTCTTTGTATATATTCTGTATATGCTTAAATGTCTTTGTTGCTTTCCATTAGAATATAAGCTCCTTGCAATTAGGCTTTGTTGTATTTATTGTATTTATATTTATGGTGCTTAGCAGAATACCTGGCATAAATAGTAGATACATGATAGAATTTGTTGATTGATTGATATGGACGAGGAAACTGAGGCTTGGATAGTTTAAGTGATATATTCAAGGTAATAAAGGTAAATATTAGAGATAAAAGCTGAGTCTTACCTGACTCCCAGTTCAGCGTATTTTCCACTAAAGTCAAGTTGGTGGGGTTATTTTCTAGCAGTTTTCATATCTAGTGAGAGAAAAAGAGAATTATCTGTATACTTCATTTTTCCAAATTTTCTTTCTCCTTATAGCATAGATAATAGAGAATTGAACATATGAGATTTATTTTAATGATTGTAATCTAAAGTTAAAATCTGAATAATTCTTAAAAGCAAATCAATGAAATCATGAGCAATTTGTGCTATGCCTTTAATTGGTCAATTTCCACACAAGAAAACACTCAATTGTCCTTAGTGTAAGTCATTATTCTATTGCAAAAAACTAATAACTTTCAAAAAGGAAAGGATGTTCACCAATATTCAAATATCAGGGAAGATGAATTAGGATTTATCATAATTATCAGCCATTTCAGAGTTTAAACTATTTATTGTTTGCTTAAATTCTTCATTAATATCAGTGTCTTCACCAAGACTAGAGACAATTGCAATGAAGTAATCAAATTCCCAGGTTATCAAATGCACATGGCTGAGCTTCTAGAAGCAAAAGACCACAGCTATTTTTCTTTTCATGACTATTCACTTCCTCTTCTAACAAGAAAGAACAAGAGATCCAGGTTATACCACAGATAACATATCCATTGAGCTAGTTTACATCTGAAAAAACTCTTTTCCCTTTTGAAAAAAAATTCATCAAAATAACTCACCTTTCACTCTCATAAAGTCTATTTTATGCTGTAACATAATTATGGGGATAATTAATCATGTGAAATTGATTACACACCCATTTGTGATGAATATTTTCCCTTTGGAAAATATAATATGCAGGTGGAAGGGAAAACTGTCCACTATCACTTTTCATGACTTTAACCAAATGCCACCACACAATGAGCTGGATCCCTATCAAAGAAAAAAAAAAGACTGAAAAAGCAATTTTCAATGACTGTACCAGACAATACTCTGTGACTTCTCAGTAGGTGACTTCCAAAGAAAAATAATGCTAAACAGGTACAATGGAAAATGTTTTTCATACTAGTAAGTACACTAGTGTATAACCCTTTTTCTCCAGAATAGATGCTTAATGAATGTTTATTGAACCAGAGAATAAACAGATGAGTTGTGATTTCTGAGCAACTATTAGTAACATTTGAAGGATTATAGGAACAGGAAAGATATCATTAGATATAGAGAAGGATAAGCATCTTCATTTTCAAAAAATGTAAGAGTCACTAAACTATAGACAAAAGAGCTATACTTTGATTCTGGCAAAACTCAAAGAATGATTCATTATAGATATGGTTGTGAACTTCTAGACTGGTAAATAGTATTTCCAAAGAACCAGTTAGGAAATAGCAAATTAACCTCATGTTTTCTTTTAACGAAACTACTAACATAGTAGATGAGGGCAATCTTATAGGTAGAAATTACCTATATCTTAGCAAAACGTTTGATAAAGAATCTCTTATTATTTGTGTGGAGATGAGAAGATGAGGTATGGAATATTAATACAATTAGATGTATTCAGAATTCCTGGAGAAGTTGGAATCAAAGAACAGTTGCTAATATCTCAATGTCAATGTTGCTGGTTGGCCCCAATGGAGTAGCCCAAGGATCTCTTCATATCCCTGTGCTAGTAAACATTTTTATCAATAACTTAAAGTCATAGACATAGATGGGATGTACAGATTTACAAATGACACAAAGCTAGAAGGAACAAGCAATGGTGATAAACTCAAAAAGAAACAGATCCCTTTATATTGACTCAGAAAACAACTTGACATTATTTATATTCTATTCTATATCTGTTTACTTTGTTAAGCATTTCCCAATTACATTTTAAACTGATTGACTTAATGAATTTTGTGAGCCAATTTGTCAGCTCTGAGGTAAAAATTTAGTAAGAATAAATAAAGTCTTACCCTTGAATACAACAAATCAACTTCATAAGTTCAAGACATAATTACAAAATTCAGAAAAAAAAAAGATCTGTTAGTTTAGTGGACTTAAAGCTCAATGAATCAATAGTATGCTGTTGCACCCAAAAAAACTAATGTAATCTTGTCCTACATCAAGAAGCATAGTATCCAAAAATATCAAGAAATTAACAAAATTTAAAACAAAAAAAACTTAATTAACAAAAACTTGGAACTAATTTTTTGAAAAATAAATAAATTAGCTAAAACACTATATAATTTGATCATGAAGAAAGGATAAATTACCAGTATCACAAATGAAAAAGAACACACAACAGGTAAAGAAATAAAGGATTTTTTAAAGAAACTCTTTTGCCTAAAGTATGAGAAATACTGGGTATAGCAATAAAACCACAAAAAAGAAATTGAGAGAATAACCATAAAGAAACAAAATAATCATCATTTTGTGCAAATGATATGATGAGACACTTAAAGAACCCTACAAAGTCAACTAGAATCTAATTGAGGCAATTAACAACTTTAACAAACTATCAGGATATAAAACAGATACACAAAAACATCATCAGCATTTCTTTATAATTCAAAAAAAAAAAAAAAAAACAAGCAAGATAAGATGGAAAAAGAAATTCCACTTAAAATTAGAATGGAATGTATATAATATTTGGGAGACTACTTTCTCAACACACAAGCATTAAATAAATATAACTACAAACTACTCTTTTATAGAAGTAAACAAGGATCTGAATTGCTCACAAATAGGACAAGTCAATGTATACCTATTGGTATACACTATTGCTAGTGTATATAGTGTATATAGATATACACCATACCTAAATTAGCACACTTATTTAATAATGCCATACCAATGAAGTACCGAAGTAATAACTCTGTGGAACTAGAAAAATAACAACAAAATTCATATTGTTTCTTAAAAAAAAAATGAAAATAAATGGAAACTAAAGAGGGCAAGTAGGGCCAAATCTCAAAATATACTACAAAACAGTTATTAAAACAATTTAATGCTGTTTAGCAGCCTGAGATGGAAAGAAATTTCCATTTAAAATAAATATAGACAATTTGAAATATTTGAGAGTCTACCTGCCAAGACAAACTCAGGAATTATGTAAACACAATTCTGAAATATTTTTAATACAAATAAAGTCAGAGCTAAACAATTGGAAAAAAAATTAATCACTCATGGGTAAGCTGAGCCAATGTAATAAAAATGACAATTCTACCTAATGTATTTATCCTATGCCATACCTAACAAACTATTTTAAAAATATTTTATAGAACTAGAAAAACAAAAACAAAATTTATTTGGAAGAACAAACCTTCAAGGATATCAAAATAATCAATGGGAAAAAATGAAAAAGAAAGTGGTCTAGTCATACCAGACTTCAAACTGTATTACAAAGCATTAATTATCAAAATAATTTGGTACTGTCTAAGAAATAGAATAGTGGATCAGTGAAATAGAGTCTACCTGCCAAGACAAACTCAAGAACTATGTAAACACAATTATGAAATATTTTTAATACAAATAAAGTCAGATCTAAACAACTGGGAAAAAATATTAATCGCTCATGGGTAGCTGAGCCAATGTAATAAAAATGACAATTCTACCTAATGTATTTGACCTATGCCATACCAAACAAACAATTTTTAAAATATTTTATAGAACTAGAAAAACAATAAAAATTGATATACCATATCAATATAATATAGATATAAATTAGTGTATATATAAGTATTGAATATAATATTAAAATGAACAATTTTAATAACTTTTTAAAATTGATGTAGAATAATATGAACATAATCAGGACAATAATTTATATTCAATCTAATCCAATAAATATATAAAGTACTTACTACATGCCAGGAACTGTAGTAAGTGCTAGAGTACAATTAATATGAAGACAGTTCCTATCCTCAAGAAATTCCCATTTTTGAGACAAGTACAAAAAAGGAAACAGAAAAGTAGGAGGGGGGCAGGGAGTGTAGGGGTTCCTAACATCAAGTCCAGTGGAGTTATACTCATGTGTATATACTATATACTCATATAGACTTGATTGTACAAAGTAGAGTAAGTTGAAAGGTCCAGTTTCTACCTTCTTAAATAAAGAAAGGCATTGGGAGTTTGGTAAACCACCCTCAACCCTCCCCAATCAAAAACAAGAGAAGCTGGGCGAAGTGGTATCAAACTGGGCTTTAGATATCTCTTGTTGATGAGATTAAAGGTGATGAGTTAAATGTGGTCATTAATGTGATTCCTAAACTGAGAGCCACAAACAATTATCTCATAAACACTAATCAGATCCTAGGTCCCACATATGAGATAGTAATACTCTTTATATATGGAAGAAGGAAAAAAACAAATCTTTAATCCAGAGTAAAAAAAAAAAAAAAGTGTAAAATTTTTTCCAATTTATCTGGATACAAACTGAAATATGGCATGTCCAGTTTCCAAGATGTAACTTTTCTCTTACTGATAAGGACTAGTTTACTGAAAATATTCAGAAGGATTTTTTAAAAGATACCTTTGCTATCAGATCTCTTAAAGAATGTTGCTAGGTTTTAATATTTGCATTGTACCTATCTTGTATCTATATAGTTATATTCATTTTTTCCCCACCACCACCACCTTAGAACATAAGCTCCTCGAAAGCAAAGACAATACTTTTGTTTTTCTTTGTATCCTCAATGATGCAGTACACGATGTGTGTGTGGAAAGATAGATATATAGAACGAAAACACTTAGTAAATGTTTATTAACTTTTGGTTTACATGGGAGAAAACTAATTGAAGGAAAGCCTTTAGTTATTATCTTTAATCAAATGCTTTTTGAAAATTTCAATATAAGATTATAATGACACTGATTCATAAATATTCTAAAAACTAAAATTTCAATATGGATATTCTCTCCCAACAGAATAAATCACAATTTAGCCACTCCTGCTGATCCTATGGAATTCTTGTCCATGTTTTCCCATAAGCCTGCCATAGTGAATCCTATGTTGCGGTTTAGGGATATAAGGGAGGGGAAATAGAGTGAGACTTTCATGTGTTCTCTTTTCATCACAAGTACATCAAATACACATGTACAATTTACCCCTTAATCTCCCATGAAATCAGTCCATCATTTTTTCCCTAAATCTTTAATTCTAGTTCTTCTTTCTAGTTCCTTATTTGTTATGTTGAAATCTGACCATCTACCATATATGACTCCACTGCCCTCTGAGTGATACTGTCTTAATTCTTCATAGACTGTGATGTGCTATGACTTTTACCCAAAATCACCACTGATAGATTATTAGTGATTTTGAAAAGCAGGAGACTCCCATTTCAGGGAGAAGTTTTTAATTAAGGGAGCTTTACTCTAGTAAACTTGAGTAAACAAGGTTTACTCTAACATTTTTAAAGATATATTGAATGATTTTCTTGTATAATAGAATATATATATTCTTGTATAATAATAATATATATTGTATTGTATAATACAATATATTGTAATATAATACAAGGTATAATGCCTTGTATAATAGGCATCTTGCGAAAGGAAAGTCTTTAATGAGGTACTTTGCTCCCCTGAATTAAAATCTTTTTTTTTAAATAGTTAACAAAAAAATCAGAGTCCTGTACATTGAAGAGAGCACCAGACCTGAGTATGGAGACCTAAATTAAACCCACACTTACTGGTTATTTGATCCTACATAACCAGTTAACCTCTTTTTGCCTTAGTTGTCTCATCTGTACACTTCTCAGAGTTGTTTGAGGATTAAATGATGTAATAATTGTAAAGTACTGAGCACAGTGTCTGGCACAATTTATAACTATATAAATGGTAGGGGCAGCTAAGTGATGATGTAGTGGATAGAGCACCAGGCCTGTTGTCTGACTTCAAATCCAACCTCAGTGACCCAGGGCAAATCACTTAATCCTGTTTATCTCCGATTTTTCAAGGAAATGGAGAAAAAAATGGCAAATCACTCCTCTGTCTTTTCTGAGAAAACTCCAAATGTGGTCACAAAGAAACACAACAGAAAATGACTTGACAACAACAAAAATATAAATGTTAGCTATTGATATTATTATTTTCTGACATCAGTCAGCCAATTATCTGTGAATTTATCTACTGTATTTGATGTGGATTATTACTTGTAAAAGCCTATTTGTTCACTACTACTACCTTCATGATGCCCTTAATGAGTTTGTTGACAAGCCTGATTTTTTTTAAAAAGAACAAACTTTTTATAAATGGAAAAGGAAACACAAAAATCAATAGTAGTTAATGTCTGTGGTGCTCTTTTTTCATTATTTTTAATAAGGTCTAATTTTTACATTTTTAAAATTATCTTCTTTATAAACTTGTGGCTTGATAACCTCAAAATTGAGTCACCTACAGAAAGATCTCCTTTACATACACTAGATCAAGTCCAGACATTTTTTCTTAACCATATTTAAAACAATTTATTCCTTCTCTAAAAGCACATCTGAGAACATAATTTAAGTGTTCCACTGAAGTGACTCCACTGTCTTTGTTTATGAAAAGAATATGTTATGATAATTTTTGCAGATCATTTCAGTTTTTCTTCTGCTTATCATGCTTATATTTTTATTTTTAAATGTGCTTAGAATAACTTTGAATACCATGGCATCTCACCAAGCATTCTTCAAAATACTTTTATATTTTATTGCTTCTATTTTATGAAGTGAAAATGCTCACAATTTTCCATCATCTTTTTATGTAAAATTTTACAAATGACTTTAAATTTTAACTTTGTGTTAAAATATCTGTCATATCTCTCCATTAGAGAAGTAAGTCAAATATTTGCTTAGGCACCATGAGACTCTTAATTTTCTTGTTATGGCAACTAATTTGCATTCATCAAACTTCTATATAAAACTGTCATCATTAGTTTTATGTCCCTTCTTTTGTCAAGATCTCACTTTTCATAATGAATGGTTTCTTTAAACAGGTCAGGATGAAAGCAGTAATAATTGCATGCCAAATAGATTTTTTTTCTATTTTTCAACTTTCTTTTATCTTTCTACCAATTTTAATATTTTCCCAAACAAAACACAGTAGTCTGAATATGTAACATCAATTGATTAAGAAATTATTTGAGTTTTGGCAATGAGTCATCTCCTACCTCTTAAAAGTTAATCAATTTCATTTGTGTCATATTATTCAATTCCTACTCTGAACTCCTGTAAGAAAGTCTTCATGATATATAGATTTGGAACTTCTGTATACCTTCCAAGTCTTTGGTGTGCACTCACTTCTTTTTTTCAAATTCTCCTATTTTTGCAAAATATTTCTTGTCTTGCTCACCTATTTCCACCTTTATATTAAGATTATCAAACTTCAAGATAAGTAACTGGGAGGGTCTTTTTGAGTTTTTGTAGAGTATATCTGTAGAGAACAGATCTTCTTAATCTGGGATCTGTAGATAAGCTAACTAGCTACATAGATAGATTAATTGGTGATAGATAATGGTAGATAATAGATAATGGTATCATCAAATATAACTGATTTCCTTTGTAATCATTTGCATTATAAAACATTATATTAAAAAGATCCCAAAGGCTTCACTATATTTCCAAAGAACTCCATGACCCATTTTATAATATGTTGGTACATAAGATGCATATTAAGATAATATTTTTTTCAAATTTTGTCACAACCACTGCAGTATGAGTTGATAAAATGTCCCACAAAATGATGCTACTTGTTGCCTTCAATACACAATTAAACCTATTCTAAAAACCCCTATATTGTCTCTTCAAGAAATTGAGAATCATCCTTTCAATTAGCAACCACTTCATTTATTTTTTTGATTTTTAAAAATATTAAATTTTTCATTTATTGTTTGTTTTTCAAAAAGCTAAGACAACTTTCTTTTTTATCTGGTGTATTTTTCCTTTATAATCTCTTGAAATATAGCTTAAAAAAAAGTTTTAAAAAAGAAACAGGAGTGAACCACATTTGATAGAGGGTAATTTTGTAATTTTGGTGGTGAGCCTCTCTATGTTTAGTTGGGCTTCTCCAAAAGCTGATAGTATGTTTCTGGAACTATGACCAGAATCTAACATGGCAAAAACTGCTATCTCTAGTGGTTTGCTGGCATAACTTTTTAGAACCCAGGAGTAAGTCCATGACATCATGATGAGCCATATTAGTTGCACTTTGTAGATGCACAGATTTTCCTTATTTGCACATTCCACCCATTTATCTTGGCTTTGCCTTTGGAGCACAAGCAGAACAAGTGTAATCTTCCATGAGATAGTTTTTCAAATTCTTGGGTACAGCTACCACATTCCTTCTCCCAGCTGAAAATCCATATTTGTACTTTACATTCATTTTCCTTAATCTTTCTTCATTTGATATAATTCCTTCCCCATTCTGATTGCCCTTGTGTGGATACTCTTCAACATTATCAATGTCCTTCCTAAAATATGTTAAAATATATAAATATTTTATAAATGAAGAAACTGAGGCTGAATGAGTCTTGTCTATGGTCTTGTGGTTAATAAGCAGGTTACCAGTTCTTCTGACTCCTGGCCTAATCAACAAGCAGTTTTCAAGCACCTACTACATGTATGTCATGCATTCTCTAAGGTAATAGGGATAAAAAGATAAGAGAGCCCCCTGTCCTCAAAGAGCCTACATTCTATCTAGAGAAATATATCATACATAAATGTAATACAGGTGGAAAGGGTGCTAGATGTGAGATTAGAGAACCTGGCTAGAAACTCTGCCTTTCTGATGCTTATGGTCTTTATGATGCTGGTCCAATCACTCAACCGCCTAGATTTCCTCAACCTTATTAAAAAGACCTTTGAAGTTGTGTGTTGATGCTTTTATTATGCTTTTATTAACCAAGTGTGACCTTTTGATCCTATGATCCTAAAGTCCTATGATTTTAATCCTATGATCCTATAATACAAATGCATACTAGGCATCTGGAATCAAGAGAAAAGACTTTACAGAGAAGATGACTTGGCCAGGGGTGTGAAAGAAAACTAGAGAATGGGGGAGAAAAAAGAATGGTCTGCAGGCACCAGAAATTTAACAGGCTATGAGACCTTGGACAAATCATTTAACCTCTGTCTGTCCCACTTTCTTCATCTATAAAATGTGGATAATTATAGCACCTACCTTCCAGGATTGTTGTAAAGATAAATGAAATAGTATTTGTAAAGTATTTTACCAATTAGAAGTACTTTAGAAATTCTAATTATTATTATTATTAAAATGCTACTCATCCACTAGGGTTAAATCTAAACAATTTTCTCCATAAGTAAAGTCTTTCTGATATTCCATGGGTTTAGAAATGATCTTTCCTTTCCCAGACCTTGCAAAACACTCCATCAGTATTCTTCCTGTTCATTTAGTCAATTTGTATTTATTAAGCTCTTATTATGTGCCAGGTACTGTGCTAATCTAGGAGTATAAAGAAAAGTTTAAAAAAGGCTCTTTTTCTCAAGAATTTTAGTCTAGTGCTGGAAACAAGTAAATAAATATGTACACACAAAATGCATATAGTTTAAATTAAAAATAATCAATAAAGAAAAAATTAGTATTAAAGGACAAAGGAAAAATGATCTTGTTAAACATGAAATTTTAGCTGGGACTTGAAGGAAGCCAGGAGACAAAGATGAAGAAGGAGAGTATTCTAGCCATGGAAAACAGTCAGCAATGATTCCTAGAATCAGAAAAATAGATATCATTATTTGTGTATATTACTTATATATGAGGCAAAGGATGCCATGGTGGGGGGGTGGGAAGGTGGGAGAAAGTGATAAAAAAGGAGGTGAGCTAATTACATGGCAGTAGCAAGGAATAACCAATGGGCAGCCCACCTGCTCCACTGATATCCATACAGTGTTAAAGGTACAGAAGAGCATTGCTTCATGTTACTCCACAGAGATTTATAGGAGGATCTAGACAAAGAAATACAGGATGAAAGAATATGAATGGGTTGTTATTTGTAACACAAAAAAGAATACCTATATCAATGAGATCATAGATCCAACAATATATGGAAGTATCCTAACTCCTTCTTCTAGATTAAAAATTCTATGAGAATAAAAACTACATTTTATCTTTGCCCCTCCTCCAGAATATAGCCCAATACTCTTTACCTAGCAGGTGCTTTAAAAATATTGGTTCAGCTAAATAGATTATAATAAATCAAGGAAAGCTATTAGTTCAAAAGTCAAGGTGTCATCAGATTTGTAAATGATCAATAACAAATCTCTTTAACTTCAAAATTATGATTATGTAATGGTGTCTACCTAAAGAATTAATTGAAGTCTTAGATCCTGGCTCAATAATTTTAATCCTGATGACTTTGTTACTCATAGTACTATTGGTAAAACTTATAGTTTTCCAACCATGAATGTTTTAACACAATATTCTCTTCTCTACCATTCAAATAAAGGATACATCTACTGAAGCATTCTTGTATGGGCTGACCAAAGAGCTCCTATAAATGGTAGAAATCAAACAGCTCAGCAATGAAGGAATGGGAAATAGTTTTTTTTTTCCCCCTCAGGGTTTTCACTTTCTGTGGTTCCCTCAAGCATTTAGGTTTTTGTTGTTCTTTTATAAAAAGGGTAACTTTCTTGAGGCTGTCACACCAATCATTTGTCACTTATAGCCATAAGCGGAATTTTCTAGGTGATTTTGTAGCCAAGGCAAATCAGTATTTCGGATAGTAAAAAAGCAGAAGAGGCCTTTTGTGACAAAAAAAAAAAGTGTGGTATTACTTAAGTGATTTTAATCTCTTCTCTGAATATGTAAGAATGTAAGGAAAGAATATAATAAAACAAGATCTGAAGTTGAAGCCAAAATAAAAATTATGACATATTTTAAAGTATACAAAGCAGGAGGCAAAGAGTGATGAATTTGGAATCAGAGGACCTAAGTTCAAAATCGGATTCTGCTGTTAACTAGCTGTGTGACTTTGGGGTCACTTGACTTCTTTGGGTCTCAGTTTTTTTTTCACATGTAAAATGGGGAATTTGGACTAGATGATCTCTGAGGTCTCTATAGCTAGGATTCTCCATTAAGTAAACTATGAACCCATAAGTAAATAATGTATTATTAAACCAGATTCATAAATAAGATCTATATCTATGATCCCAAAGTCACTAAGAATTTGATACAAAACATGTAATCCTGGTATCTTGACTCCAAGACCCACATACTAACCATTGTTGTCCTATAGAAAGCGTAGCTTTAAGTACTCACTCCACCACAAAATAACTTTATGACCCTGGCTGACTCAGACTTCTGTAAAATTATCTATAAAGTCAGTAGATAGGGAATAGGAATTTGGTATCTGGATTTGGAGTCATAAGATCTGCCTCTATTACTATTTGTGTGATGTTGGGCAAGTCATTTAATTTTCTTCTTTAACTAATCTAGAAAATGAATAGGTTGAACTTAAAGACCTCTGAGATCCTTTCCATCTCTAAATAGGTTCACCTATCTAAGGCTAGACATTCCATGATTCCTTCTTGCAATGTTTATCTTGAGGCATTTTATTAAATGAATGAGTGCAAAGTGCTTCATTGGACAGCTAAATGGCAGCGTAAATAGCATTCCAGTTCTAGAATCTGAAAGTCCCTTCTTTCTTAGTTCAAATCTGGGCTCAGACACTTAACAACTATGTGACCCTGGGCAAGTCACTTAACCCTATTTGCCTCAGTTTCCTCATCTGTAAAATAAGCTGAAGAATATGACAAATCATTCCAATATATTTGCGAAGAAAATCACAAAAAGCCAGACAATACAATAATAACAAAGTGTTTTGTAAAATGTTAAATAAAATATGTGCCTATTATTAAAAGAAGAGAAAAAAATGTGAATTGAGCAAATGATAGTACATAAGAAGCAGTGATGATCATAGAGAAGAGTAGTGGAAAAGTGAGAGAAAAGGATGAGATACCAGCTCTGTTTGAAGATTCATTAGATTATCCCTTAAAATAAGATCATAGGATCATGGACCCTTAAAAGGGTCATCTAGTCCAGTTCCCTTATTTTGCAAATGAAAAAAATCATACAAGACTATGGACTAGTTCAAGGTCACACAGATGGTCAGTAGGACTGCAGGGCCTCTGATATCATATCCTCTACAGTTTATTTAGAATCCAAATAAAAGCACTGAATCCCAGAAACAGCCTTACTCAGAACACAAACATTCATTCAATGAAGAAATACAAAATGTACGTGAAGGTCAAGAATTTACTCCGGGACATTGACTCTATATAGATAAATAAGCAAGGAAGTAGCCAAGCAGCATTTGGTTATCACTCTGCAGCACCCTGGCCGATTCAGGACGCCACTACTTCCCATTGGTTCTATATCACCCTCAGAGATCTTCCTTTTCCTCTATCCTCCGCTTTGCCTCTCCTTTTATGCATCACATGTGGTCATAATCCTAGAAAGGGAAAGAACCAATATCTTGTTTCCAGAATGACATCTGCTCTTTACATCTCCCATGGAACATTTATTATCGATAAAAGAATCTGGGTGGAGAAGTCCTTTCAATACCTTGTATTTCAGCACACATATGACATTAATCAGCCACATGCAGTACTTCTGGGGTACAAAGATGAAAGAAAATCTTGAGTATTACCAAAAAACAAAACAACAAAAAAGCAACCATTCTCACTGTATCATTCCCCTGCTATCTAAAGGAAGAAACCCCATGATATTTAAAAGCTCAAGTTCCAACAAAGATAAAATACTTCAATGAAGACAAAATATTCACTAGAGAAATGCACATACAACAGCACCTAACTGTGTATTTAACTGCCTATCACTCAATATCACAACCTCCGGGTTTTCCTTTTCTTTCTTACTGGCATCTTGTTTTTCTGCTTGGACAAATAAAGTGTTACTTTTACATTTAGAAGGAAACTCTTCAAATCAGACACAGGAATGAAACTAAACTTGCCTGGATTACTTTTCAAGGTATCTTTTCCAGTAGCAAACTTTTTCAGAGTCAGCTGTCTTCACTCATGTACCTCAGTAAGTTATCTACTATTTCACAGTGTGACCCAAAGTTTACGACTAAACCCAAACCACTCATAGATCAGAGGTGAAAGGGGGAGGGAGAAACAATCCTTTAGTCAACAGACTATCCTGTTTCTTGTAACTGGGTTTAAACAATATAGCCTATTCATTCCATAGTTAAGAGAAAATGACATTAATCAAATGAAATACAGCATAAAGAGGCAGATTGATATAGTTCACACAGGTTCAAGAATACCATTAAAAATACAAATGTACATAACCCCAGAAACAAATCAAATCTCTCTCTCCCAAGTGTTATGAAATGGAAAGAAAAAAATTTAAAAGAAACCACTGGGGGCTTGCAGAAAAACAAGGCGAAATCTCCAATTACTTACTTAACTAGAGTCCGTCTGCAGAGGTATTCCACACAAACATCACCCTTTCTTGTCCAGCTGCCAAGAGCTAAAGCATGAAGTGAACGAACAGCTGTTTCCTTCAAGTCCAAGCTGTGTGTCTTAACAAGTCACATGCCCCTTCTGATAAATTTATGCTGTCGTGCCAGGAGGTCAGAAACTGAAGTTCATTATTCTCCTTATTAGAAAATCTTTTGCTAACACATGGGTTGGCTTTGTAATTTCACAAGAACAGGGAAATGCATTCCACCACTTGCTTCTTCTCTTTAGCCCTCCTCCCCCCTTTTCCTCTCACCAATCCCTGTTTCTTTTAATGACAAGCACCAAACAGCTGATAAGTCATAATGTAGGGCAGGGCTACTGAAAATGGAAAGTTAATTGAGTATGTGCCAAGTGAAATGGCTCAAAGTTTGATGGTTGTGGTGGGAAGGTGGGAGAAGGGGCAATACAGGAAGATAAAAAGGAACTTCTCACTGCACTCACCTTATCTGGGCATATTGGGGGCTTTTATCAAGAAGGCAGACAAAATGCAAATTCCCACACTAGATAAAAGCGGAAACATTTTTTGTATTCTCCCTCTAAAATCAGGAAAATCTGCCTCTTCACAATTGATTTAATTAATTTCACTTCTTAGCTTCCCAGTTTGTATGCAGATTTCTTGTGATAGACTCCTGTAAGAGTCCAGACCAGAACCCACACTAGTAAAGAGGAAAGAGCATTAGCTTTGAGGTCAGAGAACAATATCCCAGATTAGTTTTCTCCCTTTGTGGGCTCCAATCCTGCTCTGTCAATTGTTACCTGTGTGACTTTGTGCAAATCATTTTAACTCTCTAGATCTCAGATTCCTAATGTATAAAATGAGGTAAATTTAAGCCGTTCCAATTCTCCCATTATCATTCTCTAACAATTTAGGTCAATTTCACTTTTGATTCATGTTTCTCTTAAGATTCGTACGAGGAAGTTGTTCAAGAAGTGAAAAAATAAAAGAATTGCTGACCCTATAGATCCAAAGGTGTGTAAAAAGGAATGGACCTAAGCTGAAAATGTCCTTCACTTCTAGAAGGAAGAGATGTTGGAGCTTATATGTAGAATTTCTCTTAAAAAAATAAAAGAATGATATTTGGTATTATAGAAACTAGATTTTCTGAAAAATATCTGCAAAATAGTGATACTGTGTGTGTGTGTGTGTGTGTGTGTGTGTGTGTGTGTGTGTGTGTGTTGGATGGGCAAAGGAAGGAGAAAAGTAGGGTTAGATGAAATGACTTATGGCCATTCACTGAAGTGAATGAAAATGCATCCTTTGCATTTCCTCTTTTATAATTCATTTTAAGGATGCTCTACTGCCCCCTTAGGTGTGATAGTAAAAGGTTGCCAGCCCTCTCGGCTCATTGTCTTACCAACTATTATCATCACATTCAAAAAGCAACCTTGTTAAAACTCAGTCTCTGATTTGGTAGATGAATGTGGTGGGGGGTTTTCTTCTGTGAGTAATTGGGGCTAAGTGACTGGGCCAAAGTCACACAGCCAGGAAATGTTAAGTGTCTGAGGTCACATTTGAACTCTGGTCCTCCTGCTTCCAGGACCAGGGCTCTATTCACTGCGCCACCTAGCTGCCCCTCACTCTCTGTATATGAATGTGGTGGGGGTTTCCCTTTTGTGAGTAATTGGGGCTAAGTGATGTGCCTAGGGTCACACAGCCAGGAAGTGTTAAGTGTCTGAGGTCACATTTGAACTCTGGTCCTCCTGCTTCCAGGACCAGGGCTCTATTCACTGCGCCACCTAGCTGCCCCTCACTCTCTGTATATGAATGTGGTGGGGGTTTCCCTTTTGTGAGTAATTGGGGCTAAGTGATGTGCCTAGGGTCACACAGCCAGGAAGTGTTAAGTGTCTGAGGTCACATTTGAACTCTGGTCCTCCAGCTTCCAGGACCAGGGCTCTATTCACTGCGCCATCTAGCTGCCCCTCACTCTCTTATTTGAACTTATTTTCAATTACAAGGAAGGGAGAATGGGGAGAGATACCAAAGAATGCACAAAATCTCGGGCGCTCAGAGATGGAAGACATATCAACCACCATTTCATTAAACTCATAAGTTCTCTAAAAATCCATTTATCAGACAAGCAATCATTCAGACTTTGCTTGAAGTTTTCTAGTCAGACCCTCACCAAGATCCTCCTCGTTGCCCATTCCGCTTTCAGCAGCAATTGTTTGGAAGATGTCTCCTTTTTTGGAGGCAGTTAGGTAATGCAGGAGATAAGAGTGTTGAAGGGATATGTAAACCTAAATTTATATCCTACTTCAGACACTTACTGGCTGTGCTCACTCTGGCTAAATTACTTAACCCTTGCTTGTCAGAGTATCTTAATCTGTAAAATGAGAATAACAATAGCTTCTACCTCTCAGTGTCTTGTTGGAGGACAGAATGAGATAATGTTGTAAAGCTCTTTTCAATCCTTAAAGGCCTTTAATAATGTTATTATTAAATCTAGTCCTGTCTTCCTGCAAGATTCATGTAAGTTCTTTGAAGGCAAAGTCTGTTTAGTTTTGTCTTTATAATTCTCCCTCACCCTACATAGCCAATCAGTTGGCAGATTTTGCCATTTCCCCCCAATCTCTTGCATCTGAATTCTTTTCTCTATTTCAAGTCAGAAAACTAAGTCAGATCCTTATTTTATGTCACATAAATTATTGCAAGAGCCTTTTAATTGATCCTCCAGTCCCATGCCTCTCCTCACTCCAGTATACTTTCTATACTATTGCCAAAGGAATTTTTCTTAAACCCTGATCTAGACTCTTACTCTCTTAATCCTGGTTAATCCCTATTGTCTATAATAATACCAAAAGCTAGCTTTTTTCCTCCTTTTTTTTCAACTGGGAAACACTAGAAGCTTTCCCAATAAACACAGGAATAAAGCAATCATATTATTTTTTCTTGCTGTTACTCACTTTGGTTCTAGAAATGTTAACAAAACCAAGAAAATAAGAAAAAGAAATCAGTCATAAACATCATCAAAGATGAGAGGGGAAGGAGAATCGAGGGTAGGAGAGGAAAAGGAAGGAAAAAATAAGAGAGAAAAAAAGAGGAAGATATGGAAGGTGAGATGAAAAGAGAAGAGAAGAATGAAAGAAGAAAAGGAAGAGAAAAGAAAAGTTGGAGAAAGAAGAGGAGAGGAGAAGAAAAGAAAGGAGAAGACAAGAAAGGAGAATGGTAAAATTAAGAATCATTGCTCTCTAAGAGCTTATAGACTTTTGCATGGTAACACAAGTTATAATTATCATAGGAGGGATGTGAATCCTGGTCTTCTTGACTATGACTCAGACATTCTTTCCACTAAATTGTGCAACTGAAAAAGATTTAGAAGCATTCCAAACAGAAGTAACATCCCAGGAGGACAGAGAGACAGAGCAAAATTTAAGAACTATCAAACTTCTTGAAAACTGTGGAACAAAGAATATAATTACTCTATTTCAGGAAACAATATAAATTTTTCCAGAAATTTTGCAAATTATCAAATTCACAGTGCTTCCACAGGTGGCAAGCATAAAGTTCATTCATTAGAGTCATTTTGGTCAAGGTTCAAGCCTATAATGAACAGATAATGATCTTTAAGGAAAGAAAGACAGAGACAGAGACAGAGAGAGAGAGACAGAGACACACACAGAGAGAAAGGAGAATCATATATCAAAAGCACAAAATCAAATTTAACAAGATTTTTATTCTCAAAAAATATAAAAAGATTGAAGAAATTGAGATGATATAGTGGAAATTAGGAGATATCAGATATTTTCTATCAAGTTGGATTCCCAGCAAAGCTAAGCTTTATTTTTTGAAGACACAAAAAAAAAAAAAAATTGAAAAATTGAAATTAGTATGGGCAATTTATAGAGCACAATTAATTTACAGAACCAGAAAAAAAAAAAAAAAAACACAGTACTTGAAATTGACCCAAGTCATTAAGCAAAATGCTTTTATCAATAAATGTTTTACAACTATAATTAACTAGTCACTGTATCAATGCAATTATCCTAAAAATAATAAAGTATTATTTTGGTTAGCTAGTAATGACATTGACATTTTATGGGATGGAAGAGAATAAAGGAGGAGAAAGAACAATGAATTCATTATAATTAATCAATACAAAATTTAAGAACCTGGGAAATAAAGACAGAGAGGTGAAAAGTATTTCTGGAATAATACCAAGGCAAAAATCCTTTCCTAAATAAGACAGGGTTGAAGAATAATCTACCTTAAGATAAGTAGAGAGAAGAGGTCAGGTATAAGAGATGTGGATGTAGAAATGGCAAAATTTGTTAAATGTTTGAATAGCTAGGGTGAAAGAGAGTAAGAAATTAATTATCATACTGAGAATAAAAACTTGAAAGACTGTAAGGATGGGAGTGCCTTTGACAGACACAGAAAAATTTGGAAGAGAGATGGATTTAGGAGGAAAGATAATGAATTCAACTTTGGACATACTGAGTTTGAGATTTCTCTGGGATACTGAACAGGATATTGGAGAAAAAGGGAAAGGGGTGAGGAAAGGAGAAGGAAGGAGAAAAGGAAAAGAGAAGATAGAGAAAATAGGAGAAGTGGAGAGGAGGGAAGGAAAAGAAATTTTAAAAAGAGAAAAGGAGAGGAAAATAAGAGAGAAGAGGAAAGAGAAAGAAGGGTAGAAGAAGGAAGAGAAGCAGAAAAGAAAGTAGAAAATAGGAAAAGAGAGTGGTAAAATTAAGAGTCATTGCTCTCCAGGAGCTCATACTCTAATGGGGGAAACAAAATGTAAATAATTATATGTAGACAAGCTGTATGTGACATAAATTAGCAGTAAATTAGAAGATCAAGGTTTGAAAAGAGGTACTAATTGTTCTGTGTGTGTATGACATGTCAATTTTGAGCCTATTGTGATATATGGTGTAAGATATAGTTCTAAACATAATTTCTACTACTTTCAAATTTTCCCAATAGTTCTTTTCAAATAGGGAGTAATTTCCAAGTAATTTATATTATGTTATTTAACACTGGGTTATTGATATTGGTTATTTCTGATTTTACCTTATTTAGTCTCTTCTGATCTATTTTTCTGTTTTTTAACTAATACTAAATAATTTCAACGAATATTGTTTTAAAATATAATTTGTGTTCTGGAAATGTCATCCTTTCTCTTCATTCCAACTTAATTTGTCATTGTTTTCTTTAAGATTCCAGCCTTTTTGTACTTCTAAAAGAATTTTTGTCTATTATTTTGTCTAGCTCGATTGTTTGTTGTTTGGCCCTAATTTTCAAAGAGACATAACTATAAAAGTAATGTCTTGACATTGAAGTGAAGCATGTGACTTTGCCCAGCCCTCCCTCACTTAACTCCAATTCACTTACATGTCACCTCCCTGATGTTATGGTCCTCTTTGACATGTGCATGAATTATATTTAAGTGAGGGAGGGATATGCAAATTCATCAGTCTCCCTCTCTTCTCCAGAATCATCAGAATCCAGTGACAAGACAAAAGTCAAGACAACCAACTATGGTCCTGGATGCAGTAAGTGATACTGTCCTTTCTAAATTAAGATCTTTCAAAGATCTCAGTTTGTCTGAGGCAAAGCCAATTCAATAACTAAGATCTAGGTAAAAAGTGAGAGAAAAGATAGCTTAATTTATCATCACAATAATATGAATATGGGAAAGAAAATGCTCAAAATTTCTGGGCAGAACTGAAAACAATTGTTTTTTATACTCATGCTAGTCCAGCAAAATTTAAACAATAAGCCCCAGAGGCTTGGGCTGGGGGCTATTATTAGCCATATGATGAAAGCCAGTGTGATTTGGGTTTAAGGGCTTAGTAAAGTAGCTCCACTTGAAACATGATGAACTTTTTTAAAGCCTGTTTTTTCAGAGCTATATTTCCAGAAATCATAAATTAAAACTTCACAAAACAAAAAGTGAATTGCAAAATGTCCAGCAAAATACACATGTCTACTATATGGCACAGTAGAATGAATCTACGACCTAGAGTCAGGAAAACCTGAGTTCAAATACAGTCTTAGACTTTTACCGTGTGACCCTTGGCAAGTCACTTAAGCCTGTTTACCTCAGTTACACATATGTAAAATGAACTAGAGAGAAAAATAACAAACTACTCCAGTATCTTTGCCAAGAAAACCTCAAATTGGTTCATGAAGAGTTAGACATGAGTGAACAACCACAAAGTTTAAATGTTATGAGAAAAATATCTGTAAATTAATTTATGGTTTATTTTATTAGCTCACCTTAATCATGAGACATTAAAAAGCATGGCGTAATTTACTTACATAAATGCTAAGTATGCCTAAATTGATTGTTTCCAGTATATTCTATAACTACTCTGAATGAGCATTCAAACCACTATATTTCCTCCAATAATTTCAGCTATCTTGAAATGCTGGTGGTTTTTTTACATTTTATTTTACTTTATTGAAGGTATTAATTGTGTCAGTTTGTTTCTTTTCTAAGTATATGGGACTGTTTAAGTACATCATGTCACTAACAAATATAAATTTTTTTTCTCCTCTGGGGATGTTTATGCCTTTAATTTTTTTTTTAATTTTCTTACTTTTGTTAACATTTCTAAAACTATGGTAAATAAACTAATATCAGCAAGAAAAGTATGCTTACTTTAATCCTGTTTATTGGAAAAGCTTCTAGTATTTCTCAATTGGAAAAAAAATGATAGCTTTTGCTATTAGATACAGACAATAGGGAGAAATCAGAATTGAGTGAGCTAAGACGATAATATGTCTAGATGTGTGCTTTATGAATCTCTTTAGCAATAGTTTGGAGAATAAACTGAAGGGAGGAGATGATTGGATGCCAGAAGGGAAACGGATTAACAGGCTCTTGCAATAATTTATGTGGCATAATGAGAATCTTAACTAATTTGACAATAGTTGAAGGTCAAAAAGAGGTCAGATGCAACAAATGTGAAGAAAATGGTAAAATTTGCCAATTGATTATGTATGTGGGGTGAGGAAGAATGTTGAGGTTATGAATGTGGGGAACTTGGAGAATGATAGTGCCTTCAATAGGAAAGAATAGACTTGTTTTCTAAGAGAGATGGTTCTGGGAAAAACATTATGCGTTTCAAATACCACCAGTACATCCAATTCAAAAAGTTCAGTGAGCCACTGGTGATACAGGACTGAAACTCAGGAAAGGGATTGGGATGTGATATGTAGACACATAGTCATTTGCATAGAGATAATATGTAAACCTATAAGAGTTAATAAAATCACCAAGAATGAATATATAGAGAGATGATGGCTCACGAATAAATCTTAAATTGGGGGCATGACATGGATGATGAGCCAATAAAGAAGATTGAGGAGTGGTTGAATAGATAGGAGAACTAGGAGCAAATAGTGTCATGCATATCCAAGAGAGAGAAAACACAGTTTCTAGCAGAAGAGGGCAGTTATTAGTGTCAAATGCAATAGTTTGGTTGAAAGCACTAACAGAGGGGGAAAAAAAACATCAGATTTGATGAGTAAGAGACATTAGGTATCTTTGGAGAGAGAGAGAGAAGCTTTAGTTGAGCAATAAGATTGGAAGTCATAGTGCAAGAGAAGAAATAACAGAGGCATTAAGTTTGTTTTTTTGGGATTTTTCTCTAGTAGTTTAACTGAGAAAAGAAGAAAAAATAGCAGATGTTAATTTAAAAGGTAATTTTAAAAAAAGGAAGCATATTTAAGAATGAAGATTTGGGTATCATTTTGAAAGTGAGTAGTAATAGCAAACAGAAGATAGGGAACTAATATTGGCAAGAAAAGATATGCTTGCTTTAATCCTGCTTATTAGGAAAGCTTCTAGTGTTTCCCCATTTTAAAAAATATCCTCGACAGAGAGAAAAGCCATGTTACTGTTAGAGGCTAGGATAAAGAGGATGGGGGATAGTGTTAAGGGTTTTGAGATAAACTTTGAGGAGAGGAAGGAGAAGAAGAAGGTGGAGAAAAAGGAGGAGAAGGAGGAGGAGGAAAAAGAAGAGGAGGAGGAGGAGGTTATTTTCCCTTGAACTATATCCCTGGGATATTTATTGATTCTGGTCTTTGAAAACTTGACTTTTCTCTTGATTTCTTTTCTTATTCATTTCTTACCTCCATCTTTTCTATTACAACTCATACCTTAATTTAGGTTTTTTTAAACATACCCTAGCCAAAACTGAATTTGAATGTGAAGTGGATATATTTACCGTTATTAAATGCTGTGGTTAATGTGTTTACTTTCATAGTCCTTCCCTTAACTTTTACAAAATTTAAAGATAATAATCCAGTGTTGAAATTAACTCACATAGCAATTTCCTAAAATCACTTATTTCCTTCAAAAAATTTCCTGAGTGTCTGAAAAGTATTATATATAGTAAAAAATCTGTATCGAGGCTGTTTTCAGATCTATGTTTTTAAAGTACAGTCAAGAGAGAAATAACTGGAAGATAATGCTTACATTAGGATTTCATTTCCTTTCAAGTTTTAGGTTTAGAATTTAAATTCACCATTACTCACTTACTTCTGACTTCAATTCAATTAAACAAACAAAAATTTATTATGTTCCTATTGGGTTCCATGCACAGTGCTAGTGGTAGAATGTATCATTAGGGCCCAATTAGTGTGAATAATGAATCCTCTGAAGTGGTTGCAAGTATTTGAGTTCACAGTATTTGAAGTTGTAATGTAAAACATGGCAATTGGTTCCAATTCAAAAGAAACATGAAATGAACATTTGAAAAATGAAACCTTTGGGGGATTCATTATTTAAACTAATTGGATACCAGCTATTTATTAGGGAATGCAAAAGGGGAAAAAATAGGACACCGGATGGTTGGGAAAGGTATATTCAAGGCAATGTTATTTTTTTCAGTTTTTCTCATAATCTTTATGGGGAAAACACAGCAGAGGAAATTTCTAAGTAAATATGGTAGTTGTCAATCAAGAGGCTATTTTAATTTGTTTCATTCATGGAATAAAAGTTGGACACTAACAATGAGTTCCTGTAATCAGAAGAAATTATTTTCATCTATGTTTAGAGCTGGGATTTTGTTTTTGTTCCCAACAATTACCTATTCATAAAGGTTAAGTGCGTGATCCAAAAATCTTTTAATTCTGCTTATAGAATTAATTACCAATCTATCAAGGCTTCTCACTCATTCAAAGATTTGAATCAGAGACTCACACAACAAAAAGGATGGAATTTTGTTGGAGAGAAAAAAGGCTAGCTGACCATTCTATAAGTCTTTATGCTGCTAATGTTGTGCCACAGTTTTCTTTTATGGTTCTGCCTCAGTTTCCCTAAATTGTCCTGACTCGGTTTCCCTAAATTGTTCTGCCCCAGTTTCCCTAATTGGTTCTGTCTCAGTTTCCCTAATTGTTCTGCCTCAATCCCCTTAGTTGCAACCCCCCCCTCACCATTCATGAAAACCAATATAACTCAGAACTACTTACTCTAAAATTATAAATTGTCAATGTGTAAACTCAAAAAGGGAGAGTCCAGACTTTTGGTCTCTAGCTAGACACTTTCTTAACTCCCAGTTTGTTAGAATTTATGGTCCTACCCCTAACTTGTCAGAACCAGAGATTCCCTCTCACCAGAGTTTGGACTCTACTCCCCTGCCTTTGTTTAGCTACTATGTATAAATATGTCATTGAGAACTCATATTCTTTTCTGGATGCTGGATTCTTCGAGACGATGGTCTCATTCAGCCCTGGGACCAAACTATGGATCTATTTGTTCCCAGTAAATCTTTCAAATAAAATATTAAATACTCTCTAATCTCTATCTTGCCTCAGTTTCTCTGACATTACACTAGCTATCTGACATACTCATTTAAATCTATGATGCTAACTGTAGTCCAAATCTACATGTCATTTAATTGTCTAAGGAAATACATGGTATAGAGAAAGGTTTTGTTGTTTCTGCTATTTAGTCATTTCAGGAACATCCAACTTTTCAAGACTCCATTTGGAGTTTTCTTGGCAAAGATAATAGAATGGTTTGTCATTTCTTCCTCCAGCTCATTTTACAAATGAGGAACTTAATCAAACAGAGTTAGGTGACTTGGCCAGGATCAAACAGGAAGTATCTTAGGCCAGATTTAAACTCAAGATGCGTCTTCCTGACTCCAGGCATGACAACTCTATTCCCCAACAAACTAGCTGCTGGTGGGAGGAGGAGAAAGAAAAATAGATGGACAGAGACAGAAAGAGAGAAACAAAGAAAAAGTAAAGAAGAGAGTAAGAAGAGTGCTGAGTTGTGGATGGAAAGCTGGACCTATAATTTCATTTAAAATGTTGGCCAAGAAATTGCTTCCAACAATGCAGATTGGTACCTTCTCTAGAGCATCTTGGATTTGAATGGGGCCTTAAAATGTTAAGTGACTTGCTTAGGATCACATATACATAGTTTATGTCAGAAATAGGACATAACAATTTTATGCAAAACAAATTTAAAATAATTGAGGGAAAATACTAACAAAGAAATCATTAGAAGAGAGACCTGAATAGAGCTAGAGCTTGCAAAAGGAGTTAATTATTGATGTCCTGGATCAATGAATCGGAAAATATTTTCCCATATCTTCCACTAGAACTTAATTTTCTATCAGAGTTTTTTGGAGCGGAGCTTTGTTTGGAGGAAGAAGAGAAGTTAAGGAAGAAGGTCTAAACCTATGATTCCATAATTGTAGGGAACTCTTGGTAAATGTTATCAACTGATAAAACTCAAGCAACTCAGTTTCTTCTTCTATAAAATCTATAAAATGAGGAGGTTGGATTGATGACCTTTAAGGTCTCTTCCAATCTTGAAGCTATGACCCTATGATCCCATGACCCTAGTACCAGATACAGGAAACAAAGCATGGGTGCCTTTGGCAGACAAACTATTCCTCAATTGTTCCCAATGTATTTAAAACACCTACTAAAAATAGCCCAACAATTGTCCCATTTGATTCTTCTCTTGAAAGGAAACTGAAGGACACAAACATTTAAAAAAAAAAAACCAACTTATTTTTAAAACTTGCCCCTGGGGCCATAACTTCCACTGTGTTCTACTTCCACATAAACCAAGTAATTTACTATGGAAGAAAGGGTCAAGTTATGCTGAAATGTTGCTTTGCCTGATGTCTGTAATCTTCTTAAGCAGGCGCTAATTCTATAAGTTTTGCCAAAATCTATGAGAAAATCACTCTCATAGGGAAGAATATGGTTGAGAAATAATAAAATTGCCTTTGGAATGAACCCACAAAACACAAAATGAGTCACTGAGAACTAGCCCCATATTTTCACCCTTGTTCCACTGAGTATAAGTTATATAGGAGAGAATAAAATCTTCTATCTACTGTTTTTACATAGAGAAGCAGGATTGGAGGGGGTTGACTAAGCCCTTGGAAGGTTTTCCCATTTAGATTTGTCACCCTTTTCTCTGTATTATGGGGAAAGGGTCAAATATTTCAAAACTTGATATTGAGACTAAGTCCTTTAAGTGAAAAGTAAGAGCAGCATTTTGAAAACAGCATGTGCACAAATTTGAAGCTGCCTATTGATCTTTAGTTGTTTCAGTCAGGACTGGCTATCTCTTTGTGATCCCATTTGGGATTTTCTTGGCAAAGATATTGGAGTGGCTTGTCATTTTCTTCTTCAGTTCATTTTACATATGAGGAAACTGAGGCAAATTAGGTTAAGTGACTTGCCTAGGATCATACAGCTAGTGTCTGAAGCCAGATCTAACTCAAATTTTCCTGAGTACAGGCTCATACTTAGGTGCTCAAATTGCCTTGCCTGTAATTAAAGAAGAATTTTCAGTTTTATTCAAAATGCTTTTATTAAGTACCTACTGGGAAATACAAAGATAAAAAATGGAATGGACCTTGCATGCATAGCTAATATTTAAAAAGCTTAAAAGTTACAAAATGTTTGTATTATATCATTTGATACTGCCACCACAATAGGAGTTGTGACTATTATTATCATCCCCATTTTACAGAGAAGGAAAGTGTGCCTGAGGGACACTGATTAATTTGCATATGATCACACTACTAGTAGGATTTGAAGTTGCCTAATTCTCCTTTTTTTTATTATAATCAAGAAAAAAAGGCCAATATCGTTACAGCTATAAAGACTATGTCTGATATCCTAATAAATCTCCATCTCTCTGCTGTGAGGGTAAAGACTGTTTTTTGTTTCTTAGCCATGCTTATGCATAGTATGTGCTTAATAAATGTCTATTGATTGATTTATATCTTCAGTAAGATTCTTTGAGGAGAAGACAAATTCAAACAGATAAATAATGACAAATTAATGACAAAATCATAACATTAAATTTGATCAAGAATAGAGACCTCTAACAGCTAAAGATGGCAACTCCTTGGAATTGAATTAAGATTTCCAAACAAAAGAGAAAAATATGGAATGACCAAAAACTGAGACATTCCTCTCTTTTCTCCTTTGAAATCTGAAGGATCTGAGTAATGAGTTCTAGAATTCACCTGAGAAACTTATTTTTTTTCCCTAAGAAATTTAAAAGAAATCAAACCAGCAAGACTGCACAATTTAGCCGTCCTTCTTCCATGTTATATGAAAAAATCTGTTAAAAGTTCAAGTCAATCTTTTCTGGAAAACAGATGAAAGGCCATTCTCAGAAACACAGATTTTGCTCAGATTCTAAGTGAAGGAAGTTTGAATCTATCACCCAAAGTGGTAGTTATATTTGGCACAAATTTATCCAGCACTCTACTGCTTTTTCAGATATTGGGTCAGATTTTCAGGGAATATTGTTGGATGATGAACTAGAAAATGATGAACTGTGGCCATATGGTAGCATATTAATAAGGTATTTTTTTCTTTCTTTCTAGACTAGTTCTAGAACTTCTAACACTCCTCAAAGCTCATCTCAGGTTATTTTCCTCCTCCTCCTCCTCCTCCTCTTCTTCTTCTTCTTCTTCTTTTTCTTCTTCTTCTTCTTCTTCTTCTTTTTCTTCTTCTTCTTCTTCTTCTTCTTCTTCTTCTTCTTCTTCTTCTTCTTCTTCTTCTTCTTCTTCTTTTTCTTCTTCTTTTTTCTGTTCTTTCTAGACTAATTATCAAGACATTTCAAACCAAATGTCAATAAGTATTTCACACATTTTAGTATATGTCCTTTAAAGCAGAATCTCAGTGGAACCAGAAAGTTGGGTGTTTGGTTTGCATTCATTTAGTGGCTCTTTGCTAGGAAATTTGAACAAAAAGTATTTTCCTGAATACAAAATAGCCAGGTTGAGTTAAAAACCATAAAAATTCTTTTTTTTCCATGAATCATATCCTTTGCTGTCCTTGCCAGGTTTCTGCATTCCCGAAACTGTCAATGATTATGTCATCCAGTTTGTTTTTCCTTCTATGCCCTGTTCATTTATTTTCAAGTGAGCAGAAAATTAATTACAACATGAAGTGATTTTTCCTATCACTGCATAAAAGAATACTTTCACTGAGTCTTCATCCCATACCTCTCCATAAATAGTACTCCCCTACCTGGACAACAGAGCTCTTAATAATATGTTTGATACCAAATTAAAATAAAAATTAAGAAAAAGAATGGAGAGATAAATGAAGAGGGTCCATGAAAGTGGCCTGATATGGATAATGGTTCAAAAAAAGGAAATGGTGAAGGAATGGTCAAATAGATAGGAGGAAAATAAAAATAAAATTTCATGAAAACTGAGAAGAGTTATCAGGAAAAAAGGGTGCTTGAGTTTGAAATGCTGTGGAGAGGTCAAGAAGAAGTAGGAATTATGAGGGAAAAAAGCCTATCATATTTGCATTTAAGAAGCAATAAAAAACAAAAACTAGCATCTTGCGAAGAAGAAGAAGAAGAAGAACAAGAACAAGAAGAAGAAAGAAGAAGAACAAGAAGAACAAGAACAAGAAGAAAAAGAAGAAGAAGAAGAACAAGAACAAGAACAAGAAGAACAACAACAAGAACAAGAACAAGAACAAGAACAAGAAGAACAAGAAGAACAACAACAAGAAGAACAACAACAAGAAGAACAAGAAGAACAACAACAAGAAGAAGGTAATAACCTGAGATGAGCTTTGAGGAGTGTTAGAAGTTCTAAAATGAAGAAGGAGAACATTCTTGGCCTATGTGTGGTCACAGTTGTATGTTGTATACAGGTACTACCAGCCAGAACAGTTTGGTTGGAATATGTATGTCATAAGGAATAATATGAAATCAGTCTGGAAAAGATAATTACAATACAGTTGTGAAGAGACTTAAATGCCTCAAAGTAGAATTTGTATTTTTTTTTCCTTGACAGAAATAGAGATCCTGTTAATCTTCTCAAATAGACCAGTGACATGGTCAGATCTGTGCTTTGCAAAGATTAAATTGACATCCTTTCTCCCAAGAGAAAATGAAAGGGCCTTACACGGTGGTGATTTGCTAGAGTCCCCACCACAGAGTCCACTGTGGAAAAAAGTATTTGGTATATGGACCCTCTTCATTTATCTCTCCATTCTTTTTCTTAATTTTTATTTTTCCTAGTTACACATAAAAAACAATCTTTTGATTATACATATATATTCTTTCTTTTTTTTTTTTTACATTTTTTCTTTATGAATCATGTTGGGAGAGAAAAATTAGAACAAAAGGGAAAAACCATAAGAGAGAAAAAAGTGAACAAAGCATGAAATTGCTATCTCTTACAAGAGACCTTTCCAGAGTCATTATTATCCCCTTCCCTGAAAATCTCTATTTATATTGTATATTCTTTATATTTACAGGTCTGTAATTTCCCCCAATAAATTTTAAGGGACAGTCCAGAGACTATTTTCTTTTTGTTTGGTTGTTTGCTTGGTTTTTTTCTGTTTGCTTGTTTGTGGGGATTTTTTGCTTTTCTTTGTACCCCTGACATTTAACACAGTACCTAATGCTTAGGCTCTTAATAAATACTAGTTGATTAATTTCTGGTATTCCAAAGGCTTAGTCCAGTTCCTGACAGAAAGGAGACTTTTCATAATTGCTTTTCATGTTGAAAAGAATTATTAGTAAACTCCTGTGCCACGTCAGGTTTGGTGAATCAAACACTAGAAGTGAGATCTAGAAGAGGTAGATTTGAATTGAGCCTTATTTTTTCTAGCTGTATGATCCTGGGGAAATCATTAATATTTCTGGGTCATAGTTTTTACATTCTTAAAATGAGAGCATTGTCCTGGACCTCTAAGATCCCTTTCAGCTCTAAATCTATGATCCTTTAAATTGAATTGATTGGTTCTTCCAAACAGGCAGGTCAGTTTTTCAATGTCTCACCTTCAGGAGTGGGTTAGGATGGCACCTCCAGCTTCCAATTACAAAACATTCCTATGTGTAAATGTTGTTGTTTGTCCTTCGTTCTCAAATCAGAGAGGGAAGGCCATGACATGCAATGAATTGGATTTAAGTGAGGTAGAGCTGGACAAGGTCCCCTGCCTCACTTTTCCTTCCAGAATCATCTGGATCCAGTAGCCAGATATAGATTGGGACGATTGGAGATGGCCCTGGATGCAATGGGAGACCTTGGCCTTTTCAAGCTTAAGGAAATAGAACATAATGCAAGCTGTTTCAGCAGGAGCATATTCTTGGACTTACTAGCTAACAAAATGACAGTTGTTTTAGATATTTCTTGAGGTTTTCCTCATCAGAAACCATACTCATTTCAACACATGGAAAGTAGTCTTCTGCTGAAATATATAGAGCAGGAGGAGATGAGAGCCATAGAAAGAATCACAGAGGAAGGAAAGGAAAAAATGTTTGTCTCCTAGGGAGAAAAGCAAATAGCTTCTCTGTTCTGTTCCTAGCAGGTGTGGGGGAAGGAGACATAAATGCACATTTCTTCAAATGGTGTATTTAGAGCACTTCTACATTTGTTCTGACATACCTGCTGTACTTATGTAATGCCAGGGAAAAGAATTAGGGTTTGTGGCTATTTACATGCAGGCTAGTGACTCCCTGGGGGAATACGTTGGAGACAGGATAGAGATGCTACTTTTATTCACATTTTGGAGAAATGGGTTACTGTTGATATTCAACAGTTTTTTCAGTCACATCTGACTTCATCATTTGCTTCTCTAGCTCATTTTACAGAAGAAGAAATGGAAGCAAACAGAATTAAGTGACCTGCCCAAAATCACTCAGCTAGGAAGTGTCTGAAGTCAGATTTAAACTGGGGGGAACATCACTTAGAATCTGTAAATGTCCTCTAACAACCAGAGGAGAATCGATTCCCTTGACATTGTTATCTGGAAGGGTTACTCAGAAACCGGGTGGTCTACCAAGGCATATCCAAGCTCTACTCCATCAAAAATCTATTTCCTTAATATGCTAGTTCCAATTATCTTTTTCACATAAGACTGACTGATGGAAAACTCATTCAAACCAACATGTTAATTACTCATAATAGTTTAATATGTTACTGTTTTCTAGAATATTATTGTTATTTGTTCTACTTGGTTCCAAGAGAAGGCAACAAGTAAAGCAATGACTGGAAATTACAAGACAAATTTTGGCTTGATATCAACAATCATAATCATATCAAAATAGATTCCCCCTCATATGAGAGTGAATCACCCCTCATTTGAGACCTTCAAGCAAGGACTATCTGACTACCTATCAGGTATATTGTTAAAGAGCTTCTTCACTTATGGCCTGAGTGGTCCTAGGTCTAAAAGTATCTTCCAACTACAAAATCCTGTGATATTTCAACAAGAAAATGCCTAGTAAGGGATGTATTTCTGAGAATGGAATTTCAGGCATTATGGCAATTAAGAGAGAACAAGGAGCAGGGATGATTCTCAGCATCATTTATTCATTCAACAAACCGATTAGCAATTAATTTTACCTTTTTAATATAGCACACATCAATTCACTCAATAGGCAAATATTAAATAAGCTCATGCTATTTGCCAGACCCTGTGGTAGATGCTGATACTACAAGTACAAAAGTGAATCCATTCCTGCCTTCAAGATAACAGAGGGAAGTCATGGCCAGGGAATGGTATTTTGATCTGGGAAATCAGGGTTGGTAAGTATAGCCATAGGGAATTTGATTGACATTCTCTTTCTTGAAGCAATGGTAGAACTGATTCAGGAAAAAATGAATGGCTAGATAGCCAGAATTGATGACTGGTTTAGGGCCAACTAGATATTGTGGACTATGAGTTGATAGAATAAATGCCAGATTAATTGGAGAGTGAGGTAATACCTAGGAATATCAGGAATATTCCTATATTCCAATAAAAAGGTAATATTTGAGTTGTGTTTTAAAGGAAATTAAGGATTCTAATAGGTGAAGATGAAGAAAGATTACATTTCAGAAATAGGGATAACATTGGAAAAGACATATGGTGAGTAATATATAAGGAGCAAGAAGGTGGATTTTTGATATTACGCATGAAAACAGGATGATGTGTAATAAGCTAAGAAAAACAAGCTAGAGCCAAGCTTTCTAGGGAAATGGTCAATGTTTGGCCATCCATTGGAAAGCTGGTCCTCTAATTCTACCTGGGAATGCGTCTTCATACTTTGGGGAAAGATAACAAGGTATAGAATCATTTTTACCTTAGTTAACATATCACTGCCTCATTATTTCTGTTACCTGCCCCCTTACTTTCTATGTTTACATTAATTAGATAGGGAGAAGTAGGGAACCAGATCTAACCAAATACATACACATCAACATTATGACCTACTTGGACTACATAAATAGCCTATCAAAAAATATTCTTACCTTTATTATTTCTGCCCCACAACTTAGCTTTCACCCATTAGAATCAACACTCTTAACACAGAAATTTGGTCATATTCTTCCTTATCCATTTAAGACTTTTCTGGAGCTTCTTATTGTCTCTAGAATGGAGTTCACATTCCTTTTTCAAGTGTTTAAGAGCTGCTACAATCCAAGTCATGTATAATGGGAAAAGCATTGATTTAGAGTCAGGAGACAATTTACTATCTTTGAAAAATTGAACTCAAATAAGTCATTTATTTCTCTGGATCCCAGTTTTCTGATATTAAAAAAGGGAGAGGGGAACATTTGACTAAATGATCTCTGAGTTCCCTCTCAGTTTTAAATCTATAATTAGCTAGATGATCCAGTAGAAAAATATCAGGCCCAATGTCAAGAAGATGTGAGTTCAAATATAGTTGCAGACACTTCTTAGCTGTGTATCTTAGAAGAGTTGCTGAAATATGTCTGCCTCGTTTTTCCTCATTTGTAAAATATTATAAGAGCATCTACTTCATAGGATCATTGTGAGGACCAAATAAGAAAACTTAAACACTTTGTAAATCTTATCTGTTCCTTTATATTTCTACGATTTTTACAAGCTAACATTTAACAAATGGATATTGTTAAAGGAGAATGTATAGAATTCAATGGATTATCAATATGAGTTTTGAATTGAATGAAGTTGGCCTAGGAAGCAGGAGGGCTCTCTAGGTGGGTGGAGTAGAATAGTATAACCAAACTCACAATGAAGATACCAATGCTGTGATTCTAGGGTTGTATAGTCATCCTTTTCATCAAAATTGCCATTAATATCCTGGTTTTTCTTCATTCTTATGTCTACCATGTCAATTCCCAACCACCACTCAGTTCTATCATTTGCTTTTCCATTCCCATATCCTGGCAGAATGTCTAGATAAAGACACAAAACTGTGCTAACATAGGATATTACAAGTCTCACCCTCAGAAACACATACCTTGACAAGGTAAGGCCAGAGAAGAGAAAAAATCATCTGGGTGTAAATCTACAGTGGGCAAAAAGAGGTAGTAAAGGAAAGAGTGCAGAGAAAGTATACCATATGATGGATTCTTATTTTCACTAATTATTCTTGAGAGGCAGCATAGTATAAGTGTATAGTTGACTTGTGTTTTAAAGGAAATTAAGGATTCTAATAGGTGAAGATGAAGAAAGATTACATTTCAGAAATAGGGATAACATTGGAAAAGACATATGGTGAGTAATATATAAGGAGCAAGAAGGTGGATTTTTGATAATACGCATGAAAACAGGATGATGTGTAATAAGCTAAGAAAAACAAGCTAGAGCCAAGCTTTCTAGGGAAATGGTCAATGTTTGGCCATCCATTGGAAAGCTGGTCCTCTAATTCTACCTGTGAATGCTTCTTCATACTTTGGGGAAAGATAACAAGGTATAGAATCATTTTTACCTTAGTTAACATATCACTGCCTCATTATTTCTGTTACCTGCCCCCTTACTTTCTATGTTTACATTAATTAGATAGGGAGAAGTAGGGAACCAGATCTATCCAAATACATACACATCAACATTATGACCTACTTGGACTACATAAATAGCCTACCAAAAATATTCTCACCTTTATTATGTCTGCCCCACAACTTAGCCTTCATCCATTAGAATCAACACTCTTAACACAGAAATTTGGTCATATTCTTCCTTATCCATTTAAGACTTTTCTGGAGCTTCTTATTGTCTCTAGAATGGAGTTCACATTCCTTTTTCAAGTGTTTAAGAGCTGCTACAATCCAAGTCATGTGGTATAATGGGAAAAGCATTGATTTAGAGTCAGGAGACAATTTACTATCTTTGAAAAATTGAACTCAAATAAGTCATTTATTTCTCTGGATCCCAGTTTTCTGATATTAAAAAAGGGAGAGGGGAACATTTGACTAAATGATCTCTGAGTTCCCTCTCAGTTTTAAATCTATAATTAGCTAGATGATCCAGTAGAAAAATATCAGGCCCAATGTCAAGAAGATGTGAGTTCAAATATAGTTGCAGACACTTCTTAGCTGTGTATCTTAGAAGAGTTGCTGAAATATGTCTGCCTCGTTTTTCCTCATTTGTAAAATATTATAAGAGCATCTACTTCATAGGATCATTGTGAGGACCAAATAAGAAAACTTAAACACTTTGTAAAGCTTATCTGTTCCTTTATATTTCTACGATTTTTATAAGCTAACATTTAACAAATGGATATTGTTAAAGGAGAATGTATAGAATTCAATGGATTATCAATATGAGTTTTGAATTGAATGAAGTTGGCCTAGGAAGCAGGAGGGCTCTCTAGGTGGGTGGAGTAGAATAGTATAACCAAACTCACAATGAAGAGACCAATGCTGTGATTCTAAGACTGTATAGTCATCCCTTTCATCAAAACTGCCATTAATATCCTGGTTTTTCTTCATTCTTATGTCTACCATGTCAATTCCCAACCACCACTCAGTTCTATAATTTGTTTTCCATTCCCATATCCTGGCAGAACGTCTAGATAAAGACACAAAACTGTGCTAACATAGGATATTACAAGTCTCACCCTCAGAAACACATACCTTGACAAGGTAAGGCCAGAGAAGAGAAAAAATCATCTGGGTGTAAATCTACAGTGGGCAAAAAGAGGTAGTAAAGGAAAGAGTGCAGAGAAAGTATACCATATGATGGATTCTTATTTTCACTAATTATTCTTGAGAGGCAGCATAGTATAAGTGTATAGTTGACTTTAGAAAGAAGAAATGGGTTTATGTTCTGGTTTTGACATATGACATTTATTAGAATGTGACACTGGGTAATTCATGCTCTAAGATAGAAAATTTTAAAGTAATCATTGATCTACATTAGTAAGCATCCCCACGCTAATGAAATCACAGGCCTGAAAAGATTCTCAATAACTAGGTTCTGAGCTGAACCTATCAGCTATCAGCGCCTTCACTATTTCAGTATCATGGAACAAAGTCTCAGTCACTAGTTAAGGCTGGAGGTATAATGGAACCAGAGATCAGAAAAAGAGGTCTAAGGTAGGGATAAAGAACTGGCAATAGAGATGGAAGGCAAGAGAGCAGGTTATTTCAAGTGATTAAAAGAATCAAATAAAATAGAAAAACAAAGAAATATCTCAGAGAAAATGGCTAGTGGATTTGATGATTCATGAATTAAGAAATGGATTTTCAGAAGATCAGAGGAAAAAGAAGTAAGATCTTAAGAGGTTATTATAGAATGAATACTCAAGAAGCTGAGATAGACTTCATACAAAATCTATTTGAAAAGTTTGTCAATTTTTGAAAAGGAAAGAACAAAAGGACAGATGCCAAATGGTGCAGAAGGGTCACATGATGCTTTGATGAGTGATGTATAATATGTATATAAATATATGCATATATATGGATTAATATATATAATTCATTTGTGATGAAAAACAGTGTATGATGAAAGAAGGAAAAGAACCAATAGAAATGGAAAGACTGAAGATGCTGAACCGTCTTCCCAGTAATGTAAGCTTCTTGAGGGTAAGAACTGTTCCATTTTGATCTTGATAGTTCAGCACTTAACCCAGTGCCAGAAATAAGGTAAGCACTTAAAATCTAGTAGATTGATTGTTCAGAGAATGTATGGATTATTAAAGGAGCAAATTTTCAGAGGAAAGAGAAGATCAAAGGTAGAGAGATTAGTTTCATGGAGGGGAGAGAAGAGAAGGAAGAGCAATACTTAATATCAAAACCTAGGCTGGATTTGGAAGCCAATAAAGGAGTGTTTCTTGTCCTTGGATTACAACTATCTGATTTACAAATATTCAGCATATCCAGAGTAAAAAAAAATATGGTCTCCCTCTTCAATTTCTGATACTCTCCCAAATTTCTTTTCTGGTTTGGTCTATTGATTATTGTTTTCTCCTATTGTTCTTTGCAAATATTAAGTATTTCAGCAATATTAGAGCATTCTGAGAATATACCTTAAACTAGGAACTTAACCATCATTCTTTAACAATATTTCTATGGAAGAATGAGTTCTGAGTTCCAAACAAATAGAATACAATCTATTTGTGAAGAAGGTATGGTATGGGGAAGACTGCTTACATTTACATTCTTTGAATCTTCAATTTATTCAGCTGTTATTTTAATATTATAATTTTCTTACTGTTTTCAATGTAATTTCATGCTCAGACCCTATGAGACTATTTCTAAAACCAGTAACACAAAAAGAGATGAGGGAGGGGGGGAAGTTCTGGAAAAAGTAGTCATTCTAATTAGTCTCAACTCTTTTAAAATGACTGCAGGGGTTAATATTTCTAGGCCCCAAACACTCAAAGGGTCAAGTTGTTGGACCATGGCAAATTGAGCCTCCTGTGTATTTTGGTCTTGTCCAATTCCACTGCCTCTCTTTTTATAGAACAACATTTGGTAGTTCACAGGGCAAGCTTCACCATTCCCATCTGATCTGCATGAGAGGCCCCAGGGCAGAAGAGTCATAGAAGATCATTGTAGAATGCTTCTTACACAGAAGACAATGCAGAATGTTCAGTCTAGCATGAGTGACATCAGCAAAAAAAGTCACAATGCTAAAGATTTTGGTGGGGGGAGGGACTGGGTATGAGGGGGAGAAGGTACTATGCTATTCAAGATTCAAGATTTCGTTAATCATAAATTTTAAGAGCTTGCAGAAGGAGTATTAGATTTGGAATTGGAGAATCTAGGTTCAAATTCTGACACTAACATGTGATGCCTGTGTAATCATGAGAAAGAAAATGCTGAACCTCTCTGGTTCTATTTCCTCCAGTGTCAAATGAGAGTGTCAGAAGAGATGGATCATTCTAGCTCTAAATCTACATTCCTTTGATACTGAGGCCATTTACTGTTTTCTGAAAACCCATTTAAGGTGTTTGACAGACTATACACCAATGCTGAGACCCCAGCTAAAAGCATCATGGCAAATCTATAGCCAAATGTTCAATCTATCATTCAACAAGAATTTATTAAATGCCCACATGTGGCATTTTGCTGGCACAGAAGACACAAGAGGAAAAAGAAAATATCATCTCTTTGATGAACTTCAGGACATATACTTATTATATAAGTAATATACATTAATTTGTTGTTGTTTTACATTCAGTTGTGTTTGAAGCTTTGTGACCTTGGGGGGACCATAGTACTCCAAAAGATATGAGAGTGGCAAAGATACTGAAGTGGTTTTACCATTTCCTTTTCCAACTTACTTTACATTTTATATATAAGAAAACGAGTCAAGTAAGTTAGTGATTTGCCAGGATCACGCAACTAGTAAATGTCAGATTGATGAGTAAAGACCAGATTTGAACTCCTGTTTTCTTGACTCCTGCTTCAGCACTCTATCTACTGAGACATGAGCCACTTAGCTGCCTCTGCATATATACAAATGTATAAAAAAATAAACACAAAGTAATTTGTTCATTTTTTTTTACAAGATGAACTAAGCAAGTTAATGGGATTCAGAAATATATCCAGATTTTTAAAAATCATTTTTTGGGAATCTTTTGTTTTTAGCCTAAATAGCTCATATAAATAATAATCATGTTGGAGCTGACAACTTAGCTGTCCAAAAAACTTCGACATTTGCCAACTCTTCACTCTTAGTTTCTGAATTTTTAGTCTTAGCACTTACTAACCAATGTTTTCAATAATAGCAACAAAGCTGTTTTACACACATTATTTCAGTCCAATTCAACATGTGTTTTGTTAAGCACCTACTATGTTCTACATTGTGGTAAACTATGGGGCACAAACACACATACAGCAACCTACAATAGGGAAAATGATCACTACCTTCAAGAAATTTACATTTTATTTTTCAAAAAACTAAGGACTTATAACTAAATGCAAAATAAAAGAACTAGGAAATATTACTAAAAGCCCTCTACTCCATAACAACCATATAAGGAAGGTGCTATTATTATCCTCATTTTAAAGATGAGAAAACTTAGGCTCACAGAGGTTAAATGAGTGATGTTGGGGTCACACAACTAGTAAATGTCTGAGAGGGAAATTTGAACTTGAATCTTCCTGGCATAAATCTAGTATTCTGTCTACTCTATTCAATATCTACTATGCTCTGCTCTTTCACAACTCAGAGATCTATAATGCTAGTTCAGTTTATTCTAAGGTGCCATGAAAGCAAATACTAGTACAACACAGAATTGGAGTCAATATTTGGAATTTGGTGCACAACTCACACCCAAATGAGAAAACAGGGCAAAGTGACAGTGCAAATGTTATAGTAGCATTGAGGTGCCCTTTTCACCTGACAGAAGAATTCTAAATGAGCCCATTCCTGTTGATTTCTACATTACCTATGGGAACAAAATTGTCTAGGTTGGGTTTAAAACAAGTTTTTGTGAATCATTAAGCCTCAAGCTCCATTATGACAAGATTTCTTAGCTCTGTCTGCTTTCAAAGCACACTAAGGAGTGATCTCCTTCATGAAGCCCATCTGAAATCTCCCCATTCCAATAGCTATCCTTCTTCAAATCAGCTTGAAGTTACATGTGGAAGCATGTGCTGTGCTGCCCAAGAAGACCATGCTTTTCTGTATACCCAGAGTCACAGAGTCAGCATATTTCAGAGGCAAAACTTGAGCACAAGTCATGCTGTCTCAGAGGCTGGCTTTCTGTCCACTATGCCAAGCTTCCTTTTGCCTACATATTATAGATAGATAGATAGATATAAATATATATGCATATATATATTTAATTGAATATATCATTTAGTGAAAAATTAGGTAAGCACAGTACAATTTTTGTGAGAAACCATGCCTAGGTACCATTGTAAACATTCTATATTATGCTATATCTCACTTACATTCCCATTTATAATGTGTTCATTATTTTTTGGTCTATTTTCACTAATTATACCCCTTATTCAGGAGGAAAATTAGAAGTTTGTAGAATCATAAAGAATTGTAGAGATTGTTTAGTCCAACTTCCTTATTTATACATCAAAAGATTGACTTGCTCAAGGTCACAGTCCTCTGCCAACTTGAGAAGTTTTTCTTCTTAACTCCTAGCTTTCAATGCTTTTTAATTGGCTGATGATATCATAAGGAGTAAAAGAATAATTTCCCAGAAAAAAGAAACATGAACACAGTTAAAAAGGAGGAAGGATAAAGTCCATCTATTCCAAATATTTTAATGCTTTAATCCAATAGTAGACTATTTAATGGGCCAAGAAAAGGATACAGCAAAATGCCATGCTATTTTCAGTATTGTGCATGGAAAAGACTGTTTGATGACCTTTAAAGTCAATAATAAATACCATAAACAAAAAGTTCAATTTCGAATTCCTAATGCAGTATAGTGATGAGAGCAAACTAAAAACATATTGGGGAAACATCCCTCCTTGCCAACAAAGAATGGTTCAACTGCTTGGTGAGAACAATAGTGATTTAGAAAGAGATTAAGACCAAAACAACAATATCTGGGGAATGCTCTAAAACCTTTGAATGAATAAAGCTGAGGCCAGCTCAATTGCATTTCCCAATCTTATTTACTGACCATCTTGTCTGCCCATAATTGTTTTCTGCCATTCATTTCCTCCAATTGTAGATTATTATTAAAACAATTACATGAAAAAAAAGTCTCTCTTTGTTTCCTGTTGCTCATGGATACAGTGAAGTCATAGGACTTGCTAGAACCATCATAATCTTTTCCATTACAACGAATTATTCTGTCACAAACAGGATATAGTGTTTTGTTGGGCAAAGATGCAGAAGATGATTTATTAAGGGCAACATTAGCACAAGAGTATTATTGTCAGCCACCTCAGCAAGAAATTAGAGCACCCACTGGAGTTTGGCTTTCCACATTTGACTCAATAATAAATCATATATTTTGTAACAATTACATGAAAGCAATTGGGAAAACATTTGGAGAAGAAGGAATTCTGCTAATGAAAGTCTTTAATATGGACACTTGATAATGATACTTTGAATAAGTACTCAGGAAGACAGCTGAGAATAAAAATGAATCTCATTCAAATTATTGATGTTTCACCAGTCATTTTAATTAATGAAATTTTAAGCTTAGGTCTAAAATAGATCAGTTGCATGGCATAGAGATTCCAGTACTAAACTGGAAGTCAAAAAACTCTGGCTTCTAATTCTGCATCAGACACTTTATTGTGTGACCACAGGCAAGCCATTCAATCTTTCATAGTCTAAATTTCTTCCTATGCAAAGTAGGATTAATAAAATAATATCTACTTTTGGGGGGGGGGGTTATTGTGAAGATCAAATGAAAAAATGGTTTGTGGAAAGTTTTTAATTCCACAAAGCACTCTTTGAATATTAGCTATTAAATAATAAATGGTTCAGCTAAGCTGGTCTACCTATTGCTTCTCATATATGACACTCCATCTGCTTTCTTCCTGCTTTTTGAAGGGGCTGAGGTCCATTCCTGGAATACACACCTTCATCTTCTGCTTAGAATCTTAGTTTCCTTCAAAACTCAGATCATGCCCATTTCCTACATGATTTTCTTTTGCCCCATTTTCCCCTATACTTCAAAGTTATACTGAAATATATATGTGTGTATGTGTGTGTTTGCATATGTATAAATGTATATATGCATGTATGTATGTGTATATTGTATATATAATTTGTATTTATTTATCTGCACACATCATTTTCATAAATAGAATATAAATTTCTTAAGAGTAGTGACTACTTCATTTTTGATTTTTATAACCCTAATACCTAGCACAGTGCTTGACAAATAGTAGGCACTTAATAAACTTTGCTGATTAATAGATTCTTTATCTGTAATATAACTTTTATTGATCTTCATTCAGGAGAACCAATTTTAGGGATACACATGAGTCTCAAGAAATTCATTTTCAGAATTCCTTTAGTATAATCATTATCCAAACTGTTTATCCATAATTTTATAAAACATCAAACACAGCAAATAAATGCCAAAAGAGTAAGGATGCTAAATTGTGGGATCAATCTAAGAATCACTGAAAAAAACCTAGATTCTTGTTCTCTGCTCTCCCATTTTTTGCCATCTGACTATATGAGTGCTCCCACAGAGAGCAAGCAGGGGAAAGAATTATAATGGTTTTATTGGTACATTTTAATCCTTTGAATTAAAAAAAATAATAAAGCGAGAAATAAAAAAGACAAGATGGAAAAGCAACTTTAGTGACTCTTTGTCCTTCTCCCCCCTACACAAAATTATTAGCACAAAATCCCAAACTGTACCATTTTCTTATTTCTTTACAATTGCTAATATATTGAATCTCAACCCTATTAACTGTTTTCCGATCATTGGCCATAGCAATTTAATTCAATTTTATAAGCATTTTTAAGCACTTAGTATATACCAGATACTATACTGGACTTTGGGAATACAAAAAGAAAAATTAAGTCATTTCTTCCCTATAGAATCTATGTTCTACTAAATATTCTCTGATTGGAATATTTAGGAACAAATGAAAGGGATAGAAAGAACATTACATCAGGAAGACATTTCATTTCGACTTATGAACATTTACTAAGTCAGTGGCATAGTCAAGGCATTGTGCCCCATAGGCACCAGTGTTCAAGAAATAAAAAGTTCCTACATTTTGGAAGAATACAACTTAACCAGAGAGAGAAGCATGCTACAAGTAAGAATGAGATAAAGGTGAATGAGAGGCAGATAATATGTCGGTAGATAAGAAAGGGGAGATCTCTTTCATCAGGGAGATTTAGATAGACTTCAAAGAAGATATGGCATGAGATCGAGGCTAGAAGGAAAAGAAGGATTTAAGTGGTTAGAAATGTAAAAGGAGAGTATGCTTTTGGAAGCAGAAAAGAGCAAATGATTCTGGAAAATGGTTAGTTATTTCATTTGGATTAAGTGAAGAAGAATCAAATGAAAAATAATACAATAGATTGGAGCCAAATTGCAGAAATCGGATACTAGGTATTTTATCCTTTCAACTGTGAGAAGTCACTGTAGATTTCAAAAACAGGGTAGAAACTTAATCAGACTAAAAGATGATTTCAGAAGCTAGGTGGAGATGGAAGAGAAGAGGCTAGAAACCAGAAGGTAGGAGAAAGATAAAGAAAGGCCTTGAATAGATTTAGTCATGTTTGATACAAGTGTCTTTGTTATAAGAGTTTGGATTGTGGTTTTCCATTGAGATTGAACCAATTGCTACATTATATATAAATTTTATTATATATATAATTTGTATTTATTTATCTGCACACATCATTTTCATAAATAGAATATAAATTTCTTAAGAGTAGTGACTACTTCATTTTTGATTTTTATAACCCTAATACCTAGCACAGTGCTTGACAAATAGTAGGCACTTAATAAACTTTGCTGATTAATAGATTCTTTATCTGTAATATAACTTTTATTGATCTTCATTCAGGAGAACCAATTTTAGGGATACACATGAGTCTCAAGAAATTCATTTTCAGAATTCCTTTAGTATAATCATTATCCAAACTGTTTATCCATAATTTTATAAAACATCAAACACAGCAAATAAATGCCAAAAGAGTAAGGATGCTAAATTGTGGGATCAATCTAAGAATCACTGAAAAAAACCTAGATTCTTGTTCTCTGCTCTCCCATTTTTTGCCATCTGACTATATGAGTGCTCCCACAGAGAGCAAGCAGGGGAAAGAATTATAATGGTTTTATTGGTACATTTTAATCCTTTGAATTAAAAAAAATAATAAAGCGAGAAATAAAAAAGACAAGATGGAAAAGCAACTTTAGTGACTCTTTGTCCTTCTCCCCCCTACACAAAATTATTAGCACAAAATCCCAAACTGTACCATTTTCTTATTTCTTTACAATTGCTAATATATTGAATCTCAACCCTATTAACTGTTTTCCGATCATTGGCCATAGCAATTTAATTCAATTTTATAAGCATTTTTAAGCACTTAGTATATACCAGATACTATACTGGACTTTGGGAATACAAAAAGAAAAATTAAGTCATTTCTTCCCTATAGAATCTATGTTCTACTAAATATTCTCTGATTGGAATATTTAGGAACAAATGAAAGGGATAGAAAGAACATTACATCAGGAAGACATTTCATTTCGACTTATGAACATTTACTAAGTCAGTGGCATAGTCAAGGCATTGTGCCCCATAGGCACCAGTGTAGAAACTTAATCAGACTAAAAGATGATTTCAGAAGCTAGGTGGAGATGGAAGAGAAGAGGCTAGAAACCAGAAGGTAGGAGAAAGATAAAGAAAGGCCTTGAATAGATTTAGTCATGTTTGATACAAGTGTCTTTGTTATAAGAGTTTGGATTGTGGTTTTCCATTGAGATTGAACCAATTGCTACATTATATATAAATTTTATTATATATTAGTCTACTTAAGAGATTTTAAGACTTTATATCATATTCAAATTTATAATTGTTTCTGAAATTGACATTAGCAAAATTTTGAAATTCCATTTAAATCCCACCCTAGTCTTTTTTCTGCATCATAGCATTTGTGGCACAAAATATTCTATTATAAATAAAATCCTTTATAGCAATAATAACAGTAAAAAAATTAAATAAATAAACCTTAGCTACCTTATCTTCTGAAACTAGAGGAAAGGGAAAGGAGATGAGAGTTTTGTAATATGAAAGAGAATTAAGTAGTTTCTAAATGTCATTGCATCTTTATAGATTAAACCTCTTGGTCTCCCAGGATATTCTCTTAAAACTAAGCATTAAAGCAGATAACAACATACATTGAAAGGGTAAGTTCCTCAACAGGAATTTTCTACATTGATGAAATAATAAGTCCACTCATAAAGACACACATTCACAATATATATGCATATATTCATGAATAATGAACATGTGCAATGTATATATGTATAATTAATATCTTTTCAAAAGTCTTTTTGTAATTCCTCATCATGGTATGAAAGTCGCTTCATGTTCTTGAAGGCTTTACCAGTGGAATGCGAGTTGGAAGGACTTTGAATGTGAGCACAGAGATGTTGGAATCCTTACTAACTGCTAAGTAATTAGAGTTGATCTAATCTTACAAGAAGTTGTTTTGGCCAGAACCTGAAACAAGGTACTAAGTAGAACTAATCAAGACAAGGCTTGTGTTCCCACCTTTACTCATTGGACTCCACAAGTATGCTAGCTTCACAAAGTACACTTTCTAACTTCAAGAGAGTTCACACCTCCCTTAAAGTCATTGGGCCAGAGAGCACTATGGGAGAAAACCCATAATCCCATTCTCTCAGAAGAGGCAGATAAAAAGCCAGCGATGAAGGATCTATGGCAGAACACTTTTTTCCTCTTGGCTGGCTGATCGCGCTAGACTCGAGAGAAATGACTCTACTGCAGAGAACACTTTTGGGATTTCAGTGGAGCTACGCCAGAAGCCCTCTCTCCGCGGCAAATTGGTGCCTGGGCTCCCCAGAAGGAGATAAGAGAGATCTTCCATCTCTGTTGGAGGCAGAAGAACAAACTCCAACATTTGAACTCTAACAGGAGTTAATTGTTCTTTAAATGTTTGGTAGAATTCACATGTAAATCTATCTGGTCCTGGGATTTTTTCATTAGATGAGAGGAAATAGATTTGAGAGCTATTATGATACTATAATTGACGAAGACCCATCAAGTTTTAGCATGTGATGATTGGAGAAGAGAGAAAAATCACAGTTAACAGCAGAGTTGGAGAATTAAAAGAAAAAAGAAAATTGATAAGAGGGATGAGATATGTTCATGTTGAATCTTGAGATGCTAATGAAATGTTAATAAATGTCCTCAGAAGACCAGTTAGAAACTAATAGTCAGAGGAGATTCTAGCCTAGATATATAGACTTGGGAGTTATCTGCATAGAGGTGATACTGGAAAACCTTGAAAGTAGATAAGATTACAAAAGGAGAGAGTGGAGAAAGAGAACAGGGCTCAGGAAAAAAGTCTTTGGGTACACTTATATTTAGAAGGCAGGAGAAAGAAAAAGATCAGCAAAGGAGAAAATGAAAGTGGTTTTGAAACATTGGAAGAGAATTAAGAGAGAACAAAGATACATATGTATGTATAATAATGATGGAATGAACAAAGTTCCCAATTGGACTAGAAAATATGGGCACAAGGGGCACAAGTAGAAAGAGTAAGTAGTTTTAGCAAGGCTAAAATTTTTAGCTACCAATGGTATTGAATGATAAGTGAGAAAATATTTACTAAAGAATATATCATATTACACATGTAGTCTGGCCTTATTTTCAAAAACACTAAATTCCCCAACTCATGGTTTTTATTCTTACATCCAGCATTTTCAATCATTGTATTCATGTATAATCAGAATGATTAGATATTAGTCTACTTAAGAGATTTTAAGACTTTATATCATATTCAAATTTATAATTGTTTCTGAAATTGACATTAGCAAAATTTTGAAATTCCATTTAAATCCCACCCTAGTCTTTTTTCTGCATCATAGCATTTGTGGCACAAAATATTCTATTATAAATAAAATCCTTTATAGCAATAATAACAGTAAAAAAATTAAATAAATAAACCTTAGCTACCTTATCTTCTGAAACTAGAGGAAAGGGAAAGGAGATGAGAGTTTTGTAATATGAAAGAGAATTAAGTAGTTTCTAAATGTCATTGCATCTTTATAGATTAAACCTCTTGGTCTCCCAGGATATTCTCTTAAAACTAAGCATTAAAGCAGATAACAACATACATTGAAAGGGTAAGTTCCTCAACAGGAATTTTCTACATTGATGAAATAATAAGTCCACTCATAAAGACACACATTCACAATATATATGCATATATTCATGAATAATGAACATGTGCAATGTATATATGTATAATTAATATCTTTTCAAAAGTCTTTTTGTAATTCCTCATCATGGTATGAAAGTCGCTTCATGTTCTTGAAGGTTACCAGTGGAATGCGAGTTGGAAGGACTTTGAATGTGAGCACAGAGATTTATCTGAGGACAAGCCTGGATAACTTCAGAAAGGTTCAACACCAGAAGCATGAGCAGCAATTAATAAATAATAATGATAATGGTAATGATGATGAGAATATTTATATAGCATTTTGAAGATTTAAAAAGAGCTAGAAGTATCTCAATTTATACTCACAAAACTCCTAGGACGTAGATACTATTATTCCTGTTTTGTAGATGAGGAAATTGTAGCTGAAAGGTTATATAACTTGCCAGAGTTACACAACTATTAAGTGCCTGAGGCTTTATCTGAACTCAGGCCTTCCAAATGCCAGGTCCAGCTTTTTATCCATTGCACAGCTTTCTTGGCCATAATAATTCTTAGAGATCATCTTTTGAAATCTGAAGAGGTTTCAATGTGTGTTAGTAAAGGAAATAATCACACTGAAAAAATTATATAACATAATAACAATAGATAACATTTACATAGTACTTTTATTGATAAGCAAACTAAGGCACAAAGAAGCTGAGTAATTTTTTCCAAGTCACACAGCTAGTAAGCATCTGAATCACATTAATTCTAATACCAAATCAGGTACTGTCTCTACTCTGCCATTTAAATACATGTGTGTATATCTTTTGAAGTGTTAACATTATCTCTTGTGGCAAAGTATCTAATAGTTAATACATTCATTCTATTTCTATGAACTACCTGTCCATCCAAGTGAAGAGATACATACATATTCTACCAACATAGCTTCATAATTCCCTTTTTAGCTTAACTCTCACTAATGCAATTTTTAGCCTTAAAAAATTGCCTGGAAGATTGAAAAGCTAAATGAATTGTTGAGGGGTCCCAGAGTCAGTGATGGATTTTAAAACCCAATTCTCCTTGACTTTTCATACAATATACCCTACTACTTCTCAGCGCTTAAGGACTGATATGCATACACGGATATCTGACTATATATAAATATATAGAGAGATTTCTTATTTCATTTTCATTCTAGAATTGCTTCTGGCAAAGGCTGTCTAAATTCTAAATTCTTTTTTTTCCCCCGAGGCAATTGGGGATTAAGTGATTTGCCCAGGGTCACACAGCTAAGAAGTGTTAAGCGTCTGAGGTCACATTTGAATTCAGGTCTTCCTCAGCACCTGGATAGAGCCTGAGCTCTATCCACTGCACCACCTAGCTAAATTCTAAATTCTAGGCCAATTCCCTTTTAGCTCTAGGCTACAATGGCTTCAGGATTCTGTTTTAAATATTATAGTAGAGAAGGTTTTGAGTCATTTTTATGATAAATGCACTTGTCCCAGAATTTTGGAGCTACAGGGACCTCAGAGATTGATTCATCCCACTCATTCTACAGGGAAAGAAATTAAGGCCCAGCGAGGTTACGTGCTGATCCAAAGTTATACAGAAAATTTGTGGTATAATCTAGACCCTACATTTCCTCCACATCACACTATTGTCAGTTACCCTGAACCCTATGTTTTGGTGAGGGCTCGATATGGCTACCTCTTGCCACTTATATTCTTATTCTGATAGTTTAATGTGGGTATTCTCACTTATAGTATATCTCACAATCAGTTTACAGCCCCTAATTTTGGATAAACTTTGTTCTTCCATAAATAATAAAAAAAATTTAATGCTGTTTATGTTAAGTAATGTTAAATATTAAATAAAATGTATAAATCATTTACACTTGCAAAATACATTACCTATATTATCTAATTTTATTCTCATAACAAACCTTTGGGGTAGGTTTTATAATTATTCCCATTTTACATATGAGAAAATGAAACAGAGAAATTAGGTGACATGCCCAGAGTCATGTAGGCAAAAAGTGTTGGTAGTCTGGTCTTACTGATCCCAGTTCATGGGGTCAGTGACTACTCTAGTCATTATCCCACGCTGTTTGTGTAAAAATTAGGATTGTGTAAAATTAGGATTACCTAAAATGCTGGAAATCTTCCTCAAGTTTTAACATTGTTTGGATGCCAGTAAAATACCCAACCTGTCTCTCTTCTTTGCCCTTGCCACATGATTACCTGACAAGAATATATTTCTCTGATGCCTCTCAAATAATTGTTAACTGGCAATATGTTGTAGCCTATTCATGCCCACCATATGTCTTCTTCACTTATATTACCACTAATATAAAATACTTAATATTAACATTTTGTCTTAGAATCCAATGATCTCTCATTCCTCACCTTCTTTGTCTTCTCCATAGTATTTGATGTTGTTGAGTGCCATCACCCCAATCCCTTTTCGATTTCTTGAATTTTTTTCTTCTCTTACTTTCCATGATACATCATATTGTCCTGGTTGTCCTACTACTTCTTGAACGTCTCTTTCAATGTTTTCTATACTAGATTCATTTTCACCTTTCCTTCTCCATATATGGCTATATTTTATGAATGTAAATCCTTGGTTATCTTCTTTAGTTTGTGCTTTTATCCTTGGAAATCTTATTAAATGGTTAATTTCTGAATTTTCATTCCTATTGTTAATGTTTATCCTGTACTTCAGTTTTACATTTTTGACTGCCTAAGGGGTATTCCTCCTTAGATGATCACCTGTTATCTCAAATCAAAACTGAACTTATTATTTTTCTTTGAAAGCAATATATCTCCCCATTTTTATTCCTAACTCCAAAGCATAGAATCAATTTTTATTCTTTCATCTTACTCAGAAACCTTAAAAAAATAAAAACTCCCATGAATAAAATATAGTCATCCAACCTCAGCATAAAGACCTTTCAATGATGGGAAGTTTTCATCTCTGAAGGCAGTTCCACTTTTGGTCAGTTCTAGTTGTTAAGAAGATGTGGTTTTTTTTTTTTTCCTTATGGATTAAACTTATGGTTATTACTTCTCTATAATGTCTATCAATTCTATTTACTTTTCTTTTATAATATTTTCTACATCAATATTTATCTGTACCCTTATTTAAATCCTCATTGCCATAATTTGGCAACTGCGCCAACCTCCCAGCTACTTACTACCTTATCCTTCCAATTCATTCTTCACACTACTAGTAAGCTGGCCAGCACCAGGATTACTATATGACTATCTTCAAATTCCTATTTTAGTCTTATCATTTCTCTTCCTATAGAAAAAGATCCAAATTGTTGAACTTGGAAATCAAGGATTTTCCCAATTTAATCCCAAACTGTCTCCAATGTCATTTTTCATAAGCCATTCCAGTCAAATTGAAGTATTTCTGGCCCCTAGAATTAGCCATGTGCACTCATGCCTTTGTTTACTGAGTCCCATCTGTCTACAAACTACAACTTATATTGTACACAGTAACAGTAACAATCAGCTTATAGATTTAGCTCTTTTCAGCATTAATCAAAACAATTCCAAAAGACTTATAATGGAAAATGCTATCCATATGCAGAGAAAGAACTATGGAGAATGAATGAAAGCATACTATTTTCACTTTTTTGGTTTTCTTTCTCATGTTTTTTTTTTCTTTTTCTGATTATTCTTTCACAATATGACTAATATGGAAATATTTAACATGATTGTACATGTATATCCTTTATTAGATTGCTGTTTCGGGAATGGGGAAGGGAATGGAAAGGAGGGAGAATAATTTGGAACTAAAAATCTTACAAAAATGAATGTTGAAAATTATCTTTACATGTAATTAGAAAAAATAAAATGCAATTAAGGGAGAGGAGGAATGAAGGACAAAAAAAAGCAAAATAGAAAGAAAGAAAGAAACCTCCACCTTCTTAGTTTTTTCTACCTTTTACCCATCTTTCATTGAACATTGGTTCCCTAATCACACCACTCCACAATGTCTTCTTCTTCTGAACAATTTATAGCACATATTATCTATTATATCTCTAAGTATTTAGTACAACTCTAAAGAGGGCAATGAAACTTGGTATATTCTCAAGCTCAATACTGAAGGACTTAGATTTTAAGATGACTCAACAATTTTTTAACTGTACCTTGTGATCGTGAGGCTGCATTGAAAATTGGTGACAACCAGGAAGAGCCACTCACTCATAGGTTATAAAAAGGAAAGGAGAAAGCCCACCATTTCTTCTTTTGTATCTCCTCTAACATCAACAGGACATGGAATTGATATGGAGCTCTCAAAAACTAAACCAATCAAGGCAAGCTTTGGCAAGTCCTTATAAGTTCGAAAAGCTCTAAGTCCAAGACCTGCAATGAACTATTTGTTCTCTAAGAACCAGTCTCATTAAATTGAGAGACAATAAACTAGAGAAATCACCAATATGGATTTTTTTAAAATTACAGCTTTAAAATATGAATTCTCAGAAGGAAATTACTGCATTTTTGTATCATTAACATTTAATATGATACTTAATAATGATAAATGCTTAACAAATCAAAACAAAAATAACAAAAATATAACAAATATAACAAGCTTGGAAGATTGGCCACTAAGAGTTGTAGAAATTCTTAAAGAAGTATCTTTTTGGATAGAATGCCTAATCCAAGGGAGTCACACATCTTACTAACACTGAAGAATGACAGATGGAGATGAACTCTTTTCAAGATGAAAACTAGATGAAAAATTCATTGAGGACCGAGACTTATGGTTCTTTCCACCTTGTATCCTCTAGGCCTATAAGATTCAGGCCTTGTGATTCAAATTCTATATTTATTAAACATCTATTTACTCTGCACTGATTTTTTAAAAAAGGATGGTATATCATGCTTTTGCCAGTAAACATAATTTATGTGCAGTGAAAAGACTATTGAATGATAGTGTCTATGGAGACAGTATAGTATAGGAGGAAGACCACCACACTGAGAGTCTGAAGTCTGAAGATTTAGATTTGAATCTCTTCCCTGTGATCTTAAGTGGTCTTAAGCAAGTCATTTAACTTCTCAAGGCCACATCCTTAAAATGAAGTGATTAAATGAGGTTTCTCCTGTTTTTTACATTCTGCAATTGTGACATGGCTTAGGGTTATCTGACATTGTCATCACCCTGGAGCAGGCCCTCAGACCTTCATGTCTAGAATATTGCAATAACTTACTGGTTACCTTCCCTGCCCCATGTCCCTCCCTACTTCAATTTATCCTCCATTCATGTCTAATTGATATTTCCAAAGTACAAATTTGATCATGTCACTCCAACTATCAATCAATTCCAATGATTTCCTGGCACAGCATCTGACATGTAGCAAACACTTAACAAATGTTCCCTTTCTTGCCTTCCAGGATCAAATATAAAATACAATTAGGCTTTTAAAACACTTCCATACCTGACCTCAGATGTTTATTAGCTATGTAGCCCTAGAAAAGTCACTTAATCCTATTAGCTTCAGTTCCTCGTCTGTAAAATGAGATGGAGAAAAAAATGATAAACTTCTCCAGTATCTTTGCCAAGAAAACTCCAAATGGAGTCTAGAAGAGTTGTGCATAACTAAAAGAACTTTACAACTACAACAAAATACCTGTCCTCTTCTTACCTTTCCAGTTCTTCCCCCTCCCCCCACCCCACCCCAATCCCAATATATCTCTGCAACCAGTGACACTAACTTCTTTTCATTTCCTCATATTAGACACTCACATCTCCCTCTTCTAATCGTTTTTGCCTGTTTTCTCTTATGCCTGTAACTTTCTTCCTCTTCATCTCTGCTTTCTAACTCCCTTGGTTTCCCTAAACTCTCAACTAAAGTCCCACCTTCTATAGGAAACCTTTTCTAATCCATTTAACTGTAATGTCTTCCTTTGGTTGAGTATTTCAAATTATCCTGTATATACCTTGTTTGTACAGAGTTGTTTACATATTGTTGCCCCACCCTGATTCCTATTAGAATGTAGATTCCTGAAGAGCAATGACTATCTTTTATCTTTCTTTCTATACCCAGGGCTTAACACAGTGCCTGACACATAATAGATAATAAATCAATGTTGTAAATTTTTTGACAATATAAAAAACTTCACTAACTAAACCAATCAGTTCCCAATAAATTTTTCTGCAATATTTATTAGTTTATAAAACCATGCAGAAGAATCTAGGGATGTCCAGAAAACTGGTATTGAATAAGATTGACTACAAAAGGAATTCTGAGAATGTGTATTGCATGATATACTTTTATTCATAATTTCAACTATTTTTCCCACATTAAATAATTGCTTTTACCTTATAGAAAGCATCCAAACACATCAAAGCAGAGAATTGTTTTGAACATCAGTATAATAATCAGTACCATTACAAGCAAATGTCTGCAACATTAGAATAGGTATACTATTATAATAAATCACTTTATTTCATATCTCATTTTCTGGAAGTAAGAACATCAACTCCAAATTACTCTTGGCTCTAAGGTAACATAATAATGTTTTGTTTTGTTTTTCTAGAAATGCTAAAACGTCATATGACATTTCTTTAGATCCATTTTTGTCAGTTAATTTCATTTTCCTTTTTCTTCCATATTTTGTTATAAACCAAGAAATAGTCTCACCCTCTCTAATAAAGTAAAATGTTGAAAATTTGCCACAACTTCTAATGAAATAACTATGGTGTTCTAGAAAAAGGAAAAAAAAATTCTCATTTTACTATTTCCAAAGAAATAGAATTGTCATAATCTCAAGAGTTACAAAGAAACTAGAAGCTTTACTGAAAATTTCATGCATGCACTTATCTGTTAATGTGTTGTATCCCCATCCCCACCACCAAGAAGAATATAAGTTGCTTGAGAGGAGATTGTTATTCATTTTATTTTCATAATCCCATGGCTTATTTTGCATGTAGTAGACACAAAATGATTTCAGAAACTTTCCTACTGCAAAGGATTTCCATTACCTATGCTATTTCAAAAAAAAAAAAAATGCTTGAAGTATTCGCTATCTGTAACAGTAAGACAAGAAAAAGAAATTGAGGGAATAAACATAAAAGGCAAAAATATTCTAGCTCTATGGAGGCTTATTTACAGAACTCCAGAGGTTCAGTGATAAAATTAATCAAAACAATAGCTTCAGGAAAGTAGCAGGAAACAAAATAATTACCAAAGAAACCACAAGCTTTTCCTTATATTATTAATGAAACCCAGGAGGAAGAAATAGAAAGAGAAGTGCTACTTCACTTAACTGCAAAATGCACAAAATATGTGAATGCAAACCTATTAAGATTTATGTTGGATATACACAAATACTACAAAATTCTCTCTCTAGAAATAAACACCAATGATCTTTTTTTTTTTTTTTTTTAGCCAGAGAAAGATGTGGGTATAAGGAATGAGCTGAGACAGGGACAGAGACAGTAACAGTTAATCCCATGTATTGAAAGCAGACTGGCTCAATCCCGTTTTGTGCCTCCTTAGATTTCCAACTTGGCTGTTTTTAGTGCAACAAATTCTAAACACACCAGTCTCATATCAGGATAAGCCAAAAGAACAATATGCACACATTTCCTTCTTCTCTTCCTTGCATTTATCCAGCAATAAGACTTTACAAGAAGGTACCAAATCCTTATTCATTTGGTAAACTGGTAGTATCATTAATCAAGTTATTCCAAAGCAGCCAATGTGAATATTATCAGGAGCAGATGAGATCTATGAAACATTATACAAACTAATATATTTATTTAATATTGAGGAATGTCTAAACAATCTGGAAATGTCCTTTATAGTTTTCTAAGTACTTGTGGATATTATCTACTGCTCTTGAATTGAATCCACTCTTTCTCTACCTTTCTTCTTCTTCCAAAATATGATCTTTCATTGAAGTCACATTTATAGTTCAATGTCAGCAATTGTTACATTTTGTTATCTTCTTTTGGAGAGTGTTTGGCATAATTTTTCATATGCTTTTCAAAAATTCTGGTTTCTCTTTACTTCCAGAAGAAGATGAGAAGGGAAAAGGTAACTAGGATATGCCTAATAATCTACATGTACATTTAATATTTCATAAAATTTAAATTGCCAACCAAAACAGTCCATGAGCAAATGCTCATCTGCATGCATCTATTTTATAGTCACCTGAACATTTATTTATCCAAATAAAAATTATAATGCTTTAAAAACCTGATGTTTTCAATTCTATGGGGAAAGAGACAAATTCAAGGAAGAACTACTTCAAGAAAGAAATATATTAAATGAGTTATAACATCTACTCTATCACTAGAATCTAAGAGAAGAAAAATTTATACAAATAAGATTATCTTAGTTAAGGGATCTGGCAAACAACATATATTCATTTTAAAATTTCCTGTGGTTAGAACTGAAGTGAACAGAACTGAAATTATTTCTAAGTCATTTCAATAATTCATACAAGGCAAAGTCTAGTGATAGAGACTCACTTCCATCCAAGTTCATGTGTTTTTTGTGACCAGGATCCTAATGCATGCAAAGAAAAAAGAAACTAAGATCATGCTTACCTTAATCTGAAGACATGAGGTCATTTGGTGTTCTCCCTCAATTTCCCTGCAGTTTTCTTCAGTTCAAAGTTCTTTCTAAAATGTTTAAATTCTTAGAAACTCTTATTCCCTCTCTTTGATTACTTTTATCACCTCCATTATCTAAATCCCTTTAAGAAATGTGGAAAGAAAAAATGCAATTTGTTTACTCCAAGTCAGTACAGTAAAGCTGCTAGCTTTTGAGCTCAATGTATTAAAGATTGTTTGGCTAAATGGCCAGCACACTTCCTCCTATTCTTTCTTAACTTAGTTTTCCTGCCTCCAGTGGAGTGTTTTCCTTCCCTAGGATATAAATAGGCTTGTTATAACCTCAGATGGAGGAAAGAAGAAGGCAGGAAATGAATTTTAATTAAAAAGAAAGATCTTGAGTCTTTTAAAAATGAATTATAGAATAAAATTAAGATTTTAATTAAATAATAAATTTAATCAGTTTTCCACATACAATTCAGCTGCAAACACATGTACTTCAGCCCAATTTTTGCTTAACTTATAATAAAAAGCAGCCACTTGTCTATAAATTCCAATTTAAAAAGTTTGGAGTTCACACTGAGCATAGTCCACTATCCAAATGACATTACATCCTTTATGAGAGATATGTAGAAAAATAAATAATAAAAAATAATTTTAGTTTTGATTCCTTTCACTCTGACTTGAGTAAATAGCCTTCTGAGGTAAGGTGTGATTTAAGCATGTTTTCAAAAGCCAAGGCAGGAAGATATTTTAAACACTTTTAAAACATGTTCTGAATTTTACATTAAAATAGAAACACCTACATAAGAGTGAGTTAAATAATCAAGAATTTTGAGATAACATTTGTTGTTGTTGTTTATGGGACTCAAGAGAAGGAAAAGTCCTCTTTAGGAACAATGCTATGAATGACAACACCTTATATAAAAAAAATGTAAGATAAATGTAATCTATTATTATAATGATATTACAGGATCAAAAAGTTTATATACCCATAATGTCAGGAGGAAGAGCAAGAGGAAGAAGAAGATGTGAAAAAAGAGAAAAAAGGAAAGAAAACCACAAGGGGAGAAGGAGGAAGCAAAAGAAAAGAACTGTTATGCTGAGTAATAATAATAATAATTGTCCATCTACTTTGGGGATGCCATTCAAGTATGGAGGAAAATGGAAAATGGGGGAAAATTCATCTGAAATGGAAAGAGTCAGTGGGGCTGAGATTCTAGTGGCTTTTAAGATGACTCAAAATATCTGTTAGATCTAGGGATTACACCAAAGTTCTCAAATGATTCTGTGGTCTCACTTGTGTGGATACCCTTTTACTGATTCAGATTATAATCTACCAATGTCTGCTCATAAAATGTGAATACATGGGTGGTTTTGCTTTTGGTTTCCCAGTACTTGGAATAAAGTAGGCTCTTAATAAATCTCAAGTTCTGGAGGATTTTTTAAAGTTGTCTTGGCATTGCATGACCATATGGGATGCCTATAGGTTATTATTCACTTTCCTTATGTGACTACTCATTTTTTGGTTCATGATGATATGATAGTTATCTTTGAATGTTTAAAGGGCTGTCATGTAGAGGAGGGTTTCAAGTTACTTTGATACTAAAGGACTAAATGAGGCACAATAAGTGAAAATTGCAAAAGAAAAAATTGAGGCTTGATGTCTGGAAAATTAGAGTTCTCCAAAAATAAAATGGGCTACTTCTAGAGGTAATGGGTTCCCCCTCTTGGAGGCCTTCAAGCAGAACCTGAAGGTCTACTTCTTGGATGTGTTATAATGGTTATTCTTTTCAGACATGAATTGGACTAAATGGTCCCTGAGCTCCTGACCTGCTTTCAAATTCTTTGATTCTTCGAGACTGAAATATTCCATAACTTATTATTGTGCATCATCACTGGTAAAATATTAATGTTAAAAAGCTGAACCTTCATTTCAAAGATAAGCTTGGCAATAATTCAAATTCAAATACCCTCCCTCCTTCTCTTCAGTTCACATCCATCTCAGATATAAGAATGATAACTATAAATAATCCAAAGATAACTTTGTGTACCTCAATTCTTTCTGAAATCTTTTTGCATGCTCTATTTAAGCTTGAGTCCAACTGCAATATGCAATATTGAAATACATTACTGAAAAAAGATTAAATCCTAAGTCATTAAGAAGAAAATGAAAAGTATAATACTTTGGTTTAATCATTGTGACAAGAGGAGCCCTGAAACTCTCTCTCTCTCTATAGGACCTTGCAGGGAAAGCTTGGGATACTCCCTCAGAGAAGCTCTCCCCTGAGAGACTCTCCCTAGGGAATCAAGATAAAGTGGTTTCATTCTGTTGTCTGGGTAGGACTAGTTGAGCCCAGGACCATTCCTACTTAGCCTGAGCTGGAGATAGAGATTTCTATCCAACTCTACTGAGTTGGAGATAGTCCAGAACACTCATTCAATTCCAAGATTCTCTATTCTGATTCTAACTTAAACTGCTTCCAGCCCCCAAAGAGTTACCCATATCACAAGTTTCCTTCAACTCAATTCCTTGCAGAGGACCTAAAAGCAGGAATCATGCCAAGGAACCTCTCTCTCTCCTTGGCATAGCTGCGACCCTCTGCCCGCTGAAAAGACATTTTCTTTTCAGCGTTACTCCCTCTTCATCTCTCTCTTCTATTTCCCTAACAAGACCTTATTCACTTCTCTGTCAGGATTTCTCTGCTAGACACTGTCTCTGCTTCCCTGGCACTAAGGAAGTCAGCCTGCAAAAACTGACTTCTCAGTTGTAATAATAAACTTCTTTTGCCAGTTTAACTTTTCAGGTTCGTAAATTCATTTATGAAGGGCCTGCGCCAACCAAAAGGAGGTTCCCACAACTACCTGCTGTCCGCTGAACCTCATCAATTATACCCGTATCTGAACAAGAATCCTCTCTACATATTTTCTCTCAGGGTCTTCTTCCATACTTAATTCTAAATTCTTTTATTCATTCTTTGGGAGAAAGCAAAAAGAAATGGATCTGATCTATTATTTCATCTGTGTAGCTAACTCCCTGATTGAAAATTTTCTCTACTGATGCAAATCAACAAGTCATTGAAATGTTAAGTGAATTTTCTAGGTTCACCAAGTGTATGTTAGAGGCATGAGTTGCACCTAAAGTCAATATTCTTTCCACAAGGCCCCAATGATGATGGACTTAATTTGTTCATATCCTTGACTTATTTGTAATAATAATACTGTTGAGGGAATAGCAAAAGTTACTGTTGGATAGCCACAACAAATATAGATTTTTTTTATGACTTCTTTGCAAGAGCAGAAGGAAATTCAATAATCAGGACTAACTACTACAAGTCTATTCTATCCACAACACTAGAACCATATCATATTTCAAAATGAATATATAAAATAATAACATATATTGAATTAAATTATTTTTAGATTAGAGTTTGTATGATAAATATTTTTGCTCATATAATAACATGTTTTCTGCATCTGTAATTTTGAACTAATATAGATTTGTTTCTCTTTTAAAAATCTTTGGAAGGAAAATTATAAACGGAAACTTACTTCGAAGAAAAAGACAATGTTGCCATAGTCATCTGGAACAGACCCAAAGTTCAAATTCAATACCTCACCCTTTTTAGGTATAATGCACAATGAGGGTAATTAAAACTTCTTTGAGTTTCAGTTGTCTCATCTGCATAATGGGTAACAAGAAAGTGATGCAGTTTGAGTGGTATAGCTCTATGCTCAAGGAAGGATTTTTAGAGGCAGAGGTGCTTTGTCTCATTGTGGACTGGTAAAAGCTTTTAGTTTTCCACCAAATTCTTGTAGCATTTCTCCTTTTTCTAGACCTCTCTAGAAACAGAGATTGAAAGGTAGTCAACAGCAATTATCATAGGGCATCCCCTGAGAACTGTGCTCCAGCATAGAGCTCTAACAATGAATGATCCTTAGCCTAACCCAGGTGGGTTGGGGGGCCACTACAGAATAGAGAAGAAAAAAAAAGGTCTTTTACCTTTTCCAGATTTTCGGGATTTCCTGGTCCCACTGTCTCTAGGGATAGAGTGTGACAAAAGAAGGCCTTTTGTCAGAAAATGCAAATATTCTCCCTGGGAGAATACTGCTGGAGTGACAGCCCAAACCAGGTCTGGGTGTCCACTATCTCTAGAGATAGAGTGAGACAAAAGAAGACCTTTTGTCAGAGAATGCAGATATTCTCCCTGGGAGAATACAGCTTCAATAGCTCAAAACCCAATGTGGTTCTGAGTGTCCAGATATTCGGGATTTCCCAATCAGGGAACCATAAATATGATGAGGTTTGAGTAGTCTTGATTCCTGGTGGTCTAGAGGTTAGTGGCTATAAGAGAGTTGTTAAGAATCTCCTTTAAATTGGCCACAGGTTCTAGAAGTGAAAAAATTCACTCATTCCCGAATTATTAGTTATAATATGAAAGTTTATTGTTGGATAGAAATCAGTTTACCAAGAGACTGACTTCTATAGTGGCAAATCTATTGGAAAATGGAGATTTGCACTGAGAAAATGCAGTTCTCAGTGGACAGAAGGGTCCTGATAGCTGAGTGAGCTATCTAGGTCCATCTGCAAAGGACCTTCAATTGAAGGAAGCTATTATATTGGGTCTTAGTGGAGGCTGGGACAGCCCAAGCAGGTCAGACTCAGTGGGGGCTGGGACAGCCCAGATCTCTTATTGGAATTAACAACACTTCAAAGGGGTGCTTTTTAACTAGGATTCGTAATTGAATCAAAGGCCCTGGCATCCTGGAAAGATAACTTATCGGGGGAGGATATGCCTTCCCCAGGAGGAGCTGAGAATCTGAAAGGGATTACAATTCAAGAGGAAATAGAGTTTCTTAAAGGGACCAAAACCTGCTTCAAAAGGAAGGAAAAAAGATAAGGGGAAAGGGAAAAAGCCTAATATACCAATATCAGAGAAAGTGGCATCAATTGTGTCTAAATATTGTAAAAAATAATTTTAAAATACTATTGAAAAAAAAAAGAAGCAGCTTTCTATTATATATAAAAAAGATACAGAACCCTAGTATAATGGTAAGTGAACTGGATATTGAATCAGAGGACCTAGATACAAACTTTACCTCTGATACCATCTGTGTGGCCTGGGCAAGTCAATTATTCTTCCTTGGTCTCAGTGTCCTCATCTCTAAAAGGAAGAGAATAGACTAAATGATCTCTGAGATATTGATCAGTCTTAAATCTATGATCCCAAGCGATCAATTCTGTTGAGGGTACTAGCAGATCTTGGATAAGAAAGAAATTAAAATTTTTATTTATTTAAATTCCAGTGTTGTTCATTAATTTTAGTTTAGGTTTTTTTGTTTGTTTGTTTTTTGGTTTTTAGTTTTGAGAGTTTTTTCATTTTTTTTTCTTTTTGCTTGTTTTATTTTAGCTTCAATATGGACATGGTCAGACACTTAACCTTGCAAAATAATCACATAATCCTCAAGATCAAAATCTCAAAGAAATCCCAAGACTGTGAAATATAAGTCCTGCCAAAGTCATTAGCAAATATGACTCTACTATGACTTGCTTTAATCTTCATTTTAGGGGCAGTTAGGTGGAGCAGTGGATAGAGCACCAACCCTGAAGTCAGGAGGACCTGAGTTCAAATCTGTTCTCAGACACTTAACACTTCCTAGCTGTGTGATTCTGGGCAAGTCACTTAACCCCAATTGCCTCAGCAAAAACAAAACAAAACAAAAAATCTTCATTTTTAAACCTGTCACTTCCCCAAGCACCTAAAGTAAAACAAGCAACTCTTTCCACATTAGGTTTAAGGAAAGAGACAGGGGAGGCTTGAGATTCAAATTAAAAAAAAAAAAATACCAAGAAATTTGTTCAGTCCTTTGAAGCATGCACTCTGATATGACCAGGCAGAACACAAGGCAATTTTCTTTAATATTCTGGTAAATTTTGATGTCTAAACAAAAAATTATTTATCAGGCTAGCTCTAGTCTATGCCAATTATTTGTTCCTTTGGGGAAAATCTTTAAGCTTCCACCATAAGTGCTATTTGGAAAGCCAGTTGGGTCTACGGTTCTGACGAGAGTAAAGTATGTGGAAAACAAAGCTGTTAGCAACCATAATCATAAGCCTGATACTTGTCTAAGAGCAAGGAGGAAACTTAGCATGTGGGCTCTAATCATAGAATTTCTATAGCATGACCTTAATTATCAAAAACTGGATGGATGGGTATTCTCACTGCTCCTGCACAGACCTGTGAGTGATAGGGGGGTTTTGTTAGGAAACAAAAACAAAGTCTGAAGATTAGTCCTTAAGGTCAAGTGTTAAGTAATGGTTTTGTTCCTAACTAGTTAGTACCTTGATTGTTCCTTATTCACTTTAGATGTGCTGTTCTTCATCTCAGTTATTCAGCCATAACTAGCAAACAATACAGGAAATCACATTGCTTCAACCAATGAAAAAGACTTCATCTATCTTTTATATACAGAGTCCAATTAAAATACAACTTTAAAGAAAAGAATCTGTTTCTTTTATACCATCTACATGACTCCGAGTCTATGAACTCTCTAAGCTTTTATTTTATCATAAGAAAATGAATTTATGTGAAGGAACACTTTGTATTCCTGAGGTGCTACATAAATATTAGTTGTTATTGTCATTATTGTTGTTATCATTGTTTCATTTCCTCTGTAGATTTATTTTAATTAACAACTCTCATATACACTTTCATATACTCCTGTAACATGGTCAGCACTGGTGGAGATTCTCTTAATTTCACATCTGATGGCTATTCTCCCTGATTCAAGTCTTTCTACAATTCAGTCCAACATTTACCCAGCTGCCCAAAGTGATCTTCCCAAAGTACAGATCTGAACATATTACACACACACACACACACACACACACACACACACACTGATCTAATGATAGCAATCTCTTTCTTTTTCTTCTCCATCCAGAGCTTTTCATTTGATTGTTCCTTGTATCTGGAAGGTTCTCTTCTTCTACATTTCCTATCTACTGGATTCCTTCAAGTTCTAGCTAAAATCTTACCTGGAACTTACCTAGGAATTAACTTCTCTCGCTTCTCAATCTGCTTTCAAGCAAAAGTACCACTTGACCTTAAAAGCACAGCAATTGGGGGAGGGAGAGAGTGTTTGTTTTGTTTATTTTGTTTTATTGGTATCATTTTGTTCTGTTTATTTTGTTTTGTTGGTGTCATTTTGTTCTGTTTATTTTGTTTTGTTGGTATTGTTTTGTTTTTCTCTGTTGTGTTTCTTCTTTGATCCAGGTAAAAGGGAATAAAATGAACTTGTAAGTTTCAGAAGATCAGAACTATCACAAGAAGTCCATCCAGAGGAGTCCATAGCAGAGGATTTTTAGAAGAATCACTTTTTTTAAAATAACTTTTTATTGATAGAACCCATGCCAGGGTAATTTTTTACAGCATTATCCCTTGAACTCATTTCTGTTCCAATTTTTCCCCTCCCTCCTTCCACCCCCTCCCCCAAATGGCAAGCAGTCCTTTACATGTTGAATAGGTTACAGTATATCTTAGATACAATATATGTGTGCAGAACCGAACAGTTCTCTTGTTGCACAGGGAGAATTGGATTCAGAAGGTATAAATAACCCGGGAAGAAAAACAAAAATGCAAGCAGTTTATATTCATTTCCCAGTGTCCTTTCTTTGGGTGTAGCTGCTTCTGTCCATCCTTGATCAATTGAAACTGAATTAGATCTCTTACTAAAGAAGGGAAAGGGACCTATATGTACCAAAATGTTTGTGGCAGCCCTGTTTGTAGTGGCTAGAAACTGGAAATTGAATGGATGCCCATCAATTGGAGAATGGCTGGGTAAATTGTGGTATATAAATGTTATGGAATATTATTGTTCTGTAAGGAATGACCAGCAGGATGAATACAGAGAGGCTTGGAGAAACTTACATGAACTGATGCTAAGTGAAATGAGCAGAATCAGGAGATCATTATACACTTCGACAACGATATTGTATGAGGATGTATTCTGATGGAAGTGGATTTCTTTGACAAAGAGACCTAACTGAGTTTAAGTTGATAAATGATGGACAGAAGTAGCTACACCCAAAGAAAGAACACTGGGAAACGAATATGAACTATTTGCATTTTTGTTTTTCTTCCCGGGTTATGTTTACCTTCTGAATCCAATTCTCCCTGTGCAACAAGAGAACTGTTCGGCTCTGCAAACATTTATTGTATCTAGGATATACTGCAACATATCTAACATATATAGGACTGCTTGCCATCTAGGGGAGGGGGTGGAGGGAGGGAGAGGAAAAATCGGAACAGAAGCGAGTGCAAGGGATAATGGTGTAAAAAAAATTACTCTGGCATGGATTCTGTCAATATAAAGTTATTATTAAATAAAATAAAACAAAATATTAAAAAAAAGAAACTGAATTAGATCTCTTTATCGAAGAGATCCATCCTCATACAGTATCGTTGTTGAGGTATATAATGATCTCCTGGTTCTGCTCATTTCACTTAGCTTCAGTTCATGTAAGTCTTGCCAGTCCTCTCTGTATTCATCCTGCTGGTCATTCCTTACAGAACAATAATATTCCATAATGTTCATATACAATTTACTCAACCATTCTCTAATTGATGGGCATCCATTCATTTTCCAGCTTCTAGCCACTACAAACAGGGCTGCCACAAACATTTTGGCACATCCAGGTCCCTTTCCCTTCTTTAGTATCTCTTTGGGGTATAAGCCCAGTAGAAACGCTGCTGGATCAAAGGGTATGCACAGTTTGATAACTTTTTGAGCATAGTTCCAAATTGCTCTCCAGAATGGCTGGATGTGTTCACAATTCTACCAACAATGTATCAGTGTCCTGTTTTCCCACATCCCCTCCAACATTCCACATTATCTTTCCCTGTCACTCTAGCCAATCTGACAGATGTGTAGTGGTATCTCAGAGCTTCTTAATTTGCATTTCTCTGATTAATAATGATTTGGAGCATATTTTCATATGTCTATAAATAGTTTTGATTTCTTCGTCTGAGAATTATAGAAGAATCACTTTTCATTTGCATCTACTCTCCCCAGAGATTAAAAAGCAAAGAGAAGAGTAGCGCCTCAGTTGCATACTCCCTTACTCTATCTTCTTAGTAAGTATCCCTTTGTAGGAGCTAATTGATGCTAATTGATGATTGTTGATATTAAGAAGATAGCAAATGGTCAAAATTATACTGGGGACTAATTGTACTGGGGCAGGTAGGTGGTATAGTAGATAGAGTGCAGAGCTTGGAATCAAGAAGGCTTTCATTCAAATTCATTCTCAAACATTTCCTATCTTTATGATCCTAAGCAAGTGACTTAAACCTATTTGCCTCTATAAAATAGAGATAATAATAATACTTACCTTGCAGGGTCCTTGTAAGAATTAAATAAGATAATAATTAAATGCTTAGCAGTGTTCAGTAATTGCTATATAATGTTAGCCATTATAGCTATTATTAATCACTGATTAGATAACATTGGAGAGATATTAAATAACCAAATGATATTGGAATAACATCAGATAAGGTCTCAAGAGTTATATTATTATAGAAATTATCCTTCAGGATACCCCTAGAATTCTGAGATAGAGCCTTGCTCTAGGGACACAAACCATTGATACAAGTCTGGATTAGAAGAATACTTACCTTGCAGGGTCCTTGTAAGAATTAAATGAGATAATAATTAAATGCTTAGCAGTGTTCAGTAATTGCTATATAATGTTAGCCATTATAGCTATTATTAATCACTGATTAGATAACATTGGAGAGATATTAAATAACCAAATGATATTGGAATAACATCAGATAAGGTCTCAAGAGTTATATTATTATAGAAATTATCCTTCAGGATACCCCTAGAATTCTGAGATAGAGCCTTGCTCTAGGGACACAAACCATTGATACAAGTCTGGATTAGAAGAATTAATTCCATTTCCAGCATGTGCTACATCAACCTACCTCACACTATGAGGTAGGTATTATAGTTATTATTATTATTAATCAATGAGTAAGAAAACTGAAACTCAGAGTTTCTTAACAAGGACTTGTCCATAGTATAGAGTCAGTGAAAACCAGAGATGAGATTCAGACACAGACCAAGATTGGCATATAATCAAAATAAATTGCTCTGTGAATAGAAAAATAAAATGGCTTTCAAACAGATGATACTTGTAAATGGCATTTATATAGATAGTACTTTATGATGTGCAATGTACTTTAAAACAGCTATTATATCATTTGAACTCAACCATTTTGAGAGTATGTGGTACTATTTTACACTTTGCAAATAAGGAAAAACAAACTCAGAAGGATTAAATGACTTGCCCATAGCTAGTAAGTATCTGAGTCAGTATTTGAACTCATCTTCCTGACTTCCTGTCCAGATATGGCATACACAGATCATTTTGCACATATTATTAGCTCACATATATTTGTCAGGATATATAATTAGCTTGATATATAAAAAATTATATGTACATTATTTTCATCTCACTTGATCCTCATAACCATCCTAATAAGTAGATATTATGATCCCTACTTTATGGATGAAGATACTGAAGCAAATAGGTTAAATGACTTGCCTAGGGTCCAATTATATATCTTATGTATCTTCCAAAAAGTGTTTATTCAGAAAAGATGATATGACATGATGGAAAGAGAGCTGAATTCTAAACCTAGAGGCTTTTGGTACAGTACCATCTTCGTCTAGCCGTTACCATTAATTGATTACTTACCTCTTTGGGCTCTGTTTACTTGTCTGTAAAATGGTGAGGTTGAAGTAGAAGATCTCTAAAGTCCTTATGTTCCTTTATTCTAAAACATGTTCCTAGAGAAGAACCACAAAGAATTTATCAAATTAATTTAAGAAGAGGGACTCTAAAAAGGTATTTCTTATTCTAATCTACAAGAAAGGCTAGCAAACAAAGAACTCTTTTATGTGAATTACCTGATTTCTACATGGAAGAGTCCCTTAGCAGGAAACCCTGTGGAGTCTTCAGACTAAACCGTGTTTTTATTGGATCGCCCAGTATGAGGCTCAGTAATGTAAATAAAAAGTTTTTTTTTTCTTTTTAAACAGATGAAATACTGATTTGCCTGATATGAATGTAACTCCTAAGTATGAAAGCTCCACTTTTCACATTTGGAAGCTTCTCTGCTGGGCAGCTAAAATGTTTAAAGCTTTTTGTTACTGAGACCAAGGTCATAAATTTAATTCTTAATTTAGTCACAATCTCAGACTGCACTCTGAACAGTTATCTTTAACAAATAGACATGGTAGATATTGGGAAGAAAGATGTGGATAAATGAAAGTAGATTTAGTTCCAATTTGATAAAAATAATTGAAAGGTATATGCCCCATTGATGATACTCATATGTGAATACTAGTTAACATTATAAAGTACTTATTATGTGTCAGGCACCCTATTAAGTACTTTATGATTATCATCTCATTTGTTCCTCACAACAATCCTGATAGGTAGATATTATAATCACCACTTTATGGATGAAGAAACTGAGGCAGATTAAATGACTTGCCTAGGGTCATACAGCAAGAGGATGGATTTCAACTCGGGTCCTCCTGACTTCAGCTCCAAAACTTTAATTATTGTTTCACCAGTTACAGAATCCTAAGATTATAGTCTAATATTGCAAGAATGTTGCTTAGCCCACAGCTGCTGTGTATTGAAGCCACTCCTTCATCATAAGAGACTCCTCTTCTTTGGACCTAGAAACTTGGTTCCTATTTTGCAGCTGAAGAAGTTGAAGCTTATAAAATGTGACTTGGCCATAAATGAACGAGTGTCAAAGTTGGGTATTTGAACCACAGTGTTCCTGAATCCCCATCAAGAATTCATTCCTATCACCACTCTGCCTTTATAGAAATCAAGAAATTAATAAAAAGTCAAAAAAGCTTGTCAAGCACAAAGTCTTCTTAGAGCAGAAAGAGCACTTCAGTCAAATGGAGGTCAGCCAAAATTGCAATGTCAATTGCCATTTAAGTCAGTGACCACTGATTCAATGGTATCACTGGGCTGCTATTGACCTGAATTCAGATATGATATAGGAAAGGATGTAAATATTGGAAATCATTCATACAAGACAAAAGCCAAAAAATAAAAAAAACCATGGCTTCTTATATCTATGCTCAAAATTTGGGTAGTAAACATCAGTAGAAATCTTAACATATGGAAATAAATTCAGTCTCATACATCATGGAGTCAGATGAAATTGAACTAAAAGTAGATATGATAAAGGAACAATTATGATTAGAAAATTGCCCTTAGGAAAAAGATCTGGATGTCTGGGTTATCAGAAGTTCAATCTGAGTTAATGGTTTGACATGACAATGAAAAAAAATGCTACTGTGAAGGTGGCCATGTTAAGAGAACCCCAAGTAAGCAGAATGAGGAAGTAGATAGCCTGACTTCTGTTCCTTGGTCAGATGGATCAAAAGTTCTAGAAAGGATGCTTCCAGAATGTTGGGGTGACTAGAGACTGTAATATATGAGGATCAATCATGGATCTGAAACTGGTTAGCCTGAAGAAAGTTAGATTTTGGGAAGACTATGATAGATAACTCTTTTTAAGTACTTGGACATTTATTACATCAAAGAATGATTCTGCTTGACTCCAAAAACAGAATAAATAACAACTGGTGAAAGTTGGGAAGAGAAAATAAGTTTGCTGTCATAATAATTTTAAAAATATCAGAACAGAGCAGTCTGAACTTGTAATGAAGGGGTACTTCAAAAAGGAGGGGATCCCTTCCCTCCTCCAAAGGTTTTTAATCTAAAGACCTTTCTTGTTTAGGTACAGACTTGAATTCAGATTAAATCCCTTCAATTGAGATTCTGACTACTGAGATACCTTAATATATTTACAAGATCTATCAATTTAATTTTGCATTTTGTTACCCTTGTTTTAGAATACTAAAATGTAGAAACAAGGCTCAATATTAATTAAAATCAATATTATCCTTTATTAATTCCAAATAAGTTAGTGTAAATTTCAATAGTTTGACATAAAAATTAATATGAGTAGAAGAATTAATTTCACCATTAGTAGAATGACATAAAATGCCTATAGGCACTTTTATGACTCAGTTGTTTCTGAGTGTATTTTAGCTTGTTTGCAAAAATGATACCAGTTATGTTTCAGTTCTGAGGATGGCTCAGTGATTAGCTTATATTTCAAGACATACTGTTTGGCACCTGAATTATAAAATGAAAATCAAATACTTTTAACAACTGAAAGATATTGTACAACCTTCTACATAAGTTCAAATATTCTGGGGTATAAAGCTTTTTCTTTAAAAGATCACCTAACATAATTTTGTTAGGAGCCTGCTACTGCTGAACTGTATATTGTTAACTTTCATTACTTTTTTCTTGTTCACAGCATGACTTATATTGGACTACTTCTAGCATATGCCAGATCAGCATGACAATAGAACAGAGAGAGTTTTTAATTTTTCTTTTCTATTTAAACTCATAGATGCTAGCAATAACAATGGGGTGCATGCATTAGAGACTAATATATTTAGAATACAATTAAAAGAGCTAGAATTTCAACACATTTGCAGTCCCAAAACAAGGGGAAAGTAAAAATAAAAAAAAAGAGATGAACAAATTTTTTAAAAACCTATTGAGTTGATAAATCTAAATGTTACTTTAAAAAAAAAAGTCATTTCATTGAGAACTTTTGTTCTTATATTATAGTCATTTCCATTTATAGTAATTCTTTGAACTAACCCCCTCACAACTCTCCAATTCAAACTCACCTGTTGGATTGGAAGATAATCATCCCAGGTTCAATGTACTTTGTGAATTTTCATTTCTAAAATGTAGATCACAAGCTCCTGAAAAGGTTTTAATTTTTCAATAATCAACTTGAAGATAGAATTATTTTAGAGAAAAGTCATTGACTGGAATAGTATAGTAACATTAGAACATTTCTCCAAAATATTAGGGCACACTCTTCCACAAACATATGCTATTAATAGAAAGAATGAATAAGTATAGTTAAATATGAATGTGTGGAATATACATGGAGGGGCAATTCACATGCCATGGGGCTCATTATATAGTAGTCTCATACTACTCTCTCACTATTTCTCAATGAGTGAACCATATTTATTGTGTACTCTGCTCTGCTGAGCTTCCTGGACGCTCCTATTTATATCCTTTGACCATTTATCAATTGGGAATGACTTTTTTCTTTATAGTTTTGACTCAGTTCTTTACATATTCGAGTTATGAGGACTTTATCAGAGATACTTCTTGCAAAATAAATTAATAATCTCTATTACATTTTAGCAGCATTAGTTTGTGATGCTTTTTATTAGTAAATATAGATTTATCTTGCCTTTTTACGTACTTCTTTCTTCATCCAGATAATTCTGGACTCTAATTTCACATTTATGAGCTAAATACATGTTCACTCTCCAATTTTTTCATTTCTCTCATAGAGGACTGTAATGGTGTAGAATTCTGGAGAAAGGTGTTAATTCAGTGGAATTGATAAGACAATGATTATCTAGTTAAGCATGGTGATTAATAATTCTCTAGTTCAGTATGATTGAATTAATCTTACAAATAATGGTTCCCTCGTGATATAGTGATATAATGATTGGTTTATACTTGGTATGATGAATGGATTTAATTGTAATACGGTATTTAAGAGGTCAGAATCAGATCTAGAAGAAGATCCAACAGACTCGGAGACAGACTCAGACAAGACAGAGGACTGGAGGCTGGAGCTGTCTGGTCTGTCCTTCTGCTTCCCCCACTGAGATCAAAGTCCATCTGAAGGACCTCCAGAAAGTTAGCTGAGCCCCAGGCAAGGAGACAAGACTGTGAAGGAGACAATAAAGACTTTTGGACTTTATCACCTCGCTATTCTCTTGGTGATTACTCTGCTGAAATGAAGGCTGCTCCAAAGACCCCCAGAAAGCAAACCAGGACATTACAGAGGACAAAGTTCCTAGAAAATAAAAATGTACTCCAATTTTTATCCCAATCATCTCACTTATTTTTCCCTTCCTTATTACTTTATTCCTCATTTGTTTTAATTTCTTTTAGTTTTCTGAGAAGCCATCTTTTTTTAAATATTAATTCAAGAATGAAACTGCGGAAGGGTGGCTCCCCTAAATTTTAAAGAAATAAGCAATATTTTTCTTTATGGATGAGAATAATTTTAATTTTCCTTTCTCCTTGCTCTAATCTTACCGTGCTCTCTCTAAAAAATTACCAGTGATCTGGTAACTGCTTTATGTAACAATTTGTCCTCAGTCTTCATCTTTCTTCATCTCTCTGCATTCTTTTACATCATTGGTCACCTTCTTCTTCTGGATATTGGTTTTCATGATACTGGTCTCTTCTGGTTCTCCTATCCATCTGACCTCTTCCTTAATTCTTTTGTAGGTTCTTTATCTATGTCAGGAATATTCACCTCAGGTATTCCCCTTAGCCTGTTCCAGGATGATTTATCCATTTCTTATATATATATGTATATATATATATATATTTCTTCTATATTCTTCTTGTTGATCTTAATAGCGACCATGGATTGAATTATTATATCCATATAGAAGATTTGAATATTTCTATATCCTGATATACATCCCCAAATGCCTTTTAGGCATTTTGAAGGGAATGAATTATAGACATATAAAACTTATCAGAAACCAAATTCATTATTTTCTCTAGCCTGATTCTAAACTTTCTTCTCAACTTTCCAATCAAGGATATTGCCATTTTCACAATCACCCAGGATAATAACTACAGTTTCATTCTCCTCTCCTTACTCACACTTATCCAATATATCCAATCTGTTATGAAGTCTTTTTCTCCCTACCTTCACAACATCTTTCCTATATATCCCTTTCTATCTTCCACACAACCATCATCCTTGTACAAGGCTCATCACTTTCTACTTGCACTATTGCAAAAGAACTTCCTAGTTGGTCTATCTTTCTGACTCATGTCTCATCATGTTTTAGGGTTGTGTCTTTTTTTTTTTTTTTTTTTTTGGCGAGGCAATTGGGATTAAGTGACTTGCTCAGGGTCACACAGCTAGTAACTATTAAGTATCTGAGGCCAAATTTGAATTCAGGTTCTTCCTGACTTTGGGGCCAGTGCTCTAGCTACTGTACCTTCTAGCTGTCTTAGTATGTTAATCTCTTTCACCCAATTGGCAAAATTATTTTTAGGTCAATATTCTGACCATATAGTTTACCTATTTGATAAATTCCAGCGACTCCCAATTAACTCCAGCTTCAAAAATAAAGATCTGTTTTTATCATTTAAAGCTCTTTATAACCTGGTCCTTTTCTACTTTTAAAGTCTACTTCAACTTTGTTCTCTTCTATTCATCATATACATTCTGGCAATATTGATCCACTTACTACTGCACACATATGATGATATACACCTTAATACCTTAGTACTTTTGCTTTTGCATGCTCTTCAAGCAAAAATGCTCTCCTCCTCACCTGTAGTTAGTTCTTAGTGTACCTGATTTCCTTCAAGACTCAGTTCAAATGCCACTTTTTCGCCGTAGACCTTTCTGTAGTACACACTGTTAGTGCCTCCTATTTGGAAGTTACTTTCTATCTACTTTGCAATATTGTTGTTTTTCCTTTGTTCTAGAAGAGGACCATGGCATCAGAAAGGAGATGTCATGACTTGCAAGTGAATTGGATTTAAGTGAGGAAGCAAAGTCACCAGCACACTCTTTCCTCTGTAGCTATCTGGATCCAGTGACCATATTGCTTGACCATATTGATGATTATCAGGATAATCATCTTAAGAGTTGACCCCCATCTATTATGTTATTTATTTTGTTCTACCCCATTCTAATATGAATACCCTGATACAGAAATCATGGTTTTGCTTTTCTTTATATCATCAGCATTTAGTTCAGTGACCAACACATAATAATCAGTTCTCCAATGCTTGTTAACTGATTGAAAGCTTAAATAAAATAAATGAATATCTGTAAAGATGCAAAACATCTTTATTTTTGAGTCATAGAATGCAGTCTAAACCACTAGTCCCAGAAAGAAAAATCAATCAACACATATATCAATTCCTCAAGAAAGTGTTTTGGCCCAGCTAATATGCCCATAAATTCTAATAAACATTTAGAAAACATACTGTTCACAAAAATAGGAAAAGAAGATATCTTGCTAAATTTTTTTCTGTGAGGTAAATAAAATTTCTGTTATCTAAATCAGAAAGAAATAAAGAAGAAAAAAAAAAGTTAATTAGTATTTATATAAAAACATTTAATAAAATATCAGCAAAAACATTGTTAGAGATTATTCCTTAACTTATTCAATATGACCAAGTTAAATTAATATTAGGAACAACATTTTTAATAGGAAAGCTATAAATATAATTATTCATTACATTAATATCCCCAGAATGTTTGATATTATAATTTTTCAATAATTAAAACCACATAATCATATCAAAAGATGAAAAAAAATTATTTAGTAAAACACAGTATTCATTTGTTAAACATAATAAAAAGCACATGAATAAAATATTTTTACTTAATATAATCCAAAGCATCTGTCTAATACTAAGACCTAAAATTATTTAAAATGGGGGAATCCCATTTTAAATCCAATAAGATCAGGTGAAGCAATACTGTCCATTTCCTTCCTTATTATTGGGCATAATGCTAGATATGTTAGTAATGAAGAAAGGTAGTGTGATTCAGTGAAAAGTGTCCTAGATTTGAAATCACATGACCTGGTATAGATCTTTGTGTGAGCAAACCTCTCTGATTCTCAGGTTCTTTGTAAAATTGAAGAGGATAGGATATCAAATGAACTCTAATTTTCTTTCTAGGTTTAAATCTATGGTGCTATGAAATAAAGAAAGAGTATTATCACTGGCAAAGAGGACACTACCATATTTTTATTTGCAAGTGAAATCAGGTCAGATAATATTGTGAAACCTCATAAATATGAGATCTGTAACCTCTGAGAAAAGCTTAAATAAACTATATAATAATGGGAAATAGATGAACACTGCCTACTATCCAGATTTTATGAAACCAATTTCTGCAATCTACATTTCATCAGTGTTTATATTGATGGGTATACTGCGGGACTAAGAATGGGTAGTGATTTGGATATAGAATAATAAAAAATAAGAAAACTCAACTTGAATCACCTATAGAAATTTTTAAATTACTAAAATTCTTTCTAATTTCCTATAGTATACTTATATGGCTGAATCAGCGAACACCATTGTCTCAAAGAATAAAAATTGAGTTGTTACTGAGAAATCAACAGAGAGGAACATACTGTATATGAACAGGCTGCAATATATAATAAATAGTGAATCAAAAGAAGAACCAAAGAAAAGGATGTTATCATGGAAATGTATGATTGCTTTAAAAATGCTAGGTTTATAATATGGCAAAAGAAAAGGGTAACTGATGGACAGGCTCTGTACTCCACTTGTATCCTTTCAATGTCAAGTGAAAGTAAGGAATTCTTCCATCATATAATGAACTTATCAGAGGACCAGGGTCAAGCAGTGTGGTATTTTTCTTCTTAAAAATATAATGTTTCTCTCTGGGAGCAGGTTTCTTGGGGAGGTTTTCTGGAGGCAGCCTTAGTTTCAGTTAAAAGTAATAATCACCCAAATGCAGCCAGGTGTTTCTCCTTGGTTCCAAGAGCTCTTGCAGTTGTTCTTTGCTTCTGCTTTCTTCAGCCTCCAGCCAGCACAAAGGTGGAAGATGGAATGAATCTCTCTTGCCTCCCAGAGAGGGCTTTTCTCTGAATTAACTTGACAGGCTCACTGAAACTCTATTTATGCTCCTTCCCAGAGAGTGGGATTTGTGAGATCCGAGAGTAGGATTATGGGTTTCCTCCCAGAGTGTTCTCTGGCCCTAAGAGCTTCTTGCTTATTTGAGCTCTCTAAAGGTATGAACACAAGCATTGTTTCTATTGGTTCTACTTAGTACCTTGTTTCAAGTTCTGGCCCATACATCTCCTTGTAAGATCAGATCAATCATACTGAACCATGCTAAATTAGATAATTATTGTCTGTCAGTTCTAATGACTTAACACTTTTTAAGTATTGGAAAGATGGTATACTGTCTACATTGTTGAAAGGAATAATTACATCAATGTAATCACAGAACTATGTAAGCATTTGATTTTCAAAACTCAGGATGAAGAATAGGAAGAGAAATTTCATTTAACATAAAAGCAAATTGCATTGGGAATTAATTTGGAAAAGTGTTGAAACTCTTGCTCAATGCTATTTAAAAATAGAATCTAAGATTTTACTACTAGTATTGGATGTTCCCTAAACCAGTGAACCAGATAGTCCCTTCTTGCTTTGGTAAGAAGCTTCTATGGCCAAAGTAAAATAAGAATAAATGCTTGAAAGCAAACTTTCTGATTTTAGTCAACCTGGTCCTTTGCTAACAGAGATATACACCATTTCTGGATCTATACTTAATCAATCAAACTATGAACAAATATTTATTTAGAGTTTCCTATGTACAGGCACTATGCTAAAAGCAGAGGATACAAAGAAAGTAAAACAAAACAAAGCATAATTTCTGTCACCACAATTCTAAGGTGACACTTTGTATATCAATAAATATATACATGTACAAGACACATAAAGAGCAAATGAAATGGCACAAAGGTCTGGAATCTTAAGGGACTGAAAAAAGCTTCTTGCAAAACATGAAATTTTGACCTGAATCTTGAAGGAGGCCAGATATTTCAAGAGCTGGTAGTAAAAATATAGAACATTCCAGATATAGGTGAAAGTTGTCCAAAAGCATAGAAACCAGAGGTCAAAAGTTTATTTGAGCAATAAAAAAGTGGACCATTATAACTGGTTTGTAAGGTACATAGAGGAAGACTAAAATATGAGAAGACAAGAAAGGTAGGAAAAGGTCAGAGTGTGAATAGTTTTATTTATTTTTAATTTTTAATTAACATTTTACAATTCCATTTACTACCTCTGAGATTATTTTCAGTTTATATTGCTGATATCTTATATGTAATGTCATTAGCATATTGTCTTTCCCATTAGAATGTGAGGTTTTCGAGGGCAATACTATGTTTTGTTTTATTTTTCTTTGCATCTCCAATTCTTGTATAGTTCCTGGCATATATTAATCACAAGTGCCTCCTGACTAACTATTAATTGTCAAAAGCTTGGTCCCCAATAAAAAGTGAGAAATAATTCTTATAAAAAATAAACATAACCTAGCAAAACAAATATTCACATCTACTATGTCCAAAAATATATATGTGTCATTCTGTGTGTTGGGTCTATCACCTCTCTATGCAGAGATAGGTAGCATATTTCATCAATAGTGTTCTGAGTTATGTTTGTTGGTTAGTATATTGATCTTCAGACTACATTAATTCTTAAGTCTTTCAGAGGTATTTTTCTTTACAAAATTATTTTTCTTGTATAAATCATTCTTTTGATTCTGCTCATTTCACTATGCATTAGTTCATAGAAATTTTCAAGATTTTTCTGAAAACATTACTTTCATTATTCCTTATGTATACAAAGTCTGGAAAGCTGTTTATAGTTATGCTAAGAAAGGAGCTAAAAATGTCTATATTCATTTGCCTAGAGAGATCACTATCTAATGTATTCCTCAAGGAGGTCAAAGGAAAAAGAAAAAAAAATCATAAGAACATTTTTATATTGTCAAAGAACTATAAAGTAAATGTCTATCAAAGGAATGGCTAAATAGTTTTGGTACATAACATAATAAATTATTACTGTGCTATAAGAAATGATGAATAAGAAGACTAAGGACAAGCATAAGAAGACTTACATGAATCAATGCAAAGGAAAAGGAAGCAAAGCCAGGAAAATAATATATACTGACCACAACAATGTAAATGGAAAGAATAATAACCACAATGGAAGATGCATACTATATTTATAAAGCCCAAAGTTAGCCTAAAAGAAGAGATGGCAAAATCATCTTTCTTATCTTTTTTTCCATACCTGAGTGGTGCCTTCTGTAGGTACTGAAGATTGTATACACTGGCAGATATGCAGGCTAGTTTTCTTTTGCTTTCTTATTTATTGTTACAGAAAATTGCTCTCTGAATAAGGGTAAGGAAAGAGATAATATGCAAATTCAGGTGACATATCAACTAAAATTTTTTAAAGAAGGATATAAAGATAGAAATCTGGCTGAAAAGAAAGGTACTCAATGTGTTTTGGTTTGAATTGTGGTCTTTTTTTTTTTTTTTCTGCCAACAAATGACAGTGCTTGGAGATCATCTTATAAATAGGAATATCACATTTCAAATGCTATTTAACAAAATTTCTCATGCAATTTTTTTTATAAAACCAAAAGCTGAAATATAATCTCTTTCAATTGTATCCAGCAACATTATAACCGTATATGCATATGTAGTGTTTCCAGGCTTAATTACTAAGCTATAATAATGTCCATAGAGTTGATTCACCATGAAAAAATGTGCTGTGTTCTGTCACATATACCAGTGGATTGAAAATCTTCAGAGATGTTCATTTAATTTTTCAGACAACCATCTTGCTAAATTCTTCCTATGGCAGAAACTTCTGAGCATCCTACTTCTATAATGTAGAAATTAACCTAAGTCTTTAGTGGGCAGTTTACTCTGAAGAATTTATTTGAGTTGAGATAGGAATCAGCTTCATCAAAGCATCTGTTATCACAATGCCCCCAATTCCTGCTCTGTTGTTTTCCTTCTACTACCAATCACCATGACACACTCCCAAATGACAGAGGTTCTCCAGAAATATTGGTTAAAGTAGAATTTCAATGTTGACTTATCCCAAGGCTAGTTGGAGCATAACTAAATTTAATTATATGTTCTGTGCATCCATGCATGGGTGAGGTTGATGATGATGTTGCCAAAATGCCATACTGTTAACACTGGGCTTAGAAAGATACAATCTTTTCCATTGCATAATATAAAATTCAACTCCAGTCCTAAATTGGAAAGATACCACTCATCCTTTAAAATTACTGGAGAGGAGGATGAGAGAGTTGTTTAGCTTCCCTAGTCAATTCAATTGCATTAATATTTATAACATAATATTAATACATAATAATAATAATATTTATATTTCATCTTCTATGCTAATAATTAGTAATCATTATAAATATTAGTATTTTTGCCCAAACTTGTGATTTATCAGTTATTGGGAACTTCTTAGTATGGAAAAATATATATATAGAGAGAGACAAATTATTTTATTATGAATTGTCTGAGATCTCTGTGACATTTAGTGGTTTTCCAGGGTCACAAAGCTGTGTCCAAGGACGAACTTGAACCCAAGTCTTCCAGTGTTTTTCCTCATAGCAATCTTTGAGGATGAGTGATTATTATCTTCATTTTAGAAAGTGGGAAACTAATGCTCCTAGAAATGATATGACTTGCCCATGAATACATAGATGTTGTGATGTGGGAGCCACCTGCCAGTGGCTGCTGGAGGTCTAACTCAGACCTGTAGAATGGATCCCTTCATGTGAGAGAATGATGATGATGATACAAGGAGACAAAGAGGCAGTTGCTATTCTCTGACCTCTCAACTAAGAGGCAGTTGTGTTCTCTGACCTCTTTCCTCTGCCTTATTGCCTCCAATTTATTTTATTCCCAATCCACAAGGAATATCTGCATTAGTAAAGGCTGCTTTGTAACTATTGACCTGCCCCTTCACTTAGGCTTGTTCCTTAACATATAGATAATAAGCTTTTGAGTCACAATTTGAACTCCCAAGTCCAAACTGGACTTGGAACTTCTCACTATGCTATGCTGGGAGGAATGATTTTAGCTTTGGGAGCTGCAATATCATAAAGTGAATTTGTAGTTCATTAAAACTTCAGATCTTCATAGGAATGATCTTGTCAATTCTCCTTCATCTTGTTGATGCAAAATTTTCATATCAAGTATAGAATGTGAGAATTACTGATTAAATAGCTTGTTATTCAATTTGGCCCAGAATTTTGGCATAATGATTGAAAAATGTTGCTATTTTTCAGTTATTCAGTCCATTTGACTCTTTGTGATTCTGTGGATGATAGCCTACCAGATCCATTGTCCCTGGGATTTTCTTGGCAAAGATATTGGAGTAGTTTGCTATTCGCTTCTTTAGGGGATCATTTTTTTTTTTTAAATCAGAACTCTCCATTATGACTTGTCCATGCTGGGTAACCATTCATGACATAGCTTAAAGTTCAGTAAGCTATGCAAGACCCTCCACCAAAACAACACAGTGATCCATGAAGGAGCATGAGATGTAGTAAGCACTTAATAAATTCTTGTCAACCCAGCTTAAATAGAATCCCTCCAAGGTTGCTGGCTATGTCTCACCTTGGAATTCAATAAATAAATCTAAGAGGCTAGAGTTTAAAATATCACCTTTTCAATATAATCCCCATTTATTATCATCCAAACTTAGCTTTTATGAAAAGATACTTATAATATGAAGCAAGTAAGGACAATTGTTACAAAAGATAAGCACCCTTTCCCAACATTCCAGGGGGATTGCTCTTCTTTTGTGCATACAAAGTTTCTGAGGTGAATGAGCTCAAACTTAGCATATATTGCCACAATTCCTGATTGTTAGAAGTCTCTTTTGTTTCTTTATATAGTCCTAATGAAGTTACCTTTATATGTAGCTCTCTACTGAGGGAAATGGGGGAACACGGGCAGAGAGAGACAGAGACAAAGACAGATAGGGACAAGGAGACAGACAGAGACAGAGAGAGAAAGAGAGACAGAAAGACAGAGAAAGAGACAAAGACAGAAACAGAGAGACAGACACACAGAGAGAAAAACATTCCATTAAGATGAAAAATTTGTAATTAAGTTCAGAGAAAAATCTAGATGTCAAATAGGTCAAGACATCTAGACTCCTGTGAGATATCTGCCAAAGAAGAAAAGAAGAGAATTTTCAGACACAATTAAGATGGGTTAAAGATGTCAGTGTCATTTTGAAGGTTATTTAAATGTAACTGAAGTAAGAAGAAAACCATAAAAACTTTAGGTTTCATTTATTCTTTGATCATCTCATGTTGAAAGTATGAAATATTTTTCTTAGCTCTTTTATAATTGCAAGCATTTATTATTACATATTAATATGTCTTAAAGTTATAATTTAATTAATACATTGATCAAAATGTATTATTGAATTAAGTCTCTGAAAATTTCCCTTAATTTACCCAAGTAATAGAAACTTTTACTATTACCCAAGTAATAGTAAAAGTGAAATCAGAAATGAGCAAGGAATTTGTTAAAGAAAACAATAAAATGGATACATACAATATCCTTGAAGAAATTAAAAGAAGATATGGAATTAATGATTTTTAAAGTATCATGAGAAGAAATGAAGAGGGAAATTTGTGATAAGATGAAAATGAAGAGGGGACCCCGAAACTCTAAAAATCCTTGGAGAAAATCTCCTTCAACTCCGCCTCTATAAGGGACCCTGCCCCAAGAGACAAACAATTTTCACCCTTATTATCTGGATGGAGTTGGCTCAGTCCTGAAACTCATTGAATTCAAATCAAATTCTACTCAAGCTGAAACCCAGCAAGGAGTCAACTTGGGACTCCACCTACGGGCCCCCTTCAGCTAAAGCTCTCTTTATAAAAAGAGACAAACTAAAACCTTCTCTTTGCAGAGGTTCCAAACATGCCAGCTCCATGTTTGGCATCCCAAGGAGCCTCTGTCAACTGGAATACTTTTTCCAGTGCCATCCTCTCTTTACTCTCATCTATTTCCCTAACCAGGCTTTATGCCTCTCTGTCAGGATTTCAAACCTTACTTCCAATCCCCACAATAGACCTCTTTTTATCAATCTAGGTTTTCGGGTCTGTAAATTCTTTTACAGAGAACCTCTGTGCTGCCAGAAGGGAGTCCCCAAAACTCCGTACCCTTGCGCCAAATCCTAAGGGATTGCAGGGGAGCCAAACCTCTCCATTTGGTTCCCTGAACCCCAAACCTGCCACTAGACCTTATCATTTAACTCCCTGACCACCAGAAACCCTAATTTCATTTTGGTTCCCTAAATCTAAACCTCATCAATAATATTTAGTAGTTTAGAAACACGAAAAAAAATTAAAACATCTATGGAATCAATGAAAAAGTAGAATTGTTTTATTGGTATAAACAGAAAAACAAGTGCAGAAAAGAAAGCCAAACTAGAAAAAATTAATTTCTACCATTATGAATAAAAATGACTGATCTAGAGGAAAGAATTAGAGTTTCAGCAATCTTGTGGTAGGCGTAGGAGGAGGGAAGAATTTGGTTTATTTGAGGAAATGGTACTATTTCCTGAATCATATGGTCTATTTATTTGCAATCTGGTATTTGATTTTAAAATATTGAAGTATACTGAAAAAATTCATCTAGATTGGAAATATAAATTTACAGGATGCCATATGGAAAAATCTAAAATTCAACTCACCCAGACACACTGACACCAAACATTAAAACTACAAATACAATAGGGTAACCCTACAGTCATTCTAAAAGGGAGGGAAATACATATTCAAAGAAAAACCTCACTTCACATTTCATGAGATTTGAAAGAATAAGAAAGAACAGACACCTTAAATATTTAAAATTACAAAGTCATTTGATTATAGATGTTTAAGAAAATCTACTATTGGAGACATATTTTCTACATAATTTGAAATCATAAAGTATGAAAAATATGGCTATTATATCACACTTAAATATAACATCAGTAACTAGAGTATTTCAATGGGCCACTTATTTCTCACCATACACACAAAATAAAGCCATTTATAAAGATAAAGCTAATTAAACTATAACAATAAGAAAATCAATAGTCTATTAGTGGACTGTGATACATTAAACAAAAAAAGTTAATAATAGTGAAGTTAAAGAGTTGAAAGGTGCTGAAGAAATAGTATTAAATAGCCATGAGAAGAAAACAAAAAAGAAAAATAAAGAACCTCCCCCCCATTCCTCCCATCATTTGAACATTCTCAAACATTAAACATCTAAGTAACAAACAAGTACATTATAAATTCAGATATATTCATATTTTAAATACTATGTTAATACATCATCATATAATAAAAATAGATATGAATTTAACAGATTCAGCAAACTTTTAATAAGTTTTAATAAGCTTGCACTATGTACAAGGTGCTATGAGGATTCAAAGACTAAAAATAACATATTCCCTGTCTTTGAGGAAATTACATTCTCTTGGGGATTTTTAAAAAGAGAAAAGTATAAAAAGAGCAAACAAATAATTATAATCCAAGATAGAGTATACTGCTAGTAAAAGACAGGGAAAAAATTAGAAAAGATTCAGTAGAAGTATAAGGAAAGACTTCAGAGAGGAAATGGAACATGAGTGGAACTTTGAAGGAAAATAAGGAATCTTAAGGATTGGGATCTAGAGGAAGTTCGCATTTTAGAGAGGAAAGATATCATATCAAACTCTACTAACAACTAGAGGTTCAATTTGATTAAAATGGAAAGTGAGTGATAGTCAACAATGTGAAATAAAGTTAGAAAGTTAAGAGGAGCAGGATGGTGAAGAACCTTAAATTTCTGGCCAAATAGTTTATATTTTATTCTATAGGTAGTAGGGAGCCTTTGAAGGATTTTGAGAATGACAGTGATAACACAGACAAAAGATGCACCATCCTCTATAATACTCGGTATCACTAAGGAAATTTAAGCATTTAGTCAGAAAGGGATGGAATCAAAATACTCACAGATGGTGTTTATGATGCTTACAAAATGGGAATTTCTCCTATTGTCTCTCCTAACTTTTCCCTCCTTAACAGGATAGAAATTTGCCTCCAGGCCCTGTGTTTACCCCTGAGCTGCATTATGGCTCTCCTAACCTTATTTTATTCTTAAGTGAACAGCAAGGTAAAGTTTTAATGTTCTATTTGGAAGAGTTACATGATCAGGCATAGATCAAACTATGATTCAATAACTCTCAAGGATAATTTTTAACCTCTCAAACCAAAAACTACAGTATCTGGTTATAGTCTTTGAGATACCAAGGCCCTTAGGACCATCTTTGCCCACCCTCACCCCATGCACATTCTGCTTGCAAATAATAACATGAGAGCAACTGATTTAAATAAACCCATTTATTAAAAGAAAAATCAGTTTATAAACTATTATTATCCATGGGAGTTAAAACAATAGAACACACTGAGGTAGGTTTGTGGGTTTTGTTTTGTTTTGTTTTTTTTTTGTTTTGTTTTGTTTTTTCACTTCCATTATAAGAGGGAAGGGAGACAAAAGGACAAAGAAGATATCTTTTAATTTCTTAAATTTACCTGAAGTGAGGAAAGTCTCTTACCCCTTGGGCTCTAATTCTAGTCCATTTGTTGCTGTCTCATCTACCTGCCATGGAAAATAATGTCAGCTGGCACAGAGAAGTCAAGTTTGTTCATCCTATCTTCCTCTCCAGCCACAAAATCTCACCATTTCCACATCGTTTCTCTCCTCTTCCTTTCCTTTCCTAGAGATCTTAGCTAGGAAGATAAGCCAAAAATACGAAAACAAGTTGACATACTTCCTACATACCCCAGAATGCCCAGGGAAAGTTTAAGTAGCTTCTTCACACCTCAAGTCTAAGGCTACAAGTACCCAAGAAGTATACTCCTCTGCCTGCTGGGGTCTGTCAAAACAATTGTCACCATTAGAATGTATGATCTTTTTTGGGATACAGACCCAGTTATGTCACCATTAGGCATGCAGTTTCATAGCCCTTTGGGCATAGTTCCAAATTGCTCTCCAGATTGACTAGTCAGTTCACAGCTCCATCAACAATGTATCAGTCTTCTAATTTTCCTACATCCCTTCCAATATTCATCATTTTCTTTTCCTGTCACCTTAGCCAATCTGAGAAGTGTGTGAGAGGTGGTATCTCAGAGTTGTTTTAATTTGCATTTCTAATCAATAGTGTTGTAGAACATTTTTCCATATTACTATAAATAGCTTTAATTTCTTCACCTGAAAATTGTCTATTCATATCTTTCAACTATTTATCAATTAACCCACTCCATTCTAATAGCAAGAAGACTATGGAGCTCAGGATCTCACTGTTGTGGTATTAAGTGAAGCCTGGAAACCATGACCACTTATCCAGAGCTTTTCCTATTCCTTAAGCCTAAAGAATATTGTTGGAACTTGACTTTAGATAGAGAAAACTTTCTTCAAGATGATAGTCACATGGAGCAGTCTAATCTTGAATTAAAGCCCATTTACTATGATTTCTTTTCAAGAGGTCTTATTTAAACTCTAGAGTCACTACCCCTTTTCCTCCCTCCCCCATCAAGCATCTTCAGATCTAGTCAAGAGCTTGATCAGTGAAAACTATAGATTCTTGATACCATCTGTGCAAAGTCAATGTCATCAAACTAACTCAAGAACTAGTAGCTTAGAAGCTGTGAGAATATCCCCCGTATAGAGAAGAAAATACGTCACAGCTAAAGATCTGTAGTAAAAACCAAATCCATTCACTCAGAGAAGTCCACATAAAGTCCTAGTTATTCTCTGGAGACTAGTTCATTACAAGTCCCTTTCTCTTGAAGTTTGCTGCTTCAAGCAAGCCAGGGTGATGTGCTCATCATCTTGACTCCATGTTTATCTCACTGTCATTATCCCATTTCTTCCATTTATTCATTAGTTACTTTACTATTTTTAATTCCTTTTTTCATTTGCTCTGAGTAGTGCTGGCCAGTTTTTGGTTGACTAATATAATATAAGGGTAGGTGTTAAGTGAAGAGTTCAATGGGGCATACATGGCCCCAGGCACCAGACTCAACATTTTGTCTCTTAAGTCAGCAAAAGCCTCCATCCAACCTCAGAAGGAAAAAAAATGTCATTAAAATATTATGATCTCATGAAATAACTGTTCTAATAGCACATTACATTTTATAAAGATGACTTTTCAGCCTGACAAACACCATCCAACTCATATAATACTTGTAAACTAAGTAAGGTTTATGATTTTTAGAAAACACATCCAGTTTTCCTAGGTCACTAATGACCTTGCCTGTTAACTAGGATTTGACCCCTTTTCACTCTAACATCATGGTCATACACTGGAACATTCAGCATAGTCTCAGACAGTGATATCATCTCTTGACACTAAAAACAAACACCACCATGATTTATTTTTGATTAAGCCTGCTACTTTGGAGGCCAGGTCTTGTTATAAAGTTTTGTAATAGAAGGATTTGGATTATTAGAATAGGAAGGGCCTAGTCTAATAGTCTATGAGAAAAATATTTAGCATGATTATGTGGCTCTGTGCCCTTCCAACTTCAATAAACTTACATTTGCTAGGATGATTTTTAAGGGACCAGAAGCAGAGGGCTGGTACACTAGAAGAGTAGGCCAGAAATCATGGTCAAACATTGAAATCTAGAACACAAGACAAATTCTTTTCACTCAATTGCATATTCCAGGAATCCAAAATTTATTCTCCCAAATTTTACACCAACACTCAAAACTTCAGAATATTCATTGTTTAGAAGCGATCAAAAACTTGATTCCCAATTCAATTCAGCAAATATTGTGCCAACCATAAATAAATGTATTGTCCTAGGTGCTACAGATTTTTTAAAAATGAAATAGTCATTATCTGCAGTGAGTTTATCAGGAGCACAATAAAAGGTAACAGATTTAGAGCTGGAAGAGACCTTAAGGATCACAGACCCCAGACTCTTCATTTTACAAATGAGGAAGAAGTACAGAGATATTATATGACTGGTCATGAAAATTACAGGTAGTAACTGACAAAGACAGGATTGGAACACAAATCCTCTAACACCAAGCCAGTTGTTTTTCCATTATAACATCCTGCTTCTGACTTTGTATGTTATGTACAAAGTAATGTCAAGTCATTTCAATAGTAAGATAATACTAATAACTAGGGGGACGCAGAAAGGCCTCGCAAAGGAAATGATACCTAAAATATAACCCCTGTCCCAAAGACCAGTGGTGTGGAACTTTCTCTCTACTGGTGGAGTGCATCAGAGGCTAGATGGAATTGCTGAGGATAGGAGAACTTCAGTCTCTTACTTCTTTTTAGTAATCTTAAAGTTTTAAGTCATTTCAGTAGCTTCTTTTTCCAGTTTTGAGAACAAAGATGGAAAAGGATAACTACCCTTCAAATTGCTGAAGGAAAGGACTCTGAGAAGGTCTGAGAAGAGTCAGCAATCTCCATCATGTTCCCATCTCCAAAAGGCTACATAAAAGAATGCATAGGAGTTTCCCTTTGAGTAAGAATTTGTTCTCTTTGCTGAACTATCTTACTCCAAAGGTAAGAATTCCTTTCTTGTTTGGTATATATTCCATTATTCATACTTGCTCTAGTTTCTGTCTTGCTATGATTTGAATAAATGGATTTCTTTGCTTTCTCTATGTGTGTTTATTATGGAACTAGTATTTGATAGTAAAAGGGTCAAGCTTTGGCCGTAGAGCTTAGGATTCTCCTTTCCAATATTCATGACAAATAGCTATCAAAAATTAGTTTAAACTCAAACTTAGCCCTTTGACTAATTATATTTAAGGGAGCAGAGAAGATTTTGGGAATGTGGCAGAGTAGGTTAGAAAATTTCAGGCTTTCTAAATTTCCCCCACAAACAAGACAAAACTACAATTCAGGACAAATATAGAGTGGCTATATTGGCTGTATCCCAAATACAGATTGGGATAGAACAGTGGTTCTCTTGGGACAATAAGAGAAGATCCAAAGAAAGATACCAGGAAGGAGGCTTGATCCTTGAGAAGTATAAACACAATCATACTAGTTCTGCTGAAACAACAAGGATTGAGGCCCGGGATTAAATGGGTTGGTAGGTAACCTTGGCTCCAGCCACAGAAATTTTCACTTTCCAGTGTGGGAAGTCAAGATTTTGAGTTGGGGAAGATTGAGGTACACTCTACTGATAAGGAACCCCTGGCCCAGCTGTGCTGCGGAGACACCACCATAGGCAAGAAAGAACCAGCACATGTCCAGTGAGTTCAGAAGTAATGGAATAAGAAAGTGCTGGCTACAGACACTTACAGGAGGGTGGAATTCTTGGTTTTAGGTTCCAGACCAGAGAAGAGAACTGAAGGAAGAATTGAAGCCAGAGGCACCATCCCCCTACCCCAGGAGTAGAGATGATTACACCAACTTGTTTCTATTTTTTAAAAAATGAAATAGTCATTATCTGCAGTGAGTTTATCAGGAGCACAATAAAAGGTAACAGATTTAGAGCTGGAAGAGACCTTAAGGATCACAGACCCCAGACTCTTCATTTTACAAATGAGGAAGAAGTACAGAGATATTATATGACTGGTCATGAAAATTACAGGTAGTAACTGACAAAGACAGGATTGGAACACAAATCCTCTAACACCAAGCCAGTTGTTTTTCCATTATAACATCCTGCTTCTGACTTTGTATGTTATGTACAAAGTAATGTCAAGTCATTTCAATAGTAAGATAATACTAATAACTAGGGGGACGCAGAAAGGCCTCGCAAAGGAAATGATACCTAAATATAACTCCTGTCCCAAAGACCAGTGGTGTGGAACTTTCTCTCTACTGGTGGAGTGCATCAGAGGCTATATGGAATTGCTGAGGATAGGAGAACTTCAGTCTCTTTTACTTCTTTTTAGTAATCTTAAAGTTTTAAGTCATTTCAGTAGCTTCTTTTTCCAGTTTTGAGAACAAAGATGGAAAAGGATAACTACCCTTCAAATTGCTGAAGGAAAGGACTCTGAGAAGGTCTGAGAAGAGTCAGCAATCTCCATCATGTTCCCATCTCCAAAAGGCTACATAAAAGAATGCATAGGAGTTTCCCTTTGAGAAAGAATTTGTTCTCTTTGCTGAACTATCTTACTCCAAAGGTAAGAGTTCCTTTCTTGTTTGGTATATATTCCATTATTCATACTTGCTCTAGTTTCTGTCTTGCTATGATTTGAATAAATGGATTTCTTTGCTTTCTCTATGTGTGTTTATTATGGAACTAGTATTTGATAGTAAAAGGGTCAAGCTTTGGCCGTAGAGCTTAGGATTCTCCTTTCCAATATTCATGACAAATAGCTATCAAAAATTAGTTTAAACTCAAACTTAGCCCTTTGACTAATTATATTTAAGGGAGCAGAGAAGATTTTGGGAATGTGGCAGAGTAGGTTAGAAAATTTCAGGCTTTCTAAATTTCCCCCACAAACAAGACAAAACTACAATTCAGGACAAATATAGAGTGGCTATATTGGCTGTATCCCAAATACAGATTGGGATAGAACAGTGGTTCTCTTGGGACAATAAGAGAAGATCCAAAGAAAGATACCAGGAAGGAGGCTTGATCCTTGAGAAGTATAAACACAATCATACTAGTTCTGCTGAAACAACAAGGATTGAGGCCCGGGATTAAATGGGTTGGTAGGTAACCTTGGCTCCAGCCACAGAAATTTTCACTTTCCAGTGTGGGAAGTCAAGATTTTGAGTTGGGGAAGATTGAGGTACACTCTACTGATAAGGAACCCCTGGCCCAGCTGTGCTGCGGAGACACCACCATAGGCAAGAAAGAACCAGCACATGTCCAGTGAGTTCAGAAGTAATGGAATAAGAAAGTGCTGGCTACAGACACTTACAGGAGGGTGGAATTCTTGGTTTTAGGTTCCAGACCAGAGAAGAGAACTGAAGGAAGAATTGAAGCCAGAGGCACCATCCCCCTACCCCAGGAGTAGAGATGATTACACCAACTTGTTTCTATTTTTTAAAAAATGAGCAGGCAAAGGAGAAAGAAGCCAATCATAGAAAGTTATTGTGGCAATAGGAAAGACCAAGGTTCATCTTCAGAAAAGAATAGTGAAGTAAAAAAAAGCCTCTCCTATGCCAAAGAGTAATGTTAAATGGTTACCTGTCCAAAAAGAATTCATAGAAGAACTTAAAAAAGACTGGTAGTTCTGAAATCCTACTCTCATTGGGAATGGGTTAAAGAAAAAACACACCTATCTATCTATCTATATAGATATGATACATATCTAGATATCTAGATATAGATAGATATGTTTTATATCTATATATCTATATCTATATTATCTATATATATATATATATATATATATATATATATATATATGCAAAAGAGAACTGGATTAAAGAGAAAATATACATGTATCCAGAAGGGTATAAAACCCTCCCAAATTTATAAAGAAATAAGAAGATAAGGCAGAGTACAGAAGGGTATGTAGATTAATGACAGTGAGATAAGAATTAATGGGAATGGGATAAAGAGGGAAGAAAGGGGAGGGAGAAGAGGATGAAGAAGGGATCCTTGAGGGTTGGGAGGAGTGGAGGTTAAGAAATAGCAAGGCAAGTTAGCAGGTAGAAATAAAATAGAAGAATTAGCAAGGATAGAAAATAAGAAATATGATCATGATCAGGAGAAATTTATTAGAAAATAAGTAAGGGTAGTAATCATTGATCTCAGACAAAGTTAAAATCAAAAAAGATTCAATTAAAAGAGAGAAATGTACATTATATATCAGCCATAATAATATTGTTTTAGATATGTGTATTTGCATATGTATTTATGTGTGTATGTATACATATATATATATGTTTGTGTATGTATATGCATGTATAAGCACCCACACATAAAGATATCCATTCATAACTGTAGCATGCTTTAGAGAGGGGGGAGTCAAGTGGGAGAAAATAAAGTGAAAAGTGCATAGCAGAGAACAAAAGAAAACCTATGAGGAATCAAAGAAAAAATTGACAGTTTTTAATACAATGCCTTCTATTATTATATACACATTTTTGAAATGGAAATTTATTGTTACATATTTTGAATCCTCTCAAGTTGTGCTGCACACGACAGTTTTTTTCCTATTTTGTTTTTGTTTTAAATACATTTTTTGAAAAATTAACATTTAAGGGAACAGGTAGAAATATTTCTAAACAGACATCCCCTCTCTCTGAGGAAAGCAAGAGTAGCTTCTGGCCCCAGCTTAAAACCTCCCTTAAAGAAAGGCAAGGGGATAAGATGTCTATTCTACTTCAATTCAAGCCATATAAGGACAGCTTCTACTACAGAACGGGAGGTAGTCCCTCACCCCACCAGGGCCTCATAAAACATGGGGTCTCAACTACACATATGGGTCATACACTCCTTGTTATAAAGAATATAGGTATACTACGAGTATTTCATGTATTGTACAGGGAAGAACATGCCAATAAAAGTCAGGTAGCTTGGATTCTAATCCTGCATTTGCTAACTCACTATTTAACTTGGACAAGAGCCTTCATCTGCCTTGACCTTATCTCTCACAGTTAACATGAGAGGGGTTGAAGTAAATAATCTTTAAGGTCTCCTCCATGTTAGAAGTTCAAAGAACCCATGTTCAAGCAATTGATAAATATTTGTTGTTGTTTTTCATTGATCATTGCTAACAGCGGTGATATACATAAGGATGCCTGATGGCCACATAGTGATTTAAAAAACCATGTCTATGTTTCATGGTATCTTTATTTTGCTAAATATTTCCTATGTTTTAATCTAGTTGAAGCTACACTTGGGAATATATGCTGGCAGTATGTTTGATACTGATTGTCAAGACATTAGTGATGGGATGTGGGGAGAAGCAGTGGAAGAGATAATCAAATGAATGAACACAGCACATTTAAAAAATACAGCATTGGAAGGTACTCTCTCCTATGCAGTGTACCTTTGAATGAATCTAGGATTTGGATTTGGTTTGGGTTTTTTGGGGTTTTTTTGCAATATGGAATGACAATCTTCTCTTTGAGGGGCAGAGGAGGGGAAGGTGTTAGGGAGGAGAGGAAGGGAGGGAGGAAGGGACAGGGACAGACAGAGATAGAGACAATGTAACAGTGCCTGACCACACAGCACCCACAGCAGGTTACTATAATATATATTTGCATTTTACATCTATCACTTATTAATTGTGTGGCTTTGTACAAGTCTCTTAATCTGTTAAAGATCATTTTTTTTCATTATTTAAATGGGGACAATGATACTTGAATTTTACACTTTGCAGGGTTATTAAGAAGATACTATGTAAATGGTAAATTCTTCATTGTATCTGACATTTTTATAGGACCTTCAATGTGGGTACGCCCTCTGGTGGTCTAAATTATAATTCCGCTGTTTCCCCTTCCTGTACAACTCTCTAAATCCTTAGACGAACCCAGCCTGTTGGGGGCCTTTTTTCAAAGTCTGTTAGCTTTCCATGGATCAACACTTAAGCTGTCTGTCTATTATCTCTTGCTTTTTGCTCCTCAACCTGCCCACCTCCTTTTCCAATTCACATATATTTTGCATCAGGGGGTCAGCACACATGTTTATTTATTTACAAACTATGACTCAGCCAGATTTGACTCATGGATCATGATTTGCAAAAGCAAAGAAGTTACAGTTGATTCAGGAGACAGGGGCACAAGCTGTTTACAAGGTTTTCTGGCCATCTAGGGCATAAAAATTCCAGCACAAATAGAGTGTGAGTCTCTTAAACTTGACTGCTGCAATATGAGTCAGAACACCTTTTTTACTAGACATGTTTCCTCTAGAAACAGGAAGTGCTGTGTCCATCTACATCAGGATTGTATCCTTGCTGAATATCATTTGCATGCTATGGTCAAATAAATTCCTTATTCCTTTTTGTAAATGTTAGATGCCTCAACTCATTTTCATCCCAAATCTGAAACACCAGATTGTAGGTCCCTATGCAGACGTCGCAGTGCAGATTAATTATTCCATAGCAACATATGAGTTAGCAGCATCAGATCATCCTCAGTCAGGTCTGGTCCCAGATACATGGAGTCACTGAAATGCTATCTAACGTCTTTTAAGCAATTTAATAATTAAGTTCCTGCTATTTTAACTCTAGACCTAGCTCATTGTCCACTTGGAAAATATGCCCAAAAATATATATACTTTGAGATTATGGTCTCACACTCTTAGAATTGTTTTCTATCAACACAATTCTGATATGGGTAAGGTGAGATCTGCACCCATTTCTTATTAGAATTGTGAAATTCTCCTGCAAGTGTGCTGGTGCAATATAGTTATAATTCTGTCTTTCCCATTCTGTGAGGCAGCTAAGTGACTGTGGGTAGAGCATTGAGTTTGAAGTCAGGAAGATCTGAATTGTAGTAATAACCTTGTAAATATTGTAGTAATAACCAGAGAATCATTAAGCTAAGTTACCTCTATTGTAACGTCTATCAAGGCATTTTCCATTGTTTTATAATATACATAGCATATGCCCTAGTGGAAGGAAGGGAAGGGAATAAGTATTTGTTAAATGTTTAGTATATGCCAGGAACTATGCAGAGCTCATTAGAGATATTTCATTTGATCCTCAAAACCCTGGGGGGTAAGTACTAAGATTAATCCCCATTTGATAGTTGAGGAAAGGGAGGCAGGCAGAGGTTAAATTATTTGCTCAGAATTACATAGTAAATCTGAAGACAGATTTGAACTGAAGTATCCTTGTCTTCCAAATCAAGTGCTTTATCCACTATTCCTCAAAGAAAACACTTTTATTTAATCAGATATCCACATTGCATCAATAAATAGCACGTACAGTAAAATCTTGGAAACTCTGTACTTCTCAGTTAATTCATATAACTATGGAGATGTGATCTGCTGTAGGAACTGTTGCTTGCAAAAACCTGTAGCCATGATGCCAGCAAATACATATGCCTGGTGTATGTGAGTAACTTATTCTTATAAACATTTTTGTATGGATTAAAATAGACAAATTTTCAAAAGCAATCACTTAACTTGGGGAAGAGGGTAATAATACTATCTGTAGTTTTAAAAAAAGAAAAAACTGTTCAGGATCCTGCCCTCTTTCACATATTTGCAGTTCCTTTAACATCTACTTCCTCTTAGTCTGGTCCAGCTGCTCTTCCTGTCTTTGTCTTCTCTAGTGACATTTCCACTTCCTTGTTTAGCACCCTAGAGAATGAGCTGTTAGAATCCAAATGTGTTCCAGCCATTGATGAAGAAACAAGTTTGTTATAGAAATGCTTGGCAGATCAGCATCTTTTTCAGTCATTCTCTTCCCTGAATTCTCACTAATGAATGCTCTTGGGATGATTGGCTTACCTGAGTGTCACATCACATTTTCTGCAAACTTACTTTTCCTTACCCAGCTAATAACTCTTTTATAAGGCACAGCTCATATTTTTTTTACTTAATTCACATTTATTTTCTCTCCTGCTTATCTCCCCCATTGCATATAAAAATTCTTTGTAACAAATATGTGTTCATAGTGTTCATGATTTTCTACCATTTTGATCTGTACATATTTGCAAATAACACTATTTTCTAAAAGTCTCCAAAAAATCAAAATTGAGGATCACTCAAAAGCCCAGGGTTATAGAATCACAGATTAAGAGCAGGAAGGAGCCTCTGCTTTGCAGATGAGTAAACTGAGAACTAAAAAGGCTGTAACTTGCACAGAGTCGTAGAGCTAGGAAGGGCCTGATGTATATGTGACACCCGATTTTCCTGCTTTCAGATCCACTATATTAGGGTTTCTTAAACTGTTTCAACTCGTGATCTTTTTTTGCCCAAGAAATTTTTACGAGATCCTGGGTAGATAGGCATAAAAAACAGGTATGCAAATCAAACATTTATTGATAATAAAACATAATTTCACAACCCGCAGTTGTGTGAATCAGAGTTTAAGAAGCTTTGTACTATATCATTGGTGATAAATTCAAATAGAAGGCCATTAATTCATATAAAAGGAATCTTATCAGCTTCATACTAACAATTTTAAATTTTAGTATGATCTATGTTTTTATTGTATTTCATTTATTTTATTAAGTATTTATTTTCCAATTACATTTTAATCTGCTTCTATCATATAGCATTATACCACACTGGGCCTGAGATGGCTAGCACACATTACAACCAAGGAATTATATGGGAAAGGCTATGCAAAGAATGCTATAAGAGAAATGTATTATAAGAAATCAAAAAACAAACAAAAAAACCAGTCATATAGCAAGAACAAGGAATAGCTACTGGTAGCCTAGGAGCTCCCTTGGCAGCTACACATTGTAAAGAAACAAGAAAATAGTTCTCCATGCAGGAAATTAGGTTAGCCCCATGTGGTAAAATTATGGGAGGGCATTACACATTGGTTAGCCTTGGTTGGGCTGCAAACTAAATCATTGGAAGGAATAGCTACATTGATGAGATCATAGATTTATTGGAGTTTGTCAGAGTATTTTTGAGACTTAGTAGTATATTCCATAACCATAATTTACTTTTGACTGAAAAAATTTGTTATGAGAATGTGTTGCTTAAACATATGTTTTGAGTTTTTGGAAATTCCATCAGTAATATGATCTGTCCCTGTAGATAATCTGCTGCCATAATTATTGTTTACTTGATAAAATGATTTGTTCTACAAAGTTATAGATATCTATATACAATTAATAAATCAACAAGCATTTATTAAATACTTACTATATGCAAGGCATTGTGCAAGACCCTGAGGCTATACTAAGAGAGCTTTCCCCTTGAACTTGCATTAAACTCCTACATTGGGACCTTCCAGCTTAGAGCTGAGAAACCTGAAGCTGAGGCAGTGTCTGAATTCAGTTCTTCCTCATGTTGAAGCCTTTCCTGATCCTCTAATAGTCAGTGCTGGCCTTCCCAAACTAACTTGTATTCAACTATTTTGTATGTATTTGTCTCCCCCTTTAAATGTAAAGGCTTGCTGATTACTGTTTCACTTTTTGGACTTGTGCCTTCTGGAGCAGCCAGGTGGTTCAATATATGGAGTGCCAGGTATGGAGTCAAGAACTCATCCTTCTGAGTTTTAAACTTAGCTTCAAATACTTATTAGCTATGTGACTCTATGAAAAGTCATTTTAACCCATTTTGCCTCAGTTTTTCCATTTGTAAAATGAAGAAGGAAATGGAAAACCACTCCAGTATTTTTGCCAAGAAGATTCCAAATGGGATCAGGAAGAAAGAGAAATGACTAAAATAAATAAACAAGTTGCTATTTATACCCTCAGGGTCTAGCATAGTGCTGGACATATAATAGACAGCTAGTACTTGTTGATTAAGGTAACCCTAGCTGCTAGCCGAAGCCTAGAATCCATCTCTTGATCTTCATTTCTGAACTATTTATTAAACCTCAGGTCCACAATAATCTCTTTATTGTCTAAAATGGGGACTGGTGAGGAAATAGTGGAATCTGGTAAAGAGTAGGAGTAAAAAAAAAAAAAAGTAAAAAGAAGAAGAAACTGGCATTTTCTGCCTCTTATTGAATGTCCCACGAGAGTCCTGGCAAGGTCCAAGTAACCATGCAAGAGGGCAGGCCCTACACAGACCATAGAGAAAAAAAACTGAGGATACAGGGAAGAAGCAGTTGGCTTAGTACTGAGGGTGCCCCAGTACATAGAGAGTAAATAAAATGCTTATTCAATGACTATGGCCAAGTTAACAAGCACACCATTAACAGGCAGGCAATGGATGGCAGGAAGATGCCTCTCTGCTTTCGTGTCAGTTGTAAATCAGGAAAAAATGAAATCGCTGCTGCCCGTCTGACCTCAGGGGATTTCCTCCAGACAAATTCAGATTCCTGAGCAGTCTGCCATGAAAGCATGAAAAATGGTCAGGGCCAAGTTGAACCTTCAGTGGCTGCTAGTCAAACCCACAAGCTGACACCAACCCAGCTACACTTACTGAATTCCTTCCCCCTACCCCGCTTTAAAAAAATCCTCAAAGGCCACAAAGTGATAGAATAAGTCTGTTTTACCTCCTGTGGCCTGGATCCTACTCCTTTAGGCTGATAAAATACACTTTGGATAATACGTATTCCTGTGAGTACTGTGAGCCTCTCAACCTGTGACTGGAAGTTACTTCTCCCTTAAAAAGGTCTCTGACTTTAGTCACCCCTGAGTCTCATACCTCACCAGAGTATAGTTTCCTTTTTCTGAACAATAGTTTGTGATTGAGCTGGAAATGAAAAAGATTTTTTAAAAATGTTTTTCACTTCTCCCCACTCCCATTTTTGTTAGGATTGCCACCTATACCCTCTTTTACTAGTTTATATTATAGAATGAATGCAGGCTAATTGGATCAGTTCTCTGTCTCTTTCTCCCCCTTGACCTGGAAGAGAATTTATGATTTATTTCCAAATCTTTTGGCTGATTTATGATTCCAAAAGAAATTATTCTGCCAATAGAAATTGTTTTGAGCTCTAGATTCAAAGGCATCCATGGCTTCTTATCTTTAGTTGGATGTATTTGTAAAAAGTGCCTCTAGGAATCTTAGTTTACCTTAATATAATCAGCATTTCTCTGGACATCCAGATTGGATCAATTGTACAGACAGAACCAGTTGTTTCATATTGCCCTTGAGCCTATGAATTTTGCCAAACTAGGTTAAAGCAGTGATTCAGGATGATAGAGAGGTGGGGTTCACAACTTTATACCTTTTCTGGACAAAGGTGTATCTATCATTTCTGCTTCTTAAAAGTCAAGACTGAGAAACATGAACTGATAAGATATTGAGAGACCCAATGGGCTTTAATCCAAACCCTTTATTTTATAGATGAGGCACCTAAGGCTTAGAAGACAGAAGACAGAAGGCTTACACTCAAAGTCCTTTGACTCCTAATCTGAACTATCCCTCTCCTACACCATCCTGTCTCCTTTATGATAATCAACTCTCTTCTCTGGTGATTCATAGATGTTACTGAGACAGGCACTTATAAACAACTTTATTTGAAAATCAAAGTCAATCTTTCAAGAGATTTGCTCAAGATTAGATTATTTTTAAAAAGCTAATCTTGAAAACTGGAAACTGAGTAGATGCCCATCAGTTGGAAAATGGCTGTATAAATTATGGTATATGAATATTATGGAATATTATCTATAAGAAATGATAAGCAGGATGATTTCAGAGAGGCCTGGAGAGACTTACATGAACTGATGCTAAATCAGAAATGAGCAGGACCAGGAGATCATTGTACACATTAATATACGATAATTCTGATGAACATGATTCTTTCCAACAATGAGATGACTGATGCCATTTCCTATGATCTTGTGACAAAGAGAATCATCTACACTCAAAGGTAGTAGGAACTGAATGTGTATCACAGCATAACATTCTCACTCTTTGTTGTTGTTCACTTGCATTTTTTTCTTACTCATTTACTTTCTTTTTTTTTTTTGATCTGATTTTTCTTGTGAAGCAAGATAATTGTATAAATGTTTATATATATTGGATTTAACATATTTTAACATGTTTAACATATATTGGATTGATTGCCATGTAGGGGAGGAGGTGGGAGGAAAGAGGAGAAAATCTGAAACACAAGGCTATGCAAGGACCAATGTTGTCAAATTATCCATGCATATGTTTTGAAAATAAAAAGTTTTAAAAAGAAAAAAAAGCTAATCTTGAAACTGTAGGTTATGGTTGATCTTCAGTAAATAATAAATATGCTATCATTTTTTATTAGCTGAACTTGATCCACTTCCCTGAGTGGACTTCAGTTTTATTCTGCATGAAGTTTTTTTGTTTCAATTAATATGGACCCACCATAATTAAACTGGAAGAATTCCATTCTAGTTAGAATTCTTGCAAATATACTTCTGAACAAGGGAAGTTAAATTACTTTGTTGCCAAAAGTAGTAATGTTTAAATAACAATGTTCATCTGAATATTAAAAATCAGCCTTTCAGTTTCAGTGATAATTCATTCCAGATTTGAATTCTGCTCAAATATGAATACTGGAGTCAGACAAGCATTTTTGATAAATTTATGTATTTAAGAATTCACTGGATTCTTGTTGGGGATTATTTTTAAATTATGCATCTAATTTCAAATATTTAAAATCAATAGTAAACATAACTTCTGAGCTGGAATCCAACTGATCCAAATCATGCAGTATTTGCAAATTATGATCAGACTTATTAAAAAATAATCAAGACACTATTTACATTTATTTATTTGTCTGTTTTTTGGTGCTTTTATAAAAATTCCCAATAAACAGCTAAGTATTTAGAAAGCATACGGACCATTTTCATGGAAAGAAGAGAAAGCCAAAGATCTCAAGAAGACCAAGCTGAGGAAGAGTAGTACAGTACTATTCAGTACTTTCCACTACTGTGTGCTAATGAAGAATAATTAATATCTGAACACCAGATGTAAATTATCTCAATGCTTATTAAAGCAGTCATTTGGGTATTTTTAAATAAAGTAGTTATTTCCAAGATTGAAAGTTTCTTTCCTCTTCTGCCTGCAACTCACAGAGGACAAAACTGGCTCAGAGCATTTTTTTTTTTTAAGAAAGTTTAGTCTGGCTTTCATCAGCCTTCCAAGGAAAGAGATAAGATACAGCAAAAAAAACAATATATGTGTGATTTGTTAGGGAAAAAGGAATCTGTTACCTAGTTTCCTATTGCTAAAGCTATAGCCTTCATATTTCTTACACTTGATACATAGAATATATTCCCATCCTTTTCTACAAAAAAATTGCAGCTGTCTTTCTTTTCCTCTCATTTCCTGGGCACAAATTATATCTTGTGGGTCCCTTAATGACCAAAGCTAGCTGTTCTACTCGAAGCCATCAATCCTTAGCTAAGTCATTTTCCTAGGAATTTCTGAGGCTGACTGAGGTGAGAGCTACAGCAATGCTAACATTCCATCAGCAGGCTGTACAGGATTATGGCCATCACCTCTGACGCCCAAATCTGGTGGGTGGCCAGCAGGGAATTAAAGTCCTACAATATTAACTGTTTAAAGAAATTTCTTTCTTTTTTTTAAAGTATAGAATATCTGGGTCATGTTACAGAAACCACCAAAAAACCCTTTTCTCTCAATATAGCTTCTATAATGTTTAAAAAAATGTAGACCCCCCCAAAACAGCAATTTCTATCTACAGTAAAGCATGCTTAAATATGTTTACTTTTAGGATATTTTTGTTTTGAGAAAAAATTTAAGTCCTGAAATGCATTATTTAGATTGAAAATACAGAAGTTGTTACAAAAAAATTACATTACTAAAGGTGCCTAATAGGCAAGCAAGCAAGCACTAATATATTTGGAGTTTGGGTATGGGTGTAATTTCACTCTTCCCCGAATTATTTATAAAAATACAACAGTTAAATCTGAAGTGGGTAAGAGATCTCCAGTCCTCCCTTTTTAACAGATGAGGAAATTGAGGTCAAGAGAACTAGTGACTTGTTCAGAGACTCAATTGTTCTAATTAGGAGAACCAGAACTTAAACCTAGAACCTCTGTTAAGTCCATCATTCTTTGAACAATACCAATTGCCTTCCTAAGTGTTCCAATGGAAAATTAGATATAAATATTATAAGTATCAAACTAATGTGATTTTTTTTCTTTCCTTTTTTTTTTGGAGACTGGGTTTTGCTATCTCACCTAGGTTTATTCCCTGTAGCCACTCCCTGGCCTAGTCCAACTAGGGACTGGGTCAGGAGTTTTGGTATACTTCATGTATCTCTGCTCTGGATTGATTTGCCCTTCCTTAGACACTTGATTCTGCCCCACCCTTGTACCCTACTGGGTATTCAATTTGGTGCAGATTCTTAATTGGCTGAGTTCATATGTAGTTCACCAAGGAATCCATCTGTCAACCTCCCCAGTAGCAGGGATTATAGATAACCATCTAACACCACACCTGGCCAGTGAACTTTTTCAAACTTTAAGAAAATTAAAGGGACAAAAACATTTTGAATGAAAACATTTTTTAAAAATGCCACTCAATATTTTCTTTTCTAAAAAAAAAGGTGATTTATTTTACTGTTTTATATACAGTCTTAGTATGTTAGGGGTAAATCATAAGAATTTTTCTGTGTTTAGTTTAAACATTACAATACAGACATGAATTCTTGAGTTCTTCCATTTCAATGTACAAATGTTTCCAACTGGTGTCTGCTAGCAGCTTGACCAAGAGGGTGCACAGAGATTTCTGTGCAGTAAAAAAAAGCAGACAGATTACAACATGAATATAAAGGGCTTTTCTCCAAGATGTATAAAAAGTTTGAAACAAACAAAAAAAATAACAGTGTCTGCTCCACAGGACAGACAATAAGCATTTTAGAAGTCACTGACCAATATTTCAGACCAGAAGTAGCATAACCCTATTAACAGTACTTATAAAATGGCTTAACAATAGTTTATCAAAGAATTTGCACTTTAGGTTAAAAAAATCTGAAGAAAAACAGTAGCCAAGAAACTGCACGATAAAAATGCAGAAGTAACATAAAATATTTCCACCACTATTTAAATGTCAAATTTAATCAAGCAATAGTTTTCAAAAACAAAACAATCTCCCTTCTGTTAAAAATAACAGCATTGTTCTGTCTATTTTTCCACTGAATTTTACATATGAACAGACTATATATATTTGCTTTTCTTCCACACAGAGAAATGTCCATTTGGTCTGCCACTTTAGGCAAGCTGGTAGCTATTAATCTTGCCATTTCATCTAAATGAATAACAATTCGTTTTTATTTTCCAAACTGCCAGTCTTCTTGAGCAGGTGCAATGTCTCAAGTATAATATACTTCTTTTTCTTTATACAGTGCAGAGTATATGTGCTTGAGTTCTAATGATTTTTCTCTACTCCAAGTCACTGTCTTTTTCTGGATTCAGTGGTGTGCAGTAGTTGGGTTTATCTGAAGGAACATAGCCAGGCAGACACAAACATTTGTATGAACCTTCTGTGTTAATGCACTTGGCATTTTTGCAGAGTGACATCCGGTTGTTCAGTTCATCACATTCATTTACATCTGTAACAAAACATCAGAATATGCTTGTAAATACGATTTGATATCCAACTCAGTAAAAAGAGGTGAGAGAGGCAGTATGACACAATACAAAGGGGATCCGTTTTGTAGTCTGTAAGAGTTTGTTCAAATACTACTTCTGACATATTAGCTAAGGGATGATGGGCAAATCCTCACTGTATCTTAGACAACTCTCTAAATCTTTATGTTAGCAATGAATTCCTCCTCTGCATCTGTGGAAAGAATGTCATGCTGAGAATTCATTCTGCCATTGAATTTATAGGTTCGAACCAAAGACAGGCAAAAAAATAGAAAGAAAGAAAATGTTTTAAATAGAAAGAAAGAAAACTGTTTAAATGTCAAATTAATCAAGATTTTTATAGCATTTAGTCCCATCCTGGATTCTTATGTTATTTCTTCACTTTTTTATGGCTTATTTTTGTCTATACACTAGTGTGTGACTCCTTCAATTTTCAGAAGGGATCATATTTGCACTGCAATGGAAGATTTTGCTAGATACCGCAGCCATTTCACAAGTGAGGTTCTACAGTTTCCTTCCCTGAAGAGCTTTCGATAAAAAAATATTGTAAAAGGTATCCTCTAGAAAATGTGTAATTAGAAAAGGAGGTAGATGGACTGGTTAAGTATTTATTAAAAAGCCTATTATAAACTATATTTATTAAAAGCCTACTATATAAACTATATACCAAGCTCTAGGGACATAAGAAAAAGAAAGAAGGTCCTTACTCTCAAGGAGCTCACAGTTTAATTGGGGGAGACAACATACAAATAACTACATGCAAAGAAAAAAGATAAATACAAGATAAATAGAAAATGATCTCTGTAAGAAGGTACTGACAGTAAGGGCAAATTAAGAAAAGTTTCAAGTAGAAAGTTGAATATTTTAGCTGAGATTTGAAGAAAGCCAGAAAAGTTAAAAGGCAGAAATAAGAAAGGGAAGAATTCCAAACCTGGGGAACAATCAGTGATGATGCCTGGATTTAGGAAATAGAGGTATTATGTGTGAGGAATAACACATGATACTCTATATATGGACAACAAAGAAGGACAGGCAGCCATCCTGACTGCTTCAATGGGCACCATGTTAAGCTAGATGAAAGCTTCTAGAATGCTGGGTAAATTTTTTGTGGAGATTATTTAGAAGGATGTAATGAAGAATCACCAAGTTAAGGAGACACAGTGGTTGTGCTCTACATTGGAAGACAGTTATGGATATATTGAAATATTGAAGCATATTTTCATGGATTATTTTATCTGAAAAATTAATCACTTTGTGGCTAACTTGGCTAAGACTAATCCTCTTGGCTCTTATATAAAAGATGCAATTTCACCTTGGGTATTGCCTATAACTTTAGTACTTTTAAGAATCCACTAAATGTCCTACTGGCACAACATTTGAGAACTCAGGTTCAAAACCAGAATATAAGAAGAACCTGAGTGGGACTTTTTGTGGGGAATGTAAACCATAATATATTTCAAATACAATATCATAGTAATCATACTATATAACCTCTTCATTATATACAACTATTCAAATGACAAAATGCATTCATAATTCTAATTTGAGGCCCGACAAAAATATCCTTTTTCTAGGCTTTCCCAACCTCTAAAATTTAGCTGGAGTTAAGCTTTCAACTTTAAGTCACTAGGGAATCAAAGAATTTCAGTTGGAGGGTTTCAGTGCATATCTGAGAAAGAATATCCAACATAAAACACCTGACAAGTAGTCATATAGTCTCTCTTTGAAGGGAGGATCCCACAATTTCGTCATGTAGTCCATTTTACTTATGTATAATTTGAAATATAAAAATAAAATTTTCCCTTGACATAAGGCCTAAATTGGGTTCTTTGGAAATGCTACTTACTACACACAAAACAGAACAAGTCTAATTTATCTTCCATTAGGCAGTTCTTCAAATATTTCAAATACTTGAAGAACAACTGGTGGGAACTCTATAGTCTTAGACACAGCTATGCAAAGGGCACAAACGATGCAAATTCCACTCTGTGAGAAGCATTTTATGTTGTGGAAAGAGCAATATTGCTAGATGGTTCCTAGGCCTGTCCCTTTAATTCTCCTAGCTGTGCCTCTTTTAATGTTAATGTTCTAGGAATCTCTAACCTGGTTGGGATGGTGGAGGGATTTGGGGCAGAAAGGAAGCAATGAAACAATGGGTTTCATTTTAATTACAGACTTGCCCAATTCACTAATTGGTCATTACCTCCTCCAAAATAGGTTATAATCAGGCTACCACAAGAAGAGAACTAGGCTTGGGGAAAGTCATAAATGAGGTATAAAGAAGGAAAAGTTAAATCCATCAGACTTCCTTAGTACCACTCTTCCTACCATTCCCAAACCCATCCTTGGTCTGGTCCTGGGAAACGAGATAGTATATGGGAGATACCATATCTGGAATGCTCTCCCTCCCCATATCCATTTCTTAAAATCTTTGGTTTCCTTCAAAAACTGAGCTCAAACACATGTGAAGTCTATTCTCATGCCAGCTACCCTGCCTCATAAAACTACTGTCTTCATTTTACATATTATGAATGTGCTTTTATATAGACACACATACATACATGAAAGGGACTGTTCATATGTCATAACACTGAGGAAACATATGAAAAAATCCAAAAACCTCTTTTTAGTACCTTTAGAGATATTAAGAAGTAACATTTTCCTTTAAATCATTTTCCAAAATCTTTAAAAAAGCACTTTGAACAAAGGCTTTTCTTGGGATACAGATTAATGATGGTACCAAACCTTTTCACAAAGAATAAATCTTGTCTTATTTATATCATTATCTGAAGTGATATAGTATTAGTCTATATGAAGGAAGTCTCCTCTCCAATTGTCCACATGAAGTGTGTGTGGAAAGAGATCTAGCTTGGGAGTAATCTAGGAGAATGGGATAGTGAATTACTTGCTCAATTTTGGAACAATGATTTGTATTGCATTTTAAGGTAATCTTTTTCTTGTTCAAGATTCCATATAACTGTTACCTAAAATCTTCTTCTGGTGAGACATGTTAGAAGACTTTGATCCATTATGCCATGGGCATTTCTCTCTGACAGTCAAAATATATAATCTGGAGTCTGAAGCAGTTCAAAAAGGAAATCACTGGAGCTATCTCAGAGCTATTCCCAAATATGAATAGGGCATATGGGAATAACATTCTCCAAGTCTCCTGATAGTTCTATTTGGGAAAATGATTTAGATTTCTAAGACATTTCTTTTTTTGAACACCACCTGTATTCTTTGAAATGGATATCTTTTTTCACATGTAAAATTAATAAACCATTGACACATAAAGATGTAGAAATTTCTGTGACAAGAGAAAAATCATCCCCACACTTATTTATGTTAATGAATTACTTAAAGAAGTCATTATGTGTTATCAAACCTCTAGGCAAAAGTCAAATAGGAAAAAGTATAAATTATCTGCTTTGATTTCTAAACCAACTGAAATTTATTCCAGAAGAAGCAATGTCTGTTTTCTTTTAATTGAGTAAATCTGGCCTCAGAGGGAACAGTGTAAGAAGAAAAACCATTTTTAACATGCAACCATATTCTTACCAACACAAGTCATCTTGGTCATATCTAAGTGATAGCCATCAAAGCAGTCACATGTATATCCCTCCTGTACTCTAACACAGCGGCCATTTTCACATCCATTGAGAATGCCACATTCTTCTGCCTGCAACTCCTCAAAACTATTTAAGAAACCTGGAAAGAGAAAAAATCAGATTTTAAAGTAGGGAAAAAAGCCTAAGTCATTCATCTATTATAAAATTCTCCAAGTGACTTTTGAAGATACAGTGATAAATTAGTTTTTCTTTCTAATTTAAAGAAAAGCTGTTCTCAGTATAAATATGAAAAATAATACTTTAAAAGACTATGATACATGGGATTTGCCTGCAATTTTAAGCAGTCATTTGTAAAACTACAGCAAAAGAGACACAAAAAATAAGATATCAAATACTGGGCAAGAAAGATAAACGTGGAAGAGATGCTAAGTTGGATCTTACTATTTGCTATGTTAAGATATACAGTTTCCACCATCCTCATTGGAAATTACATTAGTAGTAGTGGAGGGAAAGGAGGTAGAAATGAGCATTATTTAGCAATGAAGATTAAGCCAATGGAATTCTCTCTTAGAGCTAATGTAATCAGTTGCTGTAGAGCATGATCAGAGTACTTCCAAAGAGTAACCAAGTGATTTCAAGGCAAGGTATTGTCCAACCAAGTTCTTATGCCTGAGAAAAAGGTAAGGTTATCAAGAAATTCACCAAGCCTATTTGATCTAGGGTTAAAAACATCAAGAACAACAATAGCAAGCTAAAATTTATGTAGTGCTTCAAAGTTTACAAAATACTTTACATTACTTATTATTTAATTTGATCTCTGCAACAATCCCATGAGGTAAGTGCTATTATTACCCCCATTTTGCAGATGACAAAGCTGAACTAAAAGCTTGCTCACAATCATAAATGTCTGAAACAAGATTTGAATTGAGGTCTTCCTAACTCCAAGTTCAGAACTTAAAACATTAGGTCATTTAGATATCAAAGGGCTTCTCTATCAAGGACTAAAGTATAAAAGTAAGAAAGACTGAATTACAAAATCCTAACAAATGAGTAAATGATATCATACTTTCAATTGCAGATTCAAAATTAGTCTTAAAAAAAACTTATCTTATCCCATGATTCCAGATATGTTTTAACTCATTCAATTGTAAACAAAGACAGTTTAATAATAATACACCCTTCCTCCCTAAAAATAAATAAATAAAAAACACTGCAATACTTAATTTGTTTTAACTGTCTTAACAGAATTGAAGGTTGAAAATATAAAATCATGGCGACCAAATATGCTGATGACATAGTGTCTCCTATTCCATTCCCACTCCACCTTCCTACCACTATCCCTCTCTCACTCTCCACCCCATAAGAGCTTTCTAACAAAGCAACAATGACATTTGGAAAGATTGATTTTTTTTTTTTCTTGTCAAAGTAATCTCTCTAAGAAGCGGCAGAGGGCAGCAAAGCATCATCTCTGACAGATTGACAGATCATCTCATCAGAAAGAAAGCTAACCTTTCAGCAACCTGAATGTGTCCTACTCTTTTGAAGAACAAAGGAGTTTGCCAGAAGAGGCAATGAGGCATATGGGTGATGGACCTATGATTATGATACAGAGTACATTACTTATACATAGCCTGAGGTTCAGGCTGAATGAGGAAATTCATTCAAATTTTGATAGAAAAACCAAATCCAGATTATCATCATCATCATCATCATCTTTCTTTCTCTTCCTTCCTTTCTTTCTCTTTCTTCCTTTCTTTCCCTCCCTTCTTTCCTTCTTTCTTGTTTATTCATTATTCTGGTGTTTATTGCCACCTTAAAATTCCTTACCTCCTTAGTGTTCTACCTTTCATCTTCCATCTTTGCTAATCTACAACACTGGGAAATGCCACTGTCTACTTTCTTTAATCTTACTTAGGAGATGGTGAGATCTGTCAGAAAAAGTTATGAAATCTTTTTTCATGGAACTGCTTTAAAATTTATAGTAATAATTCACATTTATGTGATACTTATTGAAACCTCACAATATTCTGAGAAATAGTTATTACTGTTATTATTTTTCATATTTGACACATGAGCAAATGGAAGATCAGATAGATTAAGTGGCTTATTTATGTTCATATAGCTCATAGGAGTCAAGAAGCTAGCTTGAATCTTTCCTGATTCAAAATCTGACTCTCTTTTCTTTTCATTGTGACATGTTACCTCTTGAATCACCTAAATGCATTCATGTTATCTAACTGCTATTGGGCCTAATCATAGGTCCATCATCTAGAGCTGGATGGGACCTACTTATGTAACATGCTCAAGATCATACATAATAATTAAGAGAGCTAAGATCTGAACCCAAGTCTTCCAAATCCAGAACCAGTAGATTCTGTCTGTCAGAATGCTTATTCATTTTCTTTTAATTCTATGCCATTTTCTACAGCATCATTTAAATACAGAACATCATCCTATAACTATAACTACCTAGAACTACATCCTATAACACTTCTCTACCCCATCCACTCCCCAAGATTAACAAATGATCTCACTCCCCACTCTATACAAGTCAGTCATCTTCTTTAACTTGGAATTCCTTCAAATCATCTTCTCATTATGACTTCAATTACATGCAGATAATTCTCAAGACTTCTTCAACCGATACTTCAATCCTGAGTTCTTGCCTACTGGAATCTCTACCTGAACGTTCCACCAGCACCTCAGACTCAACACGTTTAAAAACAAATTCATCACTTCCCTCTGCAAACCACAAAGGGTTCCCAAAATGAATAATGATGTTAATGACATACATCATACTTACTCAAAACATTCTTTCTATTCTGCCCATTCAGCTTCAGTATTATAGTGGCTCAACCTCGTCAATGTTTCTATCCCTATCTGTTCCTTTCTATTCCCACATCCTATCCTCGATTAATTCTTCATTACTGCAAAAATTGCAATTATCTCTTAAGTGGTCTCCCTGGCTTCATGGAATTCCCTGTGCCAATCAATCCTACATCCAACTATCATATTAATCTTCTGGAAGCACAGGTTATTCCCCTGCTGACAAAGTTTTCATTGTTCTTTTCTGTATTGTTATTAAACTTCCCACATGGCAGAGTCTGCCTGACTCCTAATAGCTAAATGAGCACTGAGAATCACAGATTAACTTTCTATGCTCACCTCCTCTCATTACCCTATTTCAAAGGCTAGTCTAGCCAAAGAGAACTACATACTTCCCCCTTTACATAACTTGCATTTCTCAAACCTTACGATGTTTTTTGCTGTTCTTTTTTTTTCTTCTATTTCACTTTTATACTCAATTCCAATGTCATCTCTTCCATGAAATTTTTCAGACCCTTTCAATCTGTTCCATTTCCTCCTTCTCTAATACCTCATTTGTTCCTGTTGTGGCACTTAATCCATATCCTCTTAAATTATAGATTTTCATATACACATCATCTTCCCAATTATAAACTCCTAAAGGGCAGTCTTATTCATCTTTATATACTAAACAGAACATCCTACAATGTTCTGTCCAATGATAGTCAATATTGTACGGGGTCATCAAAAGAATAAAACTGTTCAACATTGTTCTTCATATTTCTTCATTTTTAATAAGCCTGAAAGCCTCTTTCCCAATCCATGAGGAAATTTTAGTCATGCACTCAAGGGAAGTAAGTGAGAAATCTTTGAAGGGCTCTACAACTTCTTAGATATTAGAAAAGCTTTACATATTCAAAGTTGCAGGTCATTGTTAATTCAGTTATGTTGCCATAAAGACAGTGGATGATGGACAAATAAACTCATTTTGTAACATTTGTAATTAATTAAAAATTACATTAATGCAAGGCTAGCATGAAAAAGAGGTACTTAAGCCAGGCCACTTCCATATTATGGGTCCAAAAAACTTAACAATCATGTTACACAAAACTTCCCTGGACTGTGGGACTATGTAAGAAATGTTTTTAAAAATATAGATTGTTATTGTTGGAAATCTCAGTGTTTGATTTTTTTTTGGCATATTTCTCCCAATCTATTAAAGCATGGTAACACATCCCAAGTTGCTTTCTTATTTACAAGGGGTATAAATGCAATAAAGTCCTGTGAGGTATGGTCTTCCTGAGTTCAAGCTAAATATAAAACAGTCTAATAGTTAATACTCCTCCTGTGTATGTTTTGAGTCTGCTGTTACTTGTACTTTAGAGGCCTGTACAAAATACTTTCCAGAATGCCTCGACAGAGCATATCTTAATAACAATAACAGCCAATATATCATAGCACTTTAATATTTATAAAATATTATGCAAATATTATCTCATTTAATTTTCACAACAACCCTGGAGGGTAGGTTTTATTATTATTATTCCCCATTTTCAGACAGAGAATAAACGACAAGTCAGAGTCACATAGCTAGTAAGTTATATAGCTCTGAAAAAAAATGATATTAATGTCACATAAAGGGACTGCCAGATTATTTATCCAAAGAAATCTGCTGTGTAACTTTTCAATCATGCTGAACTTAATTAGAAACGAATGCTCTTCTTAGTCTGAAAGCATAAAGAACACACCCAATAGAAATTCTTGGGTAAGGCTGTAGCCCGTGCTGCACAATGAGGCTCTTAGATTATCATTCATTTGCTCTATAAAAAGGTGAAGAGGCATCACAAATCACAATGGTGCTTTGTATTTGTAATATAGCAATTCTAAAAAAGCAAATTCTTTTTCCACACTTCCAGGTTTTCTTGTGTTGACAATCTAATCTAACAAGCACTATGTTCAGGCGTATGGAAAACCATGGGAGATATGCAGATGACGCATAAAACATATGAATTCCCATTTCTGTTCACGAAGGAATGCCCTATGTTGTCCACTAATTTTCCCTAGACAAAACAACATTTTTTAAGTTAAATATGAGTCTTCTGTATCCCTGCTTTCCTACATCAAACATTTCCTTTTCATGTGTTTTTCTAGGACAAGACTGCTCTGGTTACATGATATAAAACTGTCTTTGTGAATGAGAAACCATATTTATACATGCACACTATTACTCCTTCTACTTGAATCCTGCTCAGAATCCACAGAAAGTTAGTATGTATCAGGGATAGCATACTAGCATAGTAAAAATTTAATAACTGGCTCCCTGAAAGAAAAAAAAATATGTGACACTTTTAAGTTTAATATGCACTATCATCATTTTCTCCATTGCTTTCATAACTCTAGGCCATCAATAAAACAACAAATCAATCCTTGATTTGTAATACTTGCTGCTGAAAATTTATTGAAAATTTAACAGTTTCCTCAAGCAGGTTCCACAACACTTTCTCCTGGCATATAAAATCCCTTATTTGTGAATATCTATTTGCTTCATTTCAGTTTACTGAAAATAACTATAACACTACTTGACTGAAAGACAATTTCACAACTTGAACTGATCTAGTACCAAACTAAGCACAGTCCCTGGGAACACACCAGATATTTCATAAAGGCTTATTCAGTGACTGATAGATTGACTGAAATAGACCATCACTCAACATTACAATAAAAATTCTGTTATTATAACCATTGGACCCCTTTTATTACTCAAATTAAAAAAAGCCATGTAAGAAGTAACACAAATTGTTTTACATTAACTAAAAAAAACTTATGTAAAACTAATTTTTAAATGAACATTTACTTACGGTCCTGAACAAAGTAAGGATCTGTTTCTGGAGAATAATGTTCATTGAAGTCAACCAAAGCATCCTGTCCATATGGCCGCCGAGGTCCTGTGACTGGAATGTTGCACAGTTGGGCATAATCATCTAGGACAGAGAAGAAAAGCAATATGATACATCATTGTTCATTTTTGAGTAGGTCTATTGTACTAGAAATAATAAAAGGAAAATATTCTATATGTTTCATCTTCTATAAAGAGATTAATTTCCTTTAATATGTTACTTGTATCTTTTTAAAGATTTGAATGGGTACTCTCTTCAGCAATGTAGATCTCAACTCCTTCATGAATTAGTATGTCCTTTCCAAATAAAATCCTTGTCATAACAGTCAACCTTCTGATGATGGCTGGAGATGGTAAAGCTCTACATTTAGCTAGGCTGTTCTCCAGATTATAAATACAATCCATCACCTAGTCCATTTGAAACTTTTCTCAACAAGGATCAAAGATCATGCTCCATTGCCACAGAATTCCAGGAGTGCTGGCTCACTTCTTCACCTTTTCCCTGCCATGATGAGGTTCAGAAGTTTAAGAGTTATATGGAAACTTTATTATAATTTACTATTATTACCACCACCATCTTACAATAACAACAACTGCAACATTATTATTAATGATTAGGGAAAAATCCAGACTTGGGATTTCAAGGGGGATGGGGCTTCCTTTACCAATACAGAATGGCAATCTTTCTGTAACTTTAAAAATTCTTAGAATTGCCTAGGGACACCAAATGGCTTGTCCAGGTTTACACAGCCAGCATGTGTAGGAAGGGAGGTGAACCCAGGTGTTCTTTATTCTAATGGCCTGATGTCAGATGACTGCTCCATCCTACTTCTCAATGATAATAATATGGCACAAAAATATAAGACATCATTTTATTTGTACTTCACAACAACTTAGTAATAGAGGATCAGATTCTAGCAATAAGAAAATTGAGATTCAGAAAATTTAAATTTTGTGTGTTTAAAGCAAATTCAAGGCCAAAACTGGGTCCTTGATTTTCGGATTCCTAGTCATTATTCCATATTTACATGGAAAACTCTGAAAAAGGAATTACAAAAATGTCTAAATATTTGGAAATATATGTTAGACAAACTGATTGGAAGAGACTCATGAACCCAAGTTTGAAGAACATTCTAAAACTGGACCAATGAAAAACATCTGAATAATTAGTAAAACACATCTCATAAAGAGGAAAGAAAAGTGATAGATTTGTAAAAATGCCTTGAACTCTTTTGAAGAAAGGTACCACTATTGTAGTTAGATGTATTTTGAAGGCATTAAGTAGCAAAACTTTAAAAATGTTAAAAAAAAAAAAAAAAAAGAAACATACCCGCTCACCAAGGTCAAATAAAAATCAGCTCTGGTGAGTCAAAGCATACATAAGTAAGCCAGGGTTTTCCAGTATTACCTGGTCATAACTTTGCTTGACTTTGGCACTATGGTACTACTAATATTATCTCTTCTTATAGTCCTAGCCCATGAGGATATTCCAGTGACTATGAAACATGCTACTCTATTCTCCAACTGAAATAATTTGGTCTACCTCCCCCCCTTCCAGACTGCTAATATTCTTCTCTCTGGTTCTCTGCTCCAAGACGATGATTCTCTACAATTATTACTTGTCACTAGACTATCTTCCACTTAAGAATTAGGTAGTAACCACGGCATAACTATCTCATTGATATGACTATCCTTGCTTATGTGGTAGATCTTGGTTCTCTATTGATTTAAAAGTCACAAGGCTCTCTATTAAAGTAGCATGTATCCTAATTAACTTTGATCTAAATAAAATTTAGAGGGGACAATGACATGATTCTTGATCTAAGATCAAGATATGGTAGAAAGACATTTATGAATAATTTAAAGATCCTGAAGGATTATCTCCTCATTTTATTGTCTTTAGAGAAATAGAAAAATTCAATAATTAAAGGCCTAAGTTTAAATCATCAGGCCAACAGGAACTACATACTAGAGTCCAGAAAAAATCGGCAGACGTGACTGCTGAGCTACTGGCATTGATCTCTGAAAGACAGTGGAGAATGACAGAGATGAGACCAGATAATAAAAGGGCAAATGTTCCAATTTTCAAAAAAGGTGAAAGAATGAGATTTGCAAACTACATGCCTTTGAATTTGATTTCAATTCTGGAAAATTTTTAGAACACATTTTACTAAAGGGACAGTTTACTAATATCTAGAAGCAGCAATGATCAAAAAGATCCAATGTACCTTTATTATGCTAGACTCTTTTTTGATACTAGAGTAGAACATGTTTAGAAAACCACACCCACACCCTCCCCCCCATGACTTGCAGCTTTTAGCAAAACATTTGACAAAAAACTTTTCATGCTATCCTTATGGATATGAAGTGATACTTCACTTATAGGATCAGTTAATAGGGCTAAACAGATTCATAACTAGGAGAACTTTTCATCAGAAAAAGGTTTGAGGGATATTAGTGAAATACAAGTTCAATATGAATCCATAGTATGATATGGCAGACAAAAGGCAGTATTGATTTAGACTACAATCAACAAAGGAATAACAAGGAAGGTGAGAGTCCTATTGTATTCTGATTGTCAGGCCATCTGTGTACTATGATTAGTTCTCAGTGTCATGTTTTAAGAAAGACATTGAGAATCTGGAAAATGTTGAGAGAAGGAATGGTGAAGGGACTTGAGTTTATAAGTTAAAGAAATTAGAAATGTTTACCCTGGAAAAGAAAAGACTTAGGTTACAGTGGAGTGGGGTGGGGTGGGGTGGGGTGGGGTGGGAGAGAAAGAACATACATAACATATATATAGCTTCAAATATTTGAAGAGCTGTCATCTGGGAAGAGAAATAGATTTGTTGTGCCTTCTCTCAAAACAGAACTAAGAAGCAATGATGACAGCATTAAAAAGAGACAGTTTCAGACTTCATATAAGAATCTTCCTAACTATTAGCTTTATCCCAAAGTAGAATGGATTATCTCTGGAGGTAACTGGTTTCCCCTTTCTAGAAATCTTGAAGCAAAGTCTAGTTAACGTGCTACCTGTGGGGTAGTCATTGTGAGGGAATGGATGGGCTTTCAGATCCAGATTCTGAAAGGATGACTTCTGTGATCTCTTTTAGCTCTCAGATTCTGCCATTACATGGATTGCCTTTGATTTTCTGGGATACTCTTAAGTATCAACTGAAAGATGCAGTTGTTGGTTCTAGTCAGCTAATGTATATGGAAGACCTTAAAGGAACTGTAGCCCCACATGAAAACTATTGTAGTCTATCTCATTATAATAATGAAGTCATCTCTTGATTGTTGGATCATTCCATTCAATGTATATAAAAATATATAAACATACTCCCATGATCCTTGAGTCAGCCTCCTCCAAAACAGTTTGGGGGAAAGGAATCTATGTCTGTATTCCCATTATAGCACTAAGGATGTTATAAAAAAACAAAAAATAAAAAAGATTCAAATGCAGACAGCTTTTTTGACATCCTTATTCTTGCCAATCCAAATCTTTTCCTCTTTACTAAATGGGAAAACCATAAAAAATACCATCAGATCTTGACTATACTGATTTCACTTGCAAGACAATTTAGGAATTTGTTGATTAAATATAGAAATAATTTTAAATTAAGGTAAGATACAAAAAAATACACCATACTTTTGGAACCAGGCAGATGAGATTCCATGTTCTCACTCTAACATATTAATATATTCTGAGCCATTCTTCATGAAACACCTTTAAAGGACTAATCTGGGTAGTAAAATATCAAATATGTGGCACATGAGAAAGCTAGTATGAATTGTTAATACATGCTCACACAGATTAAGTTTACAACTATTCAGTGACTGCATATTGCTAGGATGAAAAAAATTCTCTTAATTTCATTTTAATAGGTTAGAGATTCCAACTGATTCTTGTGTGTTAAGCAGACACTTTGAAAATCATTATTTGTTTCAAGGGCTCAAATTTCCTGCAATGTTAACCTACTAGTTTTAAATTAGTACTATTAAATTTTAATGATATTTTAAAATTAAAATTTGAAACCAACAAAATAAATCCATCAGAAGTAATTCTGGTGAAAAATATAGAGGCAAAGATCCAAACAAAAAGCAAAAATGTTTGACAGAAAGTAATCACTGCAGACCACAAGATAGATGGGAGTAACAACAAAGGGTGACTAATATTTGAATCAAAACAGAACCTAGCAAAGAGCATGGAGACAGAAAAAAGTTGTTGTTTAGTGATATTCCAAAGGACAAAAGTTCTTATATGAAAATGGTCAACAAAGGTTCCTTGGTCTTTCTCCTATACTTGTGAAACTCCAATTGATGTAAATAGAAAAATAAAATCCCTTAAAATGATCTATTTCCTTTGCTAAAATTTTCTACTCAAGAAATCAAACTTCTAATAATTTTATGTTCCTGGTTAAATTGATAAGGAAAAAAAGTGTTCAGAGTTATCATCCACATTCGCTCCTTCTTGAAATGAATATATATTACTTTGTCTTTAGCTGGTATTTACTTATTTATGAACATACTTTATTCTTTTCCCAGGACAATATATGTTCCTTATGAGCAGGGACTATTTTGTTTCTTCTTTAGTATTCCCACTGTCTACCATGGGGCTAATACAGAGCATACTATGTAAAAGACCTCTTCCATGAAGGCTGAGTAGAGGACAAAAAGTCCTTGATTCGGAATCTGAGCATCTTGGTTTGAACTTAGCTTTCTTACTTTAAATCTCTGTCCTTTTCTTTTCCTGCCTCCCAGTTTCTTAGTCTATAAAATGCTCAGTTGGACTAGCATTAGTTAGCTCTAAATTCTATGATATTAAGGGACATAACCAAACATTTTTCACTGTGACCTTTTCTTCCTCTCTTTGACCTTAATATTTCTTATTTCATAGAGCACCTATAACAATATTGCTAGGAATTCTGCATACATGAAAGAACTATCAATTGATCTTTTCATGATCTGTTTTATGAATGGAAATCTGGCTTATTTATTTGAATGTGCATTTATTTATTTAGCTCTCTTACTGATTAATTATCTGGAGTGTGGAGGGGAAATTGAAGAGCTAGCCCTAGGCTATGATTGTGATGAAATATGCTACTATGCACTTGAGATGAAATACTTATCTTGGTCTATTAAATGATGTAAATTAATTAAAGGCAAGATTTAAGCTAATAAATACCAGGCTTTGACAAAACATAGCTCAGTCAAAGCATTAGTGTAGTAATTATTGTAGTCTAAACAGTAAATTTAGACTCAAATTCAATTCAAGTTCCAGCTTTACTATTTCCTATGTGTATGACCTTGGACTTAAGGCACTTTACTTCTAAGAGCTGTTTCCTCAGTTGTCAATTGAAGAGAATGTGATAAAATGACCCAAAAGGTCCTTTCCAAATATTGCTTTAATCCTATGATCATGTTACATTATATGTAAAGGGAATGAAAAATCTCCATAATACAGTAGCAAATGGGATTGGAGGGGGAGAAGTTCACTATCTGTCCTCCTTTTCCAACATAAAGGATGTTCAAATTATTTCAATTATTTTTTCTTATTTTAAGTATTATTCAAAAGTGATTGGACTAAGTGGCTAAAAGAACAGGAAAACAGTGTATAAAGTAATTTCCTAGCAAGTTTTCTTACATTTTATAAATTAGGAACTTTTTTGTAAGTGTTGGTTAAATGCGTACTTGAAAAGTAAAATGTTTTGTTAATAGGTATCAAAATTTAAATTCAGCTAAACCATCTGTTTTCCTATTCTTGCCAAAATTTAATTTCCTCACTCAAATTCAATTCAAGAAAAAGTGATTTATCAAGTATTTATAGTAATGTAAGATACTGTGCTAGGTCTTGAAGGCAGAAATGTATGTATAAAACAGACCTCTGCCAATAATAAGCTACAATCTAATGGGGCAAAGTGGGAGAAATAATGTCCATAAATATCTAGGATGCAAGGGAGAATGGAATAAAGACAAGGGAGAAATTCAGGCATAATGGTATTGAGGGGGAATAGAATGGTCAGAAGTGCCATATTTCTGATGCATATGCTTTCTCAGTGACTTGGCTGAATCAAGAAGAAAAATAAAACTTTTTTTTTGTTTAAAGTTCAAAGCCTCTCAGGTACCGATGTCTTTTGCTCTAAGATTATATGTACTCTATATTATATCATGTGCACAATATCTAATTAGATACATTGTGTATCCTCTACTAAAATGTGAGGTCCTTGAAAATAAGGACTATTTTTGCCTTTTTTTTAAGCCTTTCTTTGAATCTCTGATGTTTAGCAACATACTTGGCATATAGTATGTGCTTAACAATTACTTTTTTAAAAGTCTTTCTCTTTTTAATATTCTCCTATAGTTATATTTAAAACAATTTTTTTTGCTAAATACTTTTTGAGATATTTAATATAAGTCACATCAAGAAATGCCCTCCTCAAAAAATGAGCTTTCCTAGTAATGTGCCACAAAAAGTTTTACTTTTAAGGGAAGCCAGTTTTACAAAAAGCAAGTTATTAAATAAATCATGCCTAGCTTTCTGTTACTTACACTAGCAGTGAGCAAGAATCAGAATGGTAGCCAAGGAACATTAAGTACAGTAACAGTGGTATTCTAGTGAAGCTTCAATAATGACTGTAAGTTAGATTATATTGAAAAGTCATGGTTTTAAGCATCAAAATTAGGAGTACAGCCAATAAAACTTAACTGCCTGTTTCCATATATTTAACTTTCTTTTTAAGACTATGTGAAAAAAAAAGGAAAAAAAAGAAAAAAAAAAGACTATGTGAATATACATCTATAGCTTTCAAAAACTCAGAATTTGTCATAAATCATGTTTTATGTCACAAATAGTCTGACCTGGTTCAGCAGCAACAACAAAAACAATAAATCATTGTTTATTTCTCTTGATGCTGTAGTAACAAAACACAGAACTCCAAGGTCTATGGGGAAACAAGCTATAAAGGTCTATGGAGAAACAAGCTATAAGTATTAGAGCGATGGAAGCTGTACTGGGCTTATACTGGCAGCAAAATGTCACAATTTGACTGCATATACAATGACATATCATCCAGTATGTATATAACCAGAGAATTAAATGGACAGATCAGACAGTAAGAGTGTAGGATTATTTTTCAAAAATAAAGGATTGCAAGTAAAAAGCCTGGGCACCACACCACTGTCTAAGAAATTTTAAGAGATGAGAAAAACGTCTTTAGTACATTGGGGAGATTCTCTAAGGAAGACTTATGGAAAGATTTGTATAAAAATGAAATGAGTTGAGACAAGTCATGATCTCAACTGCAATGAAATCCTGACCCATTAATATTTCAAAATAAGGCAAATATATCATCTGTAATACCTGTGAACTAAGTAAAGTTTCTGGAAATTATTTAGCCTACCTGCATTTATTCTTTACATAATTTCTAAACAAACACAAGTGCTATATTTATTTGTGGATACTATATTTTATGTACTTGAAAGATAGAATTCATATGACTTAAATACTATTCTGGTTCCTAAAATAAATGTACACTCCTGACAGATAACTCTGTTAGATTATACTCCCACTAAAGGTAGGAACTTTGTCATTTTATATCTGTGTACTGCCAGTATCCAACCTAGAGTCCAACATATAATAAGTGCTTACTAAATTTTTCTGAAGTTGAATAGAATTACTAGATTTTCCTGAAATTTAATAGTTTTGCATCTGAGGCTTGTTCAGGACAATGAGACAATAGCTTCATCTATTCCTTTCCTGTTCCTCCACAATTGACTTTCCAACAATTCCTTTACTCTGTCATATGGTCACTGGAGATTTGAGGTTTGTGAACTGAAGCCTTCCAAGATACTCCTCCTCTTCAATAGCTTAGCAGGAAATGAAAGAAACCATTTCCCCTTTATCAGGGATTTAAAAAAAAAACTCATACTGATTGAAGAAAACAGTATTTCCTTTTCTTCTAGTGTTTGTTTTTTTTAATTTCATACTAAGAGGATTTAACTTGGTTTTCTTTTTTTTTCTTCAATTTAATGAATCCCAAACAGCCAAGAAAAAAAAATCCAGACTTCTTTCTCTTCTAAAGCTTATACTCACTCACAAGCTTCAGACCTAGTGCATCCTTGCTCCCTCTCTTCTTCCCTTTCCCCCCCTTCTTTCTTTCCTTTCCCTTGTGATAGATGCTCTGCCCAAAAGAATATAAATTTTGATGCTAAAACACTGAAAGATATCTTGGGATTCACAGGTTAGATGTCTTTCTTAAAGAACATACTTTAAATATCACTCAGGTTCTCATTGATTGGTCAAGAAAAGGGCTTAGATCTTGATTAACTCAGAAAAATATAAATAACAATTGTTTCTCTTTTGGCCAGAAACCCTGAAAGTCTTCCACTCCCCTACTGATTTTTTTTTAAGGTCATTCTCTATCTCATTTCTTACCTAACCTGAATCACTGATTAGCTATTGCTTCAGTAAGACTGAGGTCTATTAAAAACTTTAGCTTAAAAAGATCAAAATCTCTTACTGCTTCCAGAGCCATCTCTAGCTATCCATCTTGCCAAGGGTCCCAGAGAAAGTGAGGCTGGAGTGTTTGCACAGTTCTATTGAACTTAAATCTACTTCACTTGCATAAGGCTTAGAATGAAAGACCATTACTACAGCAATAGTCTCTAACAACTATGTCTCTAAGAGATGACATAGTGCTTTAAACTCCAAGTACTTTACATTTATTATCTTATTAAAGGAATTGTAGACATAAAAGGAACTAGAGAAATTAAGTGATAGAGAAGTGAGGTAATGGAAGAATAAAGAAGGAAGGAAGGGAAGAATGAGAGAAAAAAAGGAGGAAAGGAAAGAGAAAGGAAGGAGAAAAAGAGGGAGGGAGGGAGGAAGGGAAGAAGGAAAGAAGGAAGGAAGGAAAAGAAAGAAAGGAAGGAAAGGAGCAAAAGAAAGAAGGAGGAAGGCAGTGAGAAAAGGAGGAAAAGAGGGAGAGAGGAGGGAAAGATGGAGGGAAGAAAAAAGAGAGAAGAAGGGAGGAAAGAAAAGAGAGAAGGGGAAGAGAAGAAAGGAAGGAAAGTAGGAAGGGAATAAGGAAGGAAGGAAAGAGTCTTGCTGCCTGGTCTTTATGAGGCAGTTCCTACTCACAGAAGTTATTTTTCCTTCAGTCCCAAATGAAGTAGAGTGGGAGAATATAGTTTTAGAATAAGGTTCGAGTGAAACATTCATGTGAGAAACATTTATCACAAGACAAAAATTTGCCATTTATTATATGAACTAGCTCAAGGGCTCAACCAAATATGACTAAGGCAGAATCATATATGATTAAGAAATGTGCTTCTGGGTTCAGAAAAGTTTCAAGTTTCAGGGGAGAAGAGGAGCAAAAGCAGGATCTGAGGAGTAAGGGGAGGAATTAGGGAGAGGTCAGGGAGGAGCCAGGTAGAGATACACCAGACACCAGATTTGTCTTAAGATACAATAAAGACAGTCTTTGGAGTCAGTCTATTTTTATTAACAATGAAAGCTGTATGGATGGATTAATGCTTTTGATTAAAGTTATAGTTTCACATCACCAAAGATGACCAGTTCATTAGGGAGGTGATGCTCATAGGGTCCTTGGTAGTTAGCTAGATGGGCACTGACAAGAAAGAGCCTAAATTAACTATAAACAATCTGGAAGCCAAGCTACTCCCAGAGGCAAGCAGATGGAAGCACCAATAAGATTCTCTCTTTAAGTGAACCTTTTGATTTTGATTAGGGCTTCTGGTTTTCTAAGCAGGCTTTTATTGCAGTAAACCCCAGGTTGAATTCCTTGTTCAAGTCCTTGCTCTACAATTACTGTATCTAATCAGAAGGTCAAGTTATGATGTCAGTCCCTGCGGTTATTTCTCTCTTATAAAAGAACCTGTCTATACCTTACTTCTTTGATAAAAGTCTAACTCCCTTTTAGGGTTAGCCAGCTGGCCAATGACATATTCCCTCAATCCTTTTCAGGTTCATTAGGAACAACTGCCTTATGGCAGCAAATTTATTAGGACTTAATGTAATGGCAACTTTCCACTAGCTAATTGTGAGTTCTACTAGGGGACTTAATTTTTGTCTTTCCTCTTTTAAATGACTAAAAATCCCTTTAGCTCACTGCTAAAGCCTGTTTGCCTTGACTTTTCATTTGGAGAAGGTCTAAACTTACAAATTCTTTCGAGATATCTGCTTAAAAGACCAATATACTTTTGGGATTCTAAATCCATCTCCCCAACATCTGAGAGACAATATGGGAAGAGTCCTGGAATTCCAATATAGTTTTGGGGGTTCGGTGCTTTAAAACCCCTGTATTCCATCAATGTCATGATGACTCTCCTAGCTTTAATTAGTGAATGGGCATTTCCCTCAGTCAAACTGAGACTTCAACTTAAAAATGTCAAGATTTCCCACCAGGGCCATTTCCAGCTGTCCTGATCTATAACTTGTCACTGGTTTCCCCCAGCCTTAAACACAAATGGACACTTAAGAAATATTTCATGACTGATTGAGTAAAAAACCTCTTCCAGTATTACAAGAACTAGAACAGAAATTTACTGTATTTTTCTATTCTTCTTTTTTTAACTTTTTAAAAATTTTTAAATAACTTCTTATTAACAGAACCCATGCCAGGGTAATTTTTTACAGCATTATCCCTTGCACTCACTTCTGTTCCGATTTTTCCCCTCCGTCCTTCCATCCCCTCCCCCAGATGGCAAGCAGTCCTTAACATGTTAAATAGGTTACAGTATATCCTAGATACAATATATGTGTGCAGAACCAAACAGTTCTCTTGTTGCACAGGGAGAATTGGTATAAGAAGGTATAAATAATCCGGGAAGAAAAACAAAAATGCAAGCAGTTTATATGCATTTCCCAGTGTTCTTTCTTTGGGTGTAGCTGCTTCTGTCCATCCTTGATCATTTGAAACTGAATTAGCTCTCTTTATCAAAGAGATCCACTTCCATCAGAATACATCCTCAAACAGTATCGTTGTTAAGGTATACAATGATCTCCTGGTTCTGCTCATTTCACTTAGCATCAGTTCATGTAAGTCTCACCAGTCCTCTCTGTATTCATCCTGCTGGTCATTTCTTATGGAACAATAATATTCCATAATGTTCATATACCACAATTTACTCAACCATTCTCTAATTGATGGGCATCCATTCATTTTCCAGTTTCTAGCCACTCCAAACAGGGCTGCCACAAACATTTTGACACATACAGGTCCCTTTCCCTTCTTTAGTATCTCTTTGGGGTATAAGCCCAGTAGAAACGCTGCTGGATCAAAGGGTATGCACAGTTTGATAACTTTTTGAGCATAGTTCCAAATTGCTCTCCAGAATGGCTGGATGTGTTCACAATTCCACCAACAATGTATCAGTGTCCCTGTTTTCCCACATCCCCTCCAACATTCCGCATTATCTTTCCCTGTCAATCTAGCCAGTCTGACAGGTGTGTAGTGGTATCTCAGAGTTGCCTTAATTTGCATTTCTCTGATTAATATTGACTTGCAGCATCTTTTCATATGACTAGAAATAGTTTCAATTTCTTCATCTGAGAATTGTCTGTTCATATCCTTTGACCATTTATCAACTGGAGAATGGCTTGATTTCTTATAAATTAGAGTCAATTCTCAATATATTTTGGAAATGAGGCCTTTATCAGAACCTTTGACTGTAAAAATGTTTTCCCAGTTTATTGTTTCCCTTCTAATCTTGTCTGCATTAGTTTTGTTTGTACAAAAACTTTTCAATTTGATATAATCAAAATTTTCTGTTTTGTGGTCAATAGTGATCTCTAGTTCTTCTTTGGTCATAAATTCCTTCCTCTTCCACAGGTCTGAGAGGTAAACTATCCTATGCTCTTCCAATTTATTTATAATCTCATTCTTTATGCCTAGGTCATGAACCCATTTTGACCTTATCTTGGTGTACGATATTAAGTGTGGGTCAATGCCTAGTTTCTGCCATACTAATTTCCAATTTTCCCAGCAATTTCTGTCAAATAATGCATTCTTATCCCCAAAACAGGGGTCTTTGGGGTTGTCAAACACTAGATTATTAAAGTTATTGGCTGTTTTGTCCTTTGAACCTAACCTATTCCATTGATCAACTAGTCTATTTCTTAGTCAATACCAGATGGTTTTGCTAACTGCTGCTTTAGAATATAATTTTAGATCTGGTACAGCTAGGCCACCTTCATTTGATTTTTTTTTCATTAATTCCCTTGAAATTCTTGACCTTTTGTTTTTCCATATGAACTTTGTTATTTTTTCTAAGTCAACAAAATAGTTTTTGGGAGTCTGGTATTGCACTAAATAAACAGATTAGTTTAGGTAGTATTGTCATCTTTATTATATTTGCTCACCCAATCCAAGAGCATTTAATATTTTTTCAGGTGGTTAGATCAGACTTAATTTGTGTGAAAAGCATTTTGTAGTTTTGCTCATGAAGTTTCTGATTTTCCTTTGGCAAATAGATTCCTAAATATTTTATACAATCAGTAGTTACTTTAAATGGAATTTCTCTTTGTAACTCTAACTGTTGGGTTTTGTTAGTGATATGTAAGAATGCTGATGACTTATGTGGGTTTATTTTGTATCCTGGTATTTTTCTATTCTTAAGAATGGTACATGTTTAGTGATGAGATCAGGATGCAATTCCTAGTTTGAAAGAAATATATAACAAATTCACAATGACCATTCTCTTGAACAAGAAGTACATTTATTTAGGGGAAGAGGTCACTGACAAAACAAGATGCAAAACAGGAACCAGGAGTGGCAAATATGAAATATAGTTAAAAGAACAAGAGGGTTATCAAGGAAAGGAGTTTGAGGCCTGGGAATGCCATTGACTGGAGTTTAGTAGACTAACCAGAGTTAGTTATAATAAGGAGAAAGATGTCATTAAAGGGAAGGCACTATGAGGGAGCAAACCTCATAATGGGGTTAGTCCTGAAAAGAACTTAGCAAAGATCTTCATCATGAGCAGATCTTATATAGTAGAAATCCAGTCTTGGGGGTTTCTTAGGATGGAAGAATTTGGTGGCTCAGAGGGAGGAGTCAAGGAGGAACCAGAAGGAATACCTGGCAGAACAGGACCCAGACTTGTCTGAAGATATGCTAATTAATATCTCAAAAGTTGTTTAAAGATACTCAGAGGTTTGGGGGATAGACAAAGAAGGCTGATAAAGAGTTCCATCCTCACATTCACTCGATACAAACAGAATAGTCTGGGAATTGGTTATACCTGATACTAGTCAGACAAGGGTAGAGAATAAGTCTGCAACATTTAGGATGTACTTTGAGATCTTGGAATGAAAGGTGCTAAGAGATTTTACACTTGTGCTCCATTAAAACATGTAAATAAAAAGTTTTAGATTCCTGATCATTTTATTCTGTTATTTCCAGTCACCAGTTACAAATTTTCCCCAAAGTTAACTATTCTGTATTATTTATGCTATTGGTACAGCCTTTGCTTTCGTGGGTTAATTCAACATTTCAAAAATCTGCAAACTGATGTCTTAGGGTTATCCTTCCACTGATGGAAATAACAAATTTTCAACTCAGCCGAAAGTCTGAGCATTTTGGTTGAAAATTTCATCAATTTTTGGCTAATCTACTGAATTTTCAAGTTCAAACAGGCTGATTTTCAGATGATAAACATAGAATTCTAATTCACAAATGAAGGCTTTCCTGACTGGAATTTACTAAAGACTGAAGGTCACCAAAGCCTTCAAGAACCCAGAGTCATCTCCATGTCACACTTAGATATTAAAATACAACTGTGTGGAAGAAGGCTTAAAGTAAAGGGCTTTAAAAATAAATTTTTTAAAAACTCATTTTCTCCAGGGTGATGCTTTGGCAGATAGTAAAGCATGCTGTTACAAGAATTAGCTACTTTTCTTATTTTCAAGATCAAAGAAGCTATGTTAAAAATGGCCACCAAATCCATTTTAAGTAAAATTTAAAGTGAAGAATTCATGTGCAAAAATTTCAGCTGGCAAAAATGAAACAAAGGAACTTAGGAAGAATAAGAACATGGAAATAAAAGCCAATATTCCCAATATACAGGGATCTCATGTACTTAGTATGGTTCCCTAGATATCTAACATCTGGGCTCAGATGGAAGGGACAGGAAGGTAACATGAAACCCCAAGCCACTGAAACAGGATGACTCAAAAAATAAAGGGCTTTTAAACAGCAGCAATATATTTGTTTCTTTACCTTACACCTGTTTTGCATTTGTAAGCATGATCAGAAGCTATCTAAATTTAGGGAATCCCATTTCAGTAGCAAATGTGGTCAATTTTCTCTAGGCAATTTTAACAGCTATGATTAATACCCATGACCATGTAGACCACATGAGAGAAAGTTATCTCCTAAGTGTCAGCTATATTCACTCACATGCTATGGAACTACTGAGGTGGGACAATTTGCTCTTTGAATTTTCTTATTGTACTCAGGTGTTCCCTAAGAAAGAGAGTCAAATACATCCAGCATAAGAGAGAAGATTTGACATATATAGTTTTTCTAATATGATGTCAGTCCAATTTCCTGACTGTATGTTAAAAGTAAAATAATTATAGATAATATGCCATGTCAAAAATTAACTGTGTACAAAATCTTTTTTTAAATATGTCTCATAAAATATAAATCAACTGATTTTAAGATTCATGACCATATTCATTTTCTAAGATTAAAGTAACAAATAAAACATGGCATAATGAAAATAGCAATAAGAATAATTTTTGCAAAATAAAGTTGAGCTGATAGAGACTGGACGGAAGCAGTTATTTTAATGGTGACATAATTTGTTTCGGAATTTTTTCCCCCCATTTTCAGATACTACTGATTATATGGATGTATCACAAGATCTCTGGTTGTGTCATAATTCTGAGAAGTATGTCAACTTTTTGAGCTTACTAATGTTTGCTCTACACTGCAATAAAAATTTTACTAAACACTGTTTCTAAAGTGATTAACAGAAACTATAAAATTATTTTAAATATATACATATATTTTAGCCAGGATCATCCAATTCTAGTATATTCTGATGACCACTAATTCTGCTACAGAAGATTTGTTAGGGCATTTTTTTCTTTAAAGTAATTTTATCCTAATCCCAATTTTGAGAAAAGAATTAAGAAAAAGATTTTCCCTAAATTAATTTTCCCAAAATTTGAAAAAAACTTTGTTGGACAACAGTAATCATCAAAGGAGCACATAACAGTTGACAAAAACAACAACAAAATCAAGTAATTCTGAAAAACAACAATCCGATCATTTCACAAATAAGGACAACAGGGAGACCTAGATGAAGGCAGTGATTTGTTCAAAGACTAAAGTACAGTATTTTCTTTTTAAAAGTAGCAAGTAACACCAACCAGTTACTACGATTAGTGGTGATAAAAAGGAAATACAAACAAGTATTCCTATTTCACTCTATTTTTCTAGGTCTCTTTTCTTCCAATTTCCTTTTTTAATCTTATCTTCAGTTCTCTCTTTTGGGCAGTTAATGAGTTTGTTCAGTAACAAGCTGAGTAGACAAGTACTGATATCTGGCCCAGCCTGGCTCCTTTAATAGGGCAGGAAACAAGGTCTCTGATACCTGGTCCTTTCTTCCCCGGACCAAAGATACTTAAACTCCTAAAATCTAAAAGTAAATATACTTCTCATTAAATTGCAAGTTAACTTTTCACTCTCCTATTTCCCTGATTTCTCTGTTTTTGTTTCCTTTATCACAAATATATTGGCAACAACTGAAAAGTTTTTCAAAGCAATCAGCCACAAAGTGGCTTCAGTCAACTAATCAAGAAATATTAAGATCCTCTTTTTGTCTAAAAAAACAAAAGTAAAATATCTCCTGTCCTCAAGAATTTACATTCTATAATGAAAGATATGTTCATATAAAGGCATATACAGAATACATAAGAAATAAATATAGAATAATTGAGGAATTGTTGTGTCAGAGAGACAGAGAAACTTCATTCTTAGTAAAGAGCAAAAATGAGAGTGAGACAGATAGCCATAGACATGAGGAGAGAGGGAGTAAAAAAGGAGAGAGAAAGAGAGAAAAGAGACAGAAAGAGAGGGAGAGAGAGGGAGAGGGAGGGGAGAAGGAGAGAAAGAGAGAGAGAGAGAAATCTGAAAATTTAGAAATTTGGGAAGATTAATAGTACTGTGGTGATTCATATGAAAAATCCTCTATAGGAGATTCTCAGGAGGATATCTATAAGAATTGCACAAAGTGAGATGCATGGATCACAATCTATGCTGGTAGAAGATGAATCCAAATTCAGGTCACAGTTATACTGCACTGGAATGTGCTATAGTGGTTTACGTGGCTCCATTCTTTCCCTATCTCCATTTGCAAACAAACTGAAGAAAGGCAAAACACTTATGCAAAAAAATGAAATGATCATCTTTTCATCACTTGCTAGTTATTCCACAACAATACAAAAGACAACCTACAAAGGTATTTCAAAAGGTGTTCTAGCTATCTTGATGATTGCATTTCAACATAGTTTGTTACTTTTGTAAAATTTTGTACTTTATTTTATGCATTTAAACAATTCTGAGAAGAGGTTTATAACCTTTACCAGATTGTCAAATAAGTCCAAGACACACACACACACACACACACACACACACACACACACACACACACACACACCCCAGGTTAAATAGAATTAAATCGGATTTTCTTTACCTGAATCCTTCATAGGGCAAAGAGCACACTGCATGCCCCAGGCCTCTCCATACAAACAGCAACATTCAGTGTAAGTTGTCTGCTTCCCAACCAGTGGTCGGCTACAAACATACTCATCACTGAGGTGTTCCCAACAAAGATCCTGGTAGACATCAGTTTCTTCCGTTTGTTCTGAAAACACATAATCATATCATTATTATTCTCTTGTTGTTATTTCAAAAGTATAAGTTAATGTGACACTGGAACTCATTTCTTTTTTTTTTTTAAATAGCTTTTTATTTACAAGTTATATACATGGTAATTTTTCAGCATTGATAATTGTCAAACCTTTTGTTCCAACTTTTCCCCTCCTTCCCCCCACCCCCTCCCCTAGATGGCAGGGTGACCAATATATGCTAAATAGGTTAAAGTATAAATTAAATACAAAATAAGTATACATGTTCAAACAGTGGAACTCATTTCTTTTTTAGCAAAACAAGGAAGTTGACTTAGATGACCACTAAACTTTCCTCTAGAAAGTAAACTACTATAACTTATTATTCCCAATTTTAATGTCTCTTTTATTACACATTCTTTTTTTTTAAATGAAGTAATATACCAAATATGCCTAATGTTTAATCATACATTTCTTTGACTCTTTCCAGTGGGTCCTTATAATTCAGTGTATTAAGGTTGAAGCATAACTCATATTCCAAAGAAGGGTCTTTGATATTTTGTCATCTAACTATATTTTCTTTTGTCAAATGAATACTAATTCCTTCTAATATAGCCAGATAAGTCTACCTGCAGCATCCTAATTAGGAATCTCTCTCTTCCCCCTTTGGGAAGTTTAAGTTTTCCCTTAGGCCTAGAAGAGTTCTTCCCTTACATTTTGTTTTCTTATTCTATTTTTGTTATTCCAAAAAATATATTTTTGGTAATTTTCTTGGGAGTTTATGACATTAAGTATCCTAGACAACAATGTTCATTATCTGGAAATTTTCTGTTGCTTTATTACTTGAAATGCATCAGGGATATTCTAAATAATCTACTTCACTCTCTTGTTCTAATTGTTCATTTTAAAAATATAAATGAATACAATACCACAATTCTGACCTGCATAGCTTGCATTAGTATTCCTTGTAATATAGAACCTAAACAAAGTACCATCCAGTTCTTAGGTGCCCATCTTGATGAAAAATTTATCAAAGTATCTTGCATATTCATATGTATCTCCTAATAGAATATAACATTCTTGACAGTGGGGATTCGTCATTATTCCTATTTGTATCCTCAAAGGCTAGCAGAGCACAGTGCCTGACACATAATAAGTGATTAATAAATATATATTAAATGATTTCTATATCAAGAACAGAGCATACCATTTGAATCCGTTGGCCTTATACATCTCTTTTCTGTAGAGTCCAGCACCATTGGATGGGTACAGAAGCAGTTATAAGATCCTTCAGTATTTATGCACTGACCATCAATACAACTGTTTGGGTCCTGACATTCATCCATATCTTAAATTAAACAAACAAACAAGGAAAATCATATCTCATACATTGCTTAGTAGAGACCAAATTCTTGATTGACTTCTTTCAAACAATTATGTCAGTACTAAAGTAGAACAATTCTTATTTCAAAATTCTGTATTCTAAAATAAAACAAAAAAACAAATAAAGAAAACAAAATTTTACTTTCACTTCATTGAAACAGCGACATTCTGATGTCATTGAATCTGCAAAGAATATATCTTTGGCCAGATATTCTTTGACATAAAAGGTAAAAAATCTTAACTATAGTTTCAAAACTACTTTCCCTTTACTGTGTTTCTCTAGTTCAGGGGTCCTCAAACTACGGCCCACGGGCCAGATGCAGCAGCTGAGGACATTTATCCCCCTCACCCAGGAATATGAAGTTTCTTTATTTTAAGGACCACAAAACAAAGTTTTTGTTTTTAACTATAGTCCAGCCCTCCAACAATCTGAGGGACAGTGAACTGGCCCCCTATTTAAAAAGTTTGAGGATCCCTGCTCTAGTTAATTTACATGACTTTTTCCTTAAGCAGAAAAATTCTGCATCAATGTTAAAAAAAAAAAAAACTAATTCGTATGGTACAAATAATGAAAAGGAAGATTGTACATACTATAGAAACACTTCAGTTGCTCCAATGGCCTAAAATATAATTCTATATTGAATATTGACTCTGACATGTTTGTAGAACTGAGCTAAAAAATTATAAGTTTCATTCTAGCAAGAAACCCAAAAAAATTTTGTATTTTTCTAGCACTTGATTTGGAAGGTATAAGGGGAGATGAAAAACAGCTTTTACTGGTTGGACCTACCTATTTACTTTTCCCACATTTTTTAATAACATATGGTGCAATAAGACTTACCAAAACACTGCAATTTGACTGGATCATAATATGTTCCTTGCTTGCAGTAGCATTCATAGCCAGGCTGAGTGTTCAAACAAAAGCCATGTTTGCAGATTTCTTGACCAAAAAGCTGACATTCATCTGCATCTATGGGCAAAATTTCAGGGAAATTTATGATAATGAATCTATCATCACACTTTCATTATTAATTAGTTTAAAAGAAAGCATTAATTATTAGATTCTTCTATTTTGAAATATCACAAGCATAGTTCTACTCAATCTTGTCTTATAAAAGTAAAGAAATATAAACCTTTAAAATTATGAAGAAATAATCAGAAAAAACTATCACTAAAGCAAATAGTCATAAGAAGAAAATTACAAAACAACCCAATGAATTCAGCAATAATGCCAAATGTCATTGTAAAATGTAAAATATCTGTTACAAATAAGAAAATACTTGGTTCCTATCAACTAATAGGGATACAACTTTATGAAATGAAGAATTCTCAGGAAAAATTTCGATGGCAGAATGTCCTTGGAATACATATTTAATTGTGTATCTCTTTTAAAGAAAAAAAATGCAAATAACACTTTATTAGTGAAATGGCTAAAATCACAAAATGATGTGGTGGTCAGAACTTCTTTTTAAATACTAGTACTCATTTTAATGATATAGTGATATTGAAAATTATTTTAAAAAAACATGTTTCTAAGTTCTTGCTTTTTCCATTTTATACTTTAAGTGTTTGTTAAAATATTATAACATTTTTCATTTCTAATTATGAAGCAAAGAATAATCAATATTTTCCATCTTCAATCAAACCTTCTATCCCTGCAATTAGAAATTCAGTAATTTACAGAGTTTCATTTTCATTTGCTAAGAAGTTCTACCACTGGCTCATTAAAATACTTAGCTTTCCACAAATAAATAGACTAGAAAAATATTTTGAGTCACTCACTTCTCTAGTCATTAAGAAGCTCATTTTTTTGAGGTTCTACTTTGTCTGCTCTGTACCTTGTTCCAACTACCACATTTGGCATTTTTTAATATTACACTTAAATTATTAGAAAAATAAGTGATAAACAAGATTTAGGCACTTGAAATATCTGGTTTGGCCTTTCTTTTTTCTTAATTGGCTCTATAAACCACTCTGAAAAATTTTCGTAATATCTTCCCAGGCCTCCTTTGGTCCTCAATGTTAATTAGGATTATTACCCCTCAACTCCCCCCAAAAGAAAGAAAACAAAAAAATAAGAATACACTCCTAACAATATAAAAAAGTAACATCACTGAATATACGTTTATATTTATAAATCTAATTTCAGCTTACTTCAAATGAAAGTTGCACATAGAGGGAATAGAAGAGGGAGTAAGGAGATTTCTATTTCTAGACCTACTTTGTTCTTCATTTTGTGCCCTTTTCTCTAGTAGTAACAAATCTTGAATGTACTAGTTTGGCTGATAAGAAAACTCTACTGGAGATCACAACAGCAAAAGCCCTAAGAACTACCTAATAATAAAATATGTGATTTATGATCTCTTTTTGTGAAGTTTTTTTCTGTCTCTGACAAGAAAAAAAATGACAAGAACTTTTAGTATTATGTAATTATACAACAAAAGTCAAATTTTTATAAGACTTATGTGCTTTTTAAAAATGTGATAAGTTTTCTCACCTTTGTAGTTTTGACCAGTGACACTATAGGATGAGTGGCCAGTAGGAATAAAACCTTTTCCTTCAGGACACATTTCAGTGAATTCAGCTAATTCCAGAAAAGAGAAAAATCATTAAAATAAATAATTTTGTGATAGAAGGAAAAAAAAACCAAATCTACCTACTGATGTACTAAGGCTTACTTATTCTGTGCATGTTGAATATCCCCAGTATAATGCATGCTATTTGAGGGGAGAGAGTGTTATTTTTATCCAGTATTTTCAGTGTCTTTCACATAATAGGCATTAAATAAATGTTTGCTGAATAAATTAAGACTTTTTAATTTTTCATGCTCAATTAGCTTTAAGAATAACCTTGTCCAAGTCACAGATGTCAGTCAATAAACATTTATTAAATGTCAACTACGTGCTAGGCACTGTGCTAAGTACTAGTGATAAAGAAAAAAGCAAAAGACCATTCCTACCTTCAAGGCACTCAAAATCTAATGAGAAACAATAAACAAATATGTACAAACAAGCTGAATAACAGAATAAGCAGAAATAATCAAAAAGAGGAAGAGCACTGGAATTAAAAAGAATTGGGAAAGCCTTCCTTGTAGAAGATGGGATTTTTAGTTGAGGCCTGAAGGAAGCCAGAGAAGCCCGCAAGAAAAGAGGAAGGCATGCATTCCAGGAATGGAAAATTGCCAGGAAAAATGCCAAGAGAAATATTGTCTTGTTTGTAGAACAGCAAGGAGGCCAATGACAATGAATCAAAGAATACATAGCAAGGAGTAAGTTGTAAGAAACTGGAAAGGTGAGGGTAGAGTATGTTATAAAGGGCTTTGAATTTAAAACAGAGGAGTTTGATTTGATCCTAGAAGCAAGAGAGCCACTAGAATTTATTGAATAGAGGGATGACATTATTGGGCTGGTGCTTTCGGAAAATAATCACTGGTGGCTACATGGAGGATTGAGTAGAGTAGAGAGAAACTTGAGACAAGTCTCTGAGAGCTGTTTGCTATTGCTATGTTGTTTGCTATGTTATTGATATTGTAATAGTCTAAGAATGAGTTAATAAGACCTGCATCTGGCTGGTAGCAATACCAGAGGAGAGATAGGGATGAATTTGAGTCCAAAAATCTCTAAAATAAACAAAACAAATAGACAAACCTAATTTCATCTTATGACCACTTAAATGGTCATTTTTGGGGTATCAGAGCTCAAACTCTGAATAATGTCAAATATCTTATTATTTCAAAGGTTCATTAAGGAAATAGTAAATATAAAAAGTCAACTCATTTGACATTCCTATGTCAAAGACCTATAATTTGAATAGAGTGGGAACTCCTGCCACTGAGAAAAGTTTAATCCTGTCTATCATTTGTAATCTTTGAGAGTTGTTTGAAATTCTGAAAGGTTAATTATCCCATGGACACAGAGCTAATAAATATCAGAGAGAGGATTTAAAACAGTTTTTTGGCATTCTAAATCCAATACTTTATCCTTTATGCCAAGCTGTCTTACTCTAGATGTTATTATGCAAAGAATTACACTAGCCTGCCATTCATTTAGCTGTTAAGTACTAAAGTGGAGATTTTATTTTTAATATCTAAAACAGTATTATCTCTTACAAACTGGCTAGCAGTCAAGATAAGGCCAGTCTCTCTTGGATCTTACAGTAAGAAGTTTAAATGTTGAAGTGCTACATTTGCCTAAATAAATCTGATCTAAAATTTGACATTAATATAAAGAACCACTTAAGTTCTAAATCTTTAAGTGGTCTGGTAATATGGAACTAGATAACAGAATTCCATTGCTATAATAAAAAATGAAATGAAAATAAAAACTATCTACAAAGTTTATTGGTAGCATCAGCAGGGAACAAACCATTAAGCATTTCCTTACCAGTTCCAAAGACAGGACATGGGAAGATCTCACAGTTATCTCCCCATCCAGCACCCAATGTACAGCAGCATTCTTGCTTAGTAACATTGGATGTCAGCACATTATCACAGAAATTGGCGTCATTTAAATTATAGTAGCATTCTTTCTTTTCTTCTTTTTCTTCTTCAGGTAGATCTACTTCTGCCTCTGAAAGCAGGAGGGGGAAGGGTAGAACAAAGGAAAAGGTGTGTTTAGGATGACTTGCAAGGTCTATAACAAGGAAACAAGAGGACTCCAAAGAAAATCATTTAAAAAAGGACAAAGGCATACTGTGACCATAACATGGTTTTCTATCTTCAGTACCAGATTCTTTTGTTTTCGAAAAAACTTACCTATTGAATGTGACATTTATATATAATTTATATATACATGTATATATATAAATTTATATATTTATATATATATATTTATTTATTTTTATATTATATATATATTTTTATATTTATTATATATATTTATATATACTTTTACATTTAACTTTTATATAATACTAAATATTTAGCTTTTATATAATAATTTTTTTCCTAGAAAATTCAAATTTTGCAATTCATGAAGTTTCCTTCCAAAACTAGAGAACATACTTTAGCAGAAAAATGCCTATTTTAAGCAATGGGAATTTATTTAACTTGCATAGCTTAGAGGATGACCTGCACATTTAAAACATGTGCATGTGCCACACACACACACACACACACACACACACACACACACACACACGCACGCATATTTCCAAAGCCTCTTTACAAGAAAAAAACTAAAGGAAAAAAAATAGAAAGGTAAATGCACTGGCTAGAATACTACAAAATAATTCTTTATTACTGAGTATTTAAGCCAAGGCTCAAAATAGAAACCCCCAAACTGAGAGTTTACTCAGTAAATTTTTGATAAGCATTTATTAAATGCCTACAGTTTCTTAGGCAATGAGTGTCCAAAGACTCCCAATCCCAAACAAGTTTACATTCTATTGGAAGAAAACAGTATATTCAAAAGAAGTAAATACAAAATATATAACAAAATAAACAATGATTGGTGGGAGGCACTAAGGAGGAGAAGGTGATATGAGGAAAAGTCTCTTGAAAAATCTGGCACTTAAACCGAACCTTGAGAGAAGACAGGTTCCAAGAAGCAAAAATGAGGAGGGAGAGGTTTCTGGGAAAAAACCTACAAAATGCCTAGTTTTTGCAGCCTGTGGAAAATTGCAATTCAGGGTCTCAGTTTAATTCTGTATAACAAACATAATCCTTAAATTTTCAAAGTGTTTGGATTCCTTATTGTTATGTGATTACAAAAGAGTGCCTATAAACAAAACAAGTGACTACAGAAATTATTCTTTGAGAACTCCCTCCCTGAAAATCTAGGCAAAAGAATGTGTTGCATGATCTTCCTTCTCTGCTTTTCCAGTGGTACAGAAGCTATGACCCCCAGGAGACCTATGGGGGAAACAAGAGGAGAAAACATTTGACCACTATAGCCAAACTTATTTTTTGTCTTTTAAACATATTTCTACATCAGTCATATTGTGAAAGAAGAAACTAAAGGGGAAAATTATACACATAAAACAAAGGTAGAAATAATATGCCTTAATATTCATTAAGCCTCCATAATTCTTTTTTTGGATGTAGATATCATTTTCCATTGTGAGTCTTTTGGAATTGTCTTGGATTACTGTATTGTTGAGAAGAGCTAGATTATCACACAATGTTGCTTATACTTTGTACAATGTTCTCACTTTACTCAGTATCAGATCATGTAAGTCTTTCCAGGGTTTTTAAAAATCTGCCTGCTCACTATTTTTGTAGTACAACAGTTTTTCCATTATATTCATGGACCACAGTTTGTTCAGCTGTTTCTCAACTGATAAGCACTCCTTCAATCTATGATTCTTTGCTACCATAAAAAAGAGCACAGTAGCCCTTCTGCAATGCCTATCATTTCCTTGCTGTATTGTATATTGTAATAAAAAGCACAAAGAGAATGGACTTGTTTGAACATAACACCGTTGGCACCTTAAAGCAAGCTAAATTATTGGCTCCTTTCCTAATAGATAAAGGTACAATGACATTCTCACTTTGATTACATAGCCTTCATATTATATAGCCACATATCTCTGTGATAGTTGCTGAAAGAAGGCTTTCAGTGCTTTGGGTAGATATCTTATAGCTGTTTACAGGAGGACTTTTCTAAGGCTTAGGAAGTTTCTCCTTTTTCTAGTTCCCTGTTAAATTTACCTCCTTTAATTTAAAAAAAATTGAGAGGCTTCATAATTCATGAACATCCTGGTATAAACTGTTGGTAAAAATTTTAGTTCTAAGGAAATGCTATTAGGGTTCTATTCTAGTATGTCCAATCAATTTAATACAACTAGCATATAGTCTTAATCCATTCAAGATTCATTTGACTTTAAAATGAATGCTTAGAAAATAGTCAAGGATTGATGAAAGGTTCTCTAATTTATAATCCAAGCTATAATATTACAACTGGTTTCGGGGAGAGATGTTCCTCCTGTTCATGGTATGAACATACAATGCAGTCACATTTATAATCATGAAACAATACACAAGACTGTCAAGGACATAAATGATGGCATGTTGAATGATTTTTAGAGCACTGACCAGCCAAAAAGTCTTATGTTACCTGATACTGATAATGTCTAAAAAATGTAGAAGATTGTCTTTGGCCTTGACTTACAAGAGGATAAGCCATTAATAATTCTAGTTGAGGATAAATGTGGGCCTCTTATTTTTTAGTTCATGTTTATTAAAGTTAGGGATAAAACACAGTAGTTTCTTATTTCTTGTATTCCCTGTAAGGAACAAATAGTTTTCATCTTTCTTAGGAACAAAGAAAAGAAGTGCTTTGCTAGTGAACAATAAATTAGAAAAAACCCTTCCATATTTTCCCAACTGTATGGCTATGTAAGTTTTCTTGCTTACTTATGGTATAAATATTTATAATCATATAAATATAAATATGAAGGTAGTATTGTCTCCAAACAAAAATCCAACTGTCAGGCAGCAACTAATCTTTTGTTCCTTTACCAAACATGCCTAGAAAATTCTTTTACTCTAAAAGTAATTGGCCCTTATGAGTCTTAATGGTAGCTACCATTGCTGGAAAAAGATCTTGGGCTCTCTGTATATCCAAGATCTATGCTCTGTCATTCAATATAGGGATGGTGATACAATCATAGTAACACAAAATCAGCCCTAGCTACTTTCATTGTCAATAAGTACCAGAGCTATATATCATCTCCAGTCATTATTTTACCAAGTAGGGGAAATGATTTTTCAAAACCAGCTAGCCCTTTCTCATAAAAGGCTGCCTTTCACAGTCACTATTTACTCAACTGTTATCTATGGGCAAGTTACCAATCCTTATTTTCTCATCAAGTGCATGGAAACACAATTTCCTGATGCTCCCAGACTCTATCATAACTTGCTTTAGGTAGTCCTTCAACAATACCTTAAAGCATCTCCTCCTAGATTAAAGATGGCACAAGACTTCACCAGATTTTTCTCTCGATTCCTGACAAGCTTTGCCTGCCTGCCTTCTGTAACAGAATTCTAATCTCAGCAAAGCTGTTTGTCTTTAATTTTTGTGAGGACAAATTTAGGAGTCCATTATTTAGAGGCCTGGGGTCTTCCAACTCCCAGCTACATTGATTCTGTATTTTATTGCTTTTCCTTTTCAGGCTAGCACACCTCTATATTTGAAAGTAGAAAGGGAAGGGGAGAATAAAAAAAAAGATGAATTAAGATGACTTGGCAAGATCTATAACAAGGAAGAAAAGATGATTCCAAAAAGACTCATTTAAGAAAGTTCAAAAGAATTCTGTGATCATTAACATGGTTTTCTTACTCAGTACCAGATTACCATGATAAACCCTTCTTTGATTTCTCCTACAAAATTACAACTTTCCTTTTGTACCTTCAATAACACCACTAAATCAGTCAGATTGGTTAGCTTTTCTAAATCTTCGGATGATACATATTCCGGAAATTCTTGAGCTTATCACTCAGCCTATTCATGAATGCAGGGGAGGGGGAGAAAAAAAAGAATCAGTGCTAACTTTTTCTCAGAATAAAATATCTTAAATTCTCAGAAATCTATTTATGCATTCGATAAATAGCCAATTTCCCCTAGTCTCAATCTCTCTTCCTTTGAATATATTCAAAATGACCCCAAAACTCAACTTCTAGTACTACTAAATTAAGCTGAAATCATTCTGATCTCCTAAAAATAAGTATCACCCATACAAGAATAGAGAAAAGCTTCCTCACTGATTTTAAAAATGTTTTTACATTTATCTGTCTCTTACAAAAGCATCCTGGCATATTAGACATAGCCCTGGACTTGGGCAAAGAAAGTTGTAGCAATAAATTCTACTACAGATACTCGCTGTATGACTCCAGGCAGGTAGCAATATCTCTGAGGCTCTATCTTCATATATAAAATGAAGATAATAATGGCATCTACTTTTTAGGGTTTTGGGGGAATTAAATGAGACAGTATACATAAAGCATTTTAAAATCTTAGAATGCTAAATAAATCCCAGCTATTAATATTACTATTTATCCAATGACCCCGGTTTCCAACATCACACTTCCTTTTCCCCTCATACATATTCCTGAATGTCTTGTATTCTACTTAGTGCATATAATTCATCCTTGAGAAATAGTATGTTATACTTGTTAACAACATACCATATATTTTCTTATTGTCCTTTGGATCAAGAGGAAATCTGTATGTCCTAAAGTTATGATGTTATAAGACTCATAGCTTTATACAGGAGAATACTTGTCCGATGGGCCTTTAAGGCACAGACTAGGTTGAGGATTATTGAAATGACTTCCAAATACCACAAAATCTATTAGGAATTAAATTAAGATTTGTGTCTTAATTAAAAAAAAAACAAATTTGATTTTGAATGATTTAGTAGTATTTTTTGTAAATGCTCCCTAAGTGCCCTAGATTTTTTTTCTCTAGACCACGAAATGAAATGAAATTTGTTGTATTTTTCATTTTCCCTGAGAAGGAAGAGTATGGATATTACATAAGGGAAATGACCCCTTAGAGAATTATTGTATTCATGTTTTGTATTTGTTGTTACTTGTTCTCCCTGTACTTTCTGCCCAGAAGTTTAAAAGTCTACTGTTTACACAGCTGAAGTTGGGGGTTATTCAGATTCAAGCACTCATCAGTATTAGGAAAGAGAAATTTAAAATTATTCATCAAAAGTCATCCTGTGGGAAAAAGTCACAATTTCTCTATATTGTTAATCTTTTGGTAGTTTGTTTTTGTGCAATGCATTTTTTAACAATGCATTTGTCCCTTGGAAAAACCTGATTAGTAAATGTTTCCCATGTTAACTTCAGGATTTCTCATGATTTTTGTTTACCGTAGCCAAGAATGGAAAATGTTAACTGGAGGGTAGTTACGAAAGACCAAATGTTTACATCTTTTTGCATTTCTGCAATAAACAAAAATGTGTTTTATTTTCTTTTAAATAAGAGCCCATGAAATTCATTGGCCATGCAAATCAGTTTACATTAGTCACATACCCTGGATCTAAAAGAAATTTAATCAACTATTTCTCTTATTAAATCAATTTTCAGTTTAGAAAAGAATTTGTGTTAGAAATGAACTTGATATTTAGCACATAAATTTGTGCTATTTTACCTTTGTGGTGTGTTTAGCTGCAATAACAATAACTCACACTTGTAGAAGTATTTTAATATCTATTTTACAGCAAGAGTAAGTAGTAAGGTGACATTATTATTATTCCTATTTTTCACATGATAAAATTGAGGCTTAGGAAGGTTTTGTGGATAAAAAGCCATATTTACCAGGGCTTGAGCCCAAGTTTATTGACCCAGAGTTTAGTGTAGAACGAACTAAAGAAAGGACAACAATAGCTTTGTTATTAAAAATAGCCATCTAAGAAATCCCTACCAATTCAATGCTTTAGAAAATCTAACAGCATGTCTACATTTTTGGGATTTTTTTTGTGAGAAGTAGACAAGATAGAAAATAATTATTGTTCATTTTTTGAGTCCATGATTTGATGGTAGTTTGCCATAATGCTAGGATCTCTCCACTGACTCTAGTTCCTTGCTGTAAGTAAGAAATAATGAGTTATGGCCAAAGGAGTACTGTATACTATATAAAAGATAATTTTCATGAATTGTCTTATGTGGGAGATGGCTTCACTTTTGTGTTTGCTGTTTATTTTCTTCTATGATTTTCCAATATTAAAATTCCCCAGTCCCTCTTTCTCTTTTGTGTTAGAATGCAGTACAACTAATTAGTCCCTTAACAAGTCTAAAATATAACTTATTATATTTTTTTGAAAACCCATCCCTGCTCCATATTTTCCTATTTATGTTGGTAGCACCATAATTCTCCTAACTACTCAAGTTTACAATGTTGGAGGGTCATCTTTCTATTCTTAACCTCTACATTTATTTAATTAACTCTTATCAAACTTACCTCTCTACCCATAGAGTCTTGATCCTGATTTACTTATCACTTCTCACAAAAAAGTCTCCTAATTTTTTTCTCTCTCTCTCCAAATCCATCATTCAGAAATTTAACAAACTGATGGCCCAAAGATAGAGATCTGAACATACCAACCTCACATAAAAATCTTTGAAGATGTTATTATTCTTCCTTCCACACACACATGTTATTATATACTTAGTGAGTATTCTGTTTTAATATATTTGAATTTGCTATCCCTGCCCCCAGTAGAATATAATCTCCTTGAAACCAAGAAGAGTTTCTTTTTTGTCCTGTGACCCAGAAGCAGGAACACTACATTGCATACCATAGGCAATTATGAAATATATTTATAAATTATATTGTATATGTAATCATATATGTAAATATATTACATATCATATTTATACAAAGCATTCCAAGATTGCAGAAAGACATAAAGATGCAAACATTTGTTTGGGGATTATAATACAAGAAAAACTAAATATTGAAGAAAGATAAGAAGACAGAGTTAGGTAAAGATGGGGTTATTGATGCTGAAAGAAACATAAAATACACTAAAGGGGGAAAAATAGGATGAGAAATATTTTGAGAATAATGAGAATAGAAAGCGGATACAATAAGAAAAAAAGGGTAGTCACTTTAGGAAAATGTCTTAGGAAACCTTAATATCAATGACACATGTGTCAAGTATGCCTATAAAAATGACTTCCCTAATAATATAAAGTCTAAAGCAAATATAGAATGCTGGGGGAGAATTAAAATGAAATCTAAAAACCATTTTTTTCAAGTTTAACTTCTAGAAAATCCAAGGTTCCAAATGTATTTCTAAGACGAAAGCCAATTTTATTCTATTTCTGCTAAGGAAAAGATGTAATGTTAAGAATACAAAGTGAAAGCACATCTTTGACATTTGAATGATGTTTTAAAAATTATTAAGAGTGTCTCATTTATTATAATCCTGAAATATCTTAAATACTATCTTAGTCATCCTGCATAAAATCTTACCTTTATACAAATAAATTGAAAGATTTTAGCTAAGGTGAACTATTTTGGTCATTAATTTTTTATAGTCTTCAATTATAGGAGAAAATTTCTCTTTTTTTAAAGGACATATTATCCTACTATCTAACTACCTTTATGCCCATTACAAACATACAGTAAGACTTCAGAAGTTTTATGGCACTTTAGAACATTTGCAGTTTGAATAAATAGGTTTTCTGCTATTCATATTTGTGCTATCAAAGGTACTTTTTTCTAATCAGAAATCATTTTAAAAACCTCTTTCAATGTTAATTTATTTCACAGATAGACTACTCTGCCAAATATAACAATTGACTGATGTAAATGTGGTTTCCTGCTTTTAAAAAAAGTACATATACAAAACCTGTATTGTATCCCCAAAGAAATAGAGATCATGAATACATTGTTTGAGCTCAATTGTCAGGATCACATGAAGGAATTACATGAATTTATTCCAACATCTCCAAAGAGTAGAAACATTATTCTTCAGTGTCTTTTCCTCCACTACTTATAAAGACTGGAAAGAATAGAAAAAAAGACTAGGTTTTCCTACATAAGTATAAAATGAAAATGGAATTCATTTGTTTTAGAATGATATATTGGTAATCACTGACATATTATAAAATTATTTTTATCTCAGCAGAACTAAAGTTTGAAGAAATATAACTTATACATTGACCTTTTTTTAGGTACTATACCCTAAGAAAAATTTGTTCTGAACCAATTTACATTTTAGCATCATCAACCATTAAGTTTTTATTAGTTGCAAGACGCCAAGGACTCAAAAAGTTAAAATGGCACAGGAATACTCCTTCAAAGCACTTAGAATTTAATTGGAAGAACAGAAGAGGAACATATATTTTTTAAATATATACTGAGTGCCAGACATTGTGCTAAGCACTTTACAAGTACTATTTCATGTGATCTTCATAGTAACTCTATAAAGTAGAGGGTATTATTATCCTAATTTTTAAGTTGAAGAAATTGAGGATGACAGAGATTAAGTGACTTGTCCAGAATCATACAACTAATGTTTGAGGTCAAATTTTAACTCAGGCCTGGCACTCTATGCAATGCATCATCTAGCAGCAAGGATATGCAGTGTCTAGCTGTGTCTAATAGAAGGCTATAAATGAGCATAAAGCAGAAAAGCAATTAAAACAAAGGAAAGAGCCGGAAAAATGATTTAAGAAAACCTAAGAAAGGAGAAATCACTTTTTGCTATAATGGAAAATTATAGAGAAGGAATGTGGGTAATAGCTACTGTCATCAAGGAGGTAAATTGAGACCAGACAGCTAGAGAGCACTTTTAGGATTTCTCCCACCAGTAAACATGATTTTCCCCCCTTTCCAACTGGGAGATTACAAAAAGCATTTTAATTCAATTTTCCACACAATTTACTCCTAGAGCAACATAGTCTAGAGATGACTGATTTTTAACTATAAGTAGAAATGGACCTTCCACAGGTTCTACAAACACTGAAGAGATTGAGTATGATCTTCTAACAAGTTGTCTCTGATAAGGACCAATTTATTTGACTGCATATAAGAATATCATTAGCAGTATAGTCAATAGGGAATGAATTTCTCAATGGTAGTCAATGAAATGAATTTTTTAAGAAAAATTATCTACAGAAATAATTTATCTTAAATTATCTTTAAAGTATGGGGATAGGCTAGAAGAAAATTAAGTATCACAGAATTTAGGATTATAAATATCAAATAAATTACTGGTATTGGAAATGTGAAAACTTTGTTAAAAATCTATGATTTGATATAATGCCAGAGAAATAGAAGCATCTCAGTATGCTATTTGCTTTATAAACAAAATAAGACAAGCTATGGTTGAATTGAAAGATGCCTCATAATTTTATTTGAAATTAGTAAATATCATTTTACTGTGAGCCCAAAAGGAATATGAAACATCATTTTATAATGCACTTTGTTACCTTGCTTTGCACAGCTCTTGAGGAATATAAAAAAAAGATCATAGTATTGTTTCCATTATATTATACTGTTTTAAGGGATTAGTATGTCTTCCTAGAAACAAATAAGCTGTTTAAAAACCAAAATGTGCTTAAAAAGTCAGATTATACCTGGAATACCATGTTCAGTTTAGAGCTACATAACTTAGAAAAGGAGTAGGCAGGCTGGACTAAGTCTAGGAAAAGGCAATCAGGTGAGAGGATCAGAAGAATACAACATAATGATCTATTGAAAGAATGGAATTTTTATCAAAGAAAATTAGAAAGACCATGATAATTGTCTTCAAGAATCTGAAGAGCTGTCAAGCAGAAAAGTGATTAAATTTATTCCATTTAGCCCCAGAAGGAAAAATTAGGACAACCGATAGAAGTGACCGAGAGGTAGATATAGGTTTTCTATAAGAAAAAACTTCTGAATTAAGAGTAATTCAAAAGCATGATAGGCTGCCAAGACAGAGAGTTATTTTACCCTTAATAAAAATCTTAAAGCCAAGCTAAATGAATACTTAGAGATACTTCAGAATCATTTCTTGGTCATATGATAAATTGGATAGCATCTAAGGTTCTGTACAGTTTGTGGACTCTGTGATTCTCCAGAAACTTTAAAATGAAAAGCAAGTTATTGTTAATAAAAGAACACCTGTTTACTGGCTAATTGTCCCTATGGCCTAATCACAGTTCAACTTCAGGGCTCTTTCTTAACAATCTCAGGCTATTTTGCACAGAAATAGAAATATTACTAATGCATCATTTTAGGCCCATGAGAAAAGTCTTGCTACTTATACATAAAAACTTTCTTCACTTTACCTGTTGAGGATCTGGAGCGGCACTGTCCAGTCATAGGATTATACTCCTGGTTTTCATCAGAACACATACAGAGGAAGGATCCTTCTACATTTTCACAGAAGGCTTCACCACATATTCCACTAAGCATTTCACATTCATTCACATCTGGAAAACAAAGGATGAACTGATTTAGATGTGTTTTTCATTAGTGAAAACTCTTTCTTTTAGATGTGTTTTTCATTAGTGAAAACTCTTTCTTTTTATCAGTTAAGCTCATCCCAGTGTTACAGAAAACAGAGATGGTCCCTAATGAGCAATTAAACCTTTGCTTAAATTTAAGCAAAGTGGATGCCTAAAAATAAGATTATTATCTGTACTGTAAAGGACCTGAACACTCAAAGAAAAAGTTCTTAAGTCACATTTCTTGCTTATGTTAAAAGATAAAGTTTTAAGGGACCTAAGATCCTATTCAGACATTCATGAATAAGTAAAGCTCAGTCTCATAGATGCTAAAAAATAACAGAATTTATAAGTTTCATAAAACTTTACTGTACCCCCCTTGACTTTTTTTATCATGATTACTTTTATAAAACATGACTCTAAAAAGCTGCTGTTCCATAAATTTAATAATATGCTATTCACATAACATTCAGGTTCTATTTCATTTGAAAACTACGCAGAAAGTAAATGCTCCACAAAATGGATATGTATTAAAAAAGCGGGGCCAAGAGATTATATAAATGATTTTTCTCCTTTCTACTTACCTCTCTGATGATTTTTTCACATGACAATTTCCATTAGTTTATCAAATTCTTTTTTTCATAGTTATAGTAAGACTACTCAAGAGTATACAGAGAGCATTCTTTATTCAGGAATTACGAAAGCACAAAGACCCACATAAATCTTAAGTTCCCAACTGACTTTTCTCACAATAGAATCACATCTATGATTCTCTTTCCATTTTACCCTGTTTCCTGAGCTTACCTAAAACAAATTTATTAATGAGTAAATAATTCAGTAAAATGTATGGGAGCCAATTTTTAAACTGAAAATATGCTTTGATTAATACATAGACATAAAATAAGGTACCTGAACAAATCTTGAGGCTGTCCTTGCAGGATTAAGTGGGAACTCAGAGTATCCAAAATATTCAATATAGAATATTCTATATATTCAAGTATATAGAAAAAATAACTATCAAGTTGTAATTACTGAATAATTAATTCACTTTTTTTCACAACAACATATGGACTAATTTTATATGTACATGTTATATTGTCAAATATATTTTAATATGGAATTAAATTAATTTCAAGTATTTTTAATCACTTTCAAATCCAGATACTACTTATCTGCCTCTCAGCATATTAAAGAAAAAAATATAAAGCCTTGTTTTTCATCTATAAAATGGGGATAATGCAGCAGCTTTATTTCACAGCTCTCATTTTTTTATTTTAAATCGATTTAAAATATTTAAATTTTAAAATTTTTATTTAAAATTAATTCATATTGTTATTGCTATTAATAATAATTCACATTTATATGGTATATGACATCTACCATATAAATGTGAACTATTATTAATACACACACACACACACACACACACACATACACACACATACACACACACACACATTTATACAATAAAAACAGACTTAGACCAACAGTTTCATGGAAACAGCTCCCACAATCCCTCCCTGAAACTTCTCAGATAGTGACCAAGTTACTAGGAAAGTAGCTACTATATTGCAGTTCTATATTGATTTCTTAAGGGTGAGAAACTTTGAATTTGACTAAAAACTCAAAATCATTCATTTTTACTAGAAAAATGAATTTCTTATTCCAAGTTCATTTAACTGTGAATGTGCTTTAATTGCAAATTTCCAAACTGAATAGTTAATGAATCCTATTCACAGACCATCTGCTACTAGGACAAAACAACAATTCTTTTCCAACTGAGGAAGATAAAGACAACAATTTAATATTTCATAGAATCTTTATATGTTATAATGATACACTGATTTTTTTTCCTTCCACTTATATAACTTACTCTGAATAAGCTTCATAATGAATATGGCTTCCAGAAATCACTATCTGCAAAACACTCAGTAATAAACTATACATAAATATTTATATAAACATATACATATGTATTTGTGCATACACACATAGACACACATACACATATATAAATATTTCTATAGGAGCCTATGCCATGAGAATATATTCCAGTATATTTGATAATATTCAAGAGAATTTCCATTACCACCAATCCCAGAACATTTTCACAAAAAAAGAAATAAATCTACAAAATCATGTGTCACTTTATAAGACTCCTGGGAAACAACACTATTACCAACATTCTTCTTTAAATATAGTGCTCAAGGTGATTGGTAAGACAAGCCCTATCATCCTGAATTATATTTCTGATAGGAAGTATTATACAGCTCTATTTATTTTGCTAAGAGTTTAAGCAGAACTTAAAGAAAATGAAAATCAAAATAATATTCTTTTTAAAATTCAAAATTCCTTGATTTTCCAAAAGCATAATCCACTTCATCTTTTTAAAATAAATAAATAAAATGACTCATCTTATTCGATAATCATTTGACACTCCCTTTCATGCAGTTTCTAAAGGAATGTCTTCATTGAATGAACATGTCTTCACAAGGTATTTGATTCACAGAAGAGAAGATTAAATACTTATAGAATAAATATATTTCAAACTGATATCTTGATTAAATATTGCCTAAACAATATTTGGAGAAAAGCAGTCTTCTGTTGACAAAATGAACTTTTTTTTTAATTAGGGACCGTTTTTAAAAGAATCTTAAAAACTCACCTACACACCCTTGTCCATCCTGTGGGGCCTGAAAGCCCTGATAACAGAGACAGCGGAAGGAACCAGCTGTATTGTCACAAAAACCATGACTGTCACAAATAGTGTTGTTTACACATTCATCAATATCTGCCAAAAAAAGAGATATTTTCACATCAGACACAATAAGAAGATAGTTTAATAAACACATGATATTATTAATATATGGACATGAGAAATATCAGAATATTAATAGATGTATGTTATTAATATGTATAAAATAAGTAATATGTATATAATGGCAATATCAATATAAATATTTACAAAATTTTAACATGCAAAAATTTATAAAACTTGTTTTATAATTTTAATATATGTTTTATAATTTTATAAAACATGTAAGTAAAATATTTTGCCTGATATTAATCAAAATAATTCATTTTGCAAGAACAATCAAAGTATCTGTAACTATCATGGTTATTATTTTCTAAGTGTTTCCATTAATAGTTTTCTATGGCAGTGCATTTTGAAAATATGTGCAAATATTATAGGTAGAAATGTTTCTAATTCCTAGACAATGCCTACTAGAGACTCCTCCATCTACTAACATTTCATTTGTCTCTGTAGACATTGCCATAATAGAAATACTCTACTATGAAGACTAAAGTAGGCAGAATAAAGAGAATGACAATAATAAAAAGGAAAGTAACTTATAATAATATGAAGTAACTATATTAGGACTCGGTAAACTGCAATGATCTATCTGGATGCCACAGAACTAATGATAAAGCATATCTCTATCCTCTAATAGATTAAAAAATGCCGAATTAGACATATACTGCATCATCTATTACTTTGATTTACTTTTATAGAGAAGTTCTATTGGCATGAGAGACAGAACTGGGAAATTACATTTAGTGAAGGTGGGGTTGGAATAAAAACTACAGACCAGATACATAACTATGAATAATAATGTCAACAAGAACATAAAATGTCAGCAAGTACATAAATTCACTGCTGGTACAGTTATGACCTTGTTCAACCACTTTGGCAAACAATTTGGGCTTGTGTAAAAAACTGGTAATGATCTTTGCCTTATTCAGGCTTCTCTCACTTATCAATTATGAGACCCTGGTCACGTCAATTAAACTTTATTTGCCTCATTTTCTTCATCTGTGACATTGAGATAAATGTGACATCTTCATCCCTAGATTGTTATAAGGATCAAAGAAGACATTTATAAATCACTTAGCAAGGTGCCTAGCATATCACAAGAATTTAAGAAATATTTCTTTCTTTCCTTCTTGACTCTTTTCTTTGTCTCCTATGGAGTTATTTATGTAAAATATTTGTAGTAGTGCAATGTATAGCAGCAAAAAACTGAAAACAATCTATATGTGTCTATCCAATGACTAGAAAAACTAGATAAACAAATTGTGATCTGTAATGGAATAAGTGCTATATCATGAAGAAAACAAGTAAAAATAATTCAAAGAAATATAGGAAAGTTTTTTGAATAAAGCACTCCCTACCCATCCAAAAACCTCCAGTACCAGAACTATGAAATAAAGATAACTTTATTTTTTTATGTTTTTATGCTTTTCTTTCTTTTTTTAAATAACTTTTTATTGATAGAACTCATGCCAGGGTAATTTAAAGATAACTTTAAATGCCAATAAAATATCAAAAAATATTGGAAAACTCGGTCCCCACTTATAAATCATACCCTTGTGTTTTTTACTTAAAAAAAAGAAAAAGAAATATTTTAAATACATAGATATATTGGCAAGTTCACATAGCAATATAATGTTTTAAATAAAAATTGTGTATTACACATTGCAATCACTCATGCTTTGTTTTAACAACATATTTTGTTTATGAGAAATTTCACTGATGGTCTGTATAACACATTGAAAGAAATGTTTTGCATCTTACTCCCAAATTGGACCAACCATTGTTCCCCCAAATGCTCTATTTTCCTCCCTCTGTGCTTTTGTCTGCATTGTTAACTATGACTACCAAAATTAAATCTTCTTCAAGGTCCTGCTCAAATACCATCTTTTCCATAGGCAAATCATTTTCACTCCTCTTGGATCTTTTATCCCAAAATGAGAGGAATGAACTCACTGATATCTCAAGTCACCTCCAACTATACTAATATATATTATACTCATATGAGCCTAAGCTTTCCAGCTATTAGTAATTCCTTCATCTTGTATAGTATCTACAATTACTTTGTGTGTCTTTTTTTCCTTTTCCCTAACAGATTGTTAGCTCCACTTCCTTAAGGTCATCTATTAAAGATTTTATCAGATAAGAAATCTCTATCAATATAGACTAAAATTCAAGTCCATGATCCAGTGAAACAATTCCTAAGGCACATACTGAGGCACAAAGAGGTCAAAGAACTTGTGTGTCCTTGAGCATATACTTAGTACCAATGAGTGAGCTCTGAATTCTGAGATTTTTTACTTCACCCCCAGCACACTGACCTCTATAGCACATTGCCTCCATCTTTTCTCTGAGACACTCAACTTTCTATCTCTAAATAAATATCATCACAGGATCTGCCTGAAACGACTTGCTTAAAGTAACATCTTTCATGCTCATCCAGAAATGTTTACTTTTTAAATAAATCACTTGGATGAAGACACAATATGCTTATAAAATCTGCAGATGACACAAAGCAGAGAAGGATAAGTAATACAACAGGTACCAGAAGCAAGGTTTTAAATTATTTCAACAAGCTAGAATGCTGAACTGAAACCAAGTTGAAATTTAAGAAGGATACATATAAAATCTTGTGTTTAGATTAGGAAAACTAACTGGAAAAAACACAGGATGAGAAAGATCTGGATTAGATGACAACTAAACATTTGAAAACGAAAATGAGATTTAGTTGTACATAAGATTCATACATGTATACGGTGCATTTGGTTAAAAAAAAACACACAACTAAAACTAAAGTACTCAAACAATGGTAATAATAGTATAGAATCAAAATGCAAGGAACTAACATTCTGACTTTTTTCTATGCTTTTCTAAAGCTATATTTTGCAGTGAATTGTTCAGTTTCAGGTACCACATCTTAAGATCATTTGACAAAGATTTCATCCAAATTAGGGTACCTAGGATGGCAAGAGGCAGAGTTTGTACTGAGGAGTAAGCAAGTGGTGTTTTTCATACTTAGCAACTAGCTTTTGCATAGTAAGAAGTAACACCTCTCTAAGAACAATTTCAAACTTCTGTATATTTTGTTTCATATCTGTGAGGGAGCTGGACAATGAGGAAATTTGAGGCCAAAAAAGTCAGGAAGGAAATGCAATGAAAATTTGTGACAAAGCCCTATCAAAAAAAGACAGGGATATTCTAGACTACAATACAGTAGTTGTATTTGAAATTAGAGAACTTGGTGTAAAATTCAAAAGGCAATTCTGATTCCTTTATAATTTTTGAGATTGAAAGTAATAGTAATATAGAAAATTTTGATAAGCAATTGTTTAGATTTGTAATAAAAAGAAAAAAGTACACTCAATTCCTACTGGTTAATAATGATTAAGCAAATAATGCTTTAGGAAAGTGCTATAAGGGCTAGCAGTTTTGTGTTGTCAACAGTGAGCTGAGGTAATTTTTAAAAAAGGATGCATTTGTTTCATACTTAGTGACCTAAAAGCAAAAAAAAATTTTTTTTGTTAGCATTTCCTTTGATAATATAAGTCATTTGATGTTGTTTCCCCATATCATAGTTTCCAACATTCAGGACAGTTTTCATTAGGATTTAAATTGTAAAAATAAACCTAAATCTTGGCAATACACGATTTATTTTAATGAAAGCCCTGATAGGATGATAGCCTCATTAATAGCACAAATGAAAATCATCCCAATGTGTTTACTGGAATTCAAAAGATAAAACTCTATTTCACATGCCAGCTTCATACTGACTCATTTCAAAGTTTATCAGAATACTTTTTTTTTCTTGAATTTTTGTATTTTTCTAATAGTATTAAATTGATTTTGTCTGAAGCTTTATTAGCAACAAGCCATGCATGTTACTAGCAAACATCATCCAAAAGATGTTTTTCCAAATTTTTAATAGACTACATAGATGTTCTAGACAAGAGAGTATATTGATTGCTAATTTTGCATAGAAATTATTAATATTTTTATTTTTTAAGCAAACCAAAGTTAATCAAATATACTGAAAATAAATAGAAGAGGGAGGGAGAGAGATTAGAAGAACCAAGGATTGAATGGGTTTTTGTAATTGGAAAAAGTTTTAGATTTGGTGTTGAGACTTCACTTCAAATCCCATTGGACACTTGCTAACTAAGTAACCCAAGGTCTTCCACTTAACCTCTCTAAATTTCAGTTTACAGACTTATAAAACTGAGAAGGTGGTGTTTATTTATGCACTGTCTGCTTCATAGGAAAGATGCTCTTTAATATGAGCGACAATGATGATGCAACAATAGAAGGACTCCAAATATCAGAAAGAATTACGTCTGCATATGCTCATTTTTAAAGTGACACTGCAATGATTGGCTCAAAATTTGGCTGGCTTTGATAGTTGCATGATATGGAAGATCATGCTAAGATGCCTTCTGCTTACTGCCAAAGGATCAAAGGCTGAGGATAGGGATTTCCCCACTTTTGCAATTCTTTTTCCAGCATCTAACACAATGCCTGGTACAGAGTAGATTTTTTGTTGATTATCAGATCATCATTCCTGACAGTGATAAAATCATAATCTGGACTAAGAAAAAGTTAATTATCATCAAAAAATACATAATAATGAAAATCATACCTGAGGCAGGTTTCATAGAAAGGTACATGGCCAGCAAAATGGTTTAATTTTTATCCATTAGTCTATAAGCATGTGCCTGGCACCGTGCTAAATGCTAGAGGTAAATGGACTTAAAAAAAAAAAAAAAAGAAACAATCCATACTCTCAGAGCACTCATATTCTATGACTGCTTTACTGAAATGAAATTTGGACAGATAACAACTGGAAGTACCTAGACACCATCATATTCTTACTAGTGCTGATGAACTGACATATTTTGTTTTGAAATTAAATAACAAATTGTGATTTAAATCTATATTAACAAAATTAACAACTAAAACAAAGGTGCACATAGGCAAATGTATGCATATAAATTTATGTACTCCCTAAAGTGCATATTTGTATTCACTATAATGAAATAACTGGCTTGTTTTCTCATTGGACACATCTATTATTTTTTGTTAATTCTATTTTTGTTGTTTAGCTGTTTTCATCTATATTAGACTCTGTGCAACCCCATTTAGGGTTTACTTGTCAAAGATACTGGAGTGGTTTGCCATTAGCTTCTCTGGTTCACTTTACAGATGAGGAAACTGAAATAAATAGGGAAAAGTGACTCATCCAAGGTCACACAGCTCTATTAAATGTCTGGGGCCAGATTTGAATTAAGAAGGTAAGTTTTCTTGACTTCATTTGCATATTTATCACCTAGCTGCCCTGCTTCTATTTTTACCATGCCAATATCCAATTTACTCTTTCTAGATAGGATTTATCTAAAATGAGAAAAAATTCATTAACAATACTACCTTTTTGCTATAGGGTCACCTTAGAAAAGCAAACAGTGGCAAAGGGAATGGCATTTGGCCATATATCTCTCCTATATGAAATCTTGTATAGATACAACTAAAGCTGGAATTAAACGTTATTCTTTTACTTTGGAAATTAAAAATTACCATATTGATATCTCCATGTTTTATGCCAATTTGGAAGGCCTGAAAGTGAAGGATGTCTGCTATAAAACCAAAATCCAATAGTTATCTTGGGATTCTTTCTATGTTAATCTGGAAGTCAGAAGACCTAGCCTTTATTTTGGACTCCATCACTTTGGGATCTTTAGGTTATTCAGTTCACTTCTAGTGCCTCTCCATCCCAAATACAAAATAATGGCATAGAACTTTCAAACCAATTCACAGATCTTAACACAAGAAATGATATTAGTAGAGTAGATCTCAGTCTTTTAGTAAAAAATCAGGCTTAAAAATGGTATGAATCTAACATTTAACTGAAAAGTGCCGTGTCTACTGGTTTTCTCCATAAAAAAGGATATGACCCACTACTAATTCAGTCC